>NW_027491730.1:0-600000 GCF_021521415.1 Bidens hawaiensis
AAGGTAAATATTTTTAACCTATTAAATATCTTCATATCTAACATATGCACCAATCATAACATCTTTCTTATCAAATTCTTTTCAAGGAAATTATATCATTTACCGGTGAGAATAGCATAACTCCAATTTCAAATGATGACAAAAACCGTTCGAGTTCACCATCCAATTTAAAGAGAAAACTTGGAGATATCTATGACATTGACGATCCTCTTGTTGCAAATTCAAGTACCAAATCCAACGAAAAACAGGTTTTGTGTGACAATTCTGGAGATAACAAGAATCTATTGATTCCAAAAAAGGAAAAAATAGATATGCTGTCGTCACTTTTAAAACAATATTTGTGTTTCTTTTGTTTTTGAGGTTGTCGGTCATGATTTTCTGGTAAATACATTTGTGTTTGTGGATTTTTTTACATGTTTGGTTGCTTTGACATTTAAGACTATTTTAATGGTTTAATGCTTTGACATTGGGTTCATTTACGTTGTTAGATTTTAACTTATTATCATTATTATTATGTTAGATTTGTTGGTTTGACAATTAATTGGTTATAATTAACATTTTAAATTAATGGTTTCTACTTTCAATATTTAAATTTTTAATATGCTTTTCAAAGGTTTCTGCTAAGTTTGGTTAATATGTTTTATAATTTTTTTTTAATCAAACCCGTGTGTGACACGGGTTTTTAACCTAGTAGCAAATATATATTTAGATTTATCTTAAGCCAATTCAATTCACGGGTCGAAGGGAGCTGGGTTGAGTCAAGTACGGGTTGGGTTGGCTGACTCGGCCCGAGCTGGGCTTAAACTCATATTACCAACATGAAATTTGAGCTTTAACTTGGCTTAGTTTGAACTCAAGTAAGGTTGGTCAACGGTTTTTCAAGATTAACCGTTCAACAAAAGTGTAAAGGATCAAAAGCTACATAGGTTAGATGGAATCTGAGAGGTGAAAACTGGATTTTGATCGATGGGTATCATAACCAGGTTTTTTCTTTTCTTTTATTTATCTTCTTTTTTTTTGCACCGGGGGGGGGGGGGGGGGGGGGGGTGGGGGGGGGATATGTTGTCTATGTACGTAGAAGAATAAGAAGATGTCGAAGCTGTTGATCGTGAAGTTTGAACTAAGGTGTTAAATTATCCCCTGAAAACTCGAAGTACTTGATGAGGTTTGTTTCACCGTTTCAAATAGCGCAATGGCATCTTTGGTACATGTTTCGTTTATATTAACACATATATGAGATTAAAATGTTATACTTTTATATAAGTTGTGTTGCACCAACCTTAACTATTTTATTTGCATCACGGTATGTGTGAGTCTTATTTCTTAAATAGGTACACATTGGCTAATTTTTTAACCAATTTAATTTCATTATGTGTTGGTTATAATTATATAACTATTAATTATGAAAGTGTAGTTATATCACATTAAGCTAATGTAAACCATTTGAATATTTTTTTTATTTTAATAAAATTGTATCGGTTAACTACAAGATTGACATGCATGTGTTTTGTTCTCTTTTCCACGACACAAAAAAAGTTTAGTTGTTTATTAAACACGTCACACAAACCAACCTCAAACATTTATTTTTTTGTTTGTTATGTATCTGATCGTGTCAAGTATCATCACACTTAACGTCACAACTCTTCGATTAAACATCATCGTCACGTGGATAGTAGCCCGACAATCGGGCACCAAGTCATTTGCTCGCGGCTATATTCCATACGTCTTACATGTGGCCAAACTAAAAACCTCATGAGGGGGGGGAGGGGCACTGCGTGAAGAACCCCATCACGCGTGATGGGTTCACCCCACACCGCCGGCGGTGGTTTTATCACGTGAGTGATGGGGGAGTTGAGTGATGGCCATCACGCGTGGAGAAGGGTGAAAAACAATGAAAAGAGCCGTTGGGATGGAAACCATCACACACCACACCACCACCCCTAGTAAAAAACCATCACATGTGATGGATTTGGGGTTGATGATATGACACCATTTGATTGGATGGGGTGTGTGATAAGTGATGCCATCACATCCATCACCCCTTCCCCCTAAGCATGTTGTAGTCAAGTTATATTATATACTAGGTTAGTTACCCGTGTAGCACACGGGTTGAAATAATAAATTAATTTATTTAAATAATAATATAATATCAAATACAAAAATATGTTCAACAGATATAAAGATATATTATACGATAAAATATATTATACATTACAAAATATGAAAATAAAAAGTTAGAAAATTCATTAATCTCTACATATTTCTTTGTACATAATATTTATAGTTTTACTTGTAACTTTACTTCCTATATAAAAACTTAGTAATTTTACATTGTTTGTGATTTTAACTCTATATAATGCAACTCATAACTGGCCACGAGTTAAAATAATTTGTTTAAAAAATAAACGAACCATCTATAGTGACTGGCCTTAGTTTTATTAATCTTAATTGCAAAACACAAAATAAAGTGAACATTTCGTTGTTTGAAATTAAGCATTTCATCTAAAGGTGTAGAAATTTTCTTTTTAAGAATAAAAGTGTGAGTTCCGGTATTACTTCCGGATATGATTTTCGCTTCTATAACAAAGTTATCATATTGTATTTTCACATGTATTTTAGTTTCATTGCATAGACCATTTAACCATCATCACTTCAACATCATCTTTCAGGACTAATCTATAACTTGATAACCTTAGATTTTGAGGTCATTTAAAACATCAAGAAATAAATAGTTTCTTGTAATGCATCATGATATGTATGATAGATACCATCTGAGTAATGGTAATATTTTTCATCTTCGAAAACATGGATTACAAACATTTGCTAATTTCCTGAATGACCTCATTTTTTGGTGCATGTATAACTCGTTCACTAAAGAAATCTATATATTTGAGATGTTTAATAATAGAAGGATATACAAAGTCAATTTATCATTTGATTAACAATGTGTTAATGTCTAACATTTGCATTTCTAAGGTAAGAAGTTTATTTATCCATCTAAAAAACAAAAATGTAGTCTAGAGTTTATATATTTTTGTATATTTTTAAGATGATAAGCTTAACATAAACGATGGGTTGATTAAAAAGTAAAATAAAAAAAAGAAGTTGTAAGTGACTCTTTTTTTAAACCAACTCGTGAGCCAAAACTCATTCTAATTATAAATTGTTTTAACCTGAATCATGCTTGATACTTTAACCAATTATAAAAACCGGCTCATTTAAATTAACATCAACACTAAGAATGCATCAACAATGAATTTGTCTTTCAAGGGTTTGAAAGATAAAAAAACTTGTAATTTAGCAAATATTATATATATTTAACAAGTTAAAGTTTATTAAAATATAAATTTTAAATTAATTTTGTCTCTTCATCCAATAATATAATTTCTTATATAACCTCAATATTAATCAACTAATATAATATATTTAAAACCTTACTTTTTGGAATCATTATTCAAAATTAACATGAAAATTTGTTACTTATAAAAATCTAATATTAATAACTAATTAACATTAAATTAGAAAAGCTATAATTATTAAAAAGGGAGAATGAAAGATTGAAAAGAAAAAAAATAAAATAAAATTATTAATAAGAAAGAGAAGTTGTATTTAATATGAGTGAGGGGAGGGAAAATTTTGTAAGGATCACCATGGCGATGACATGTGCCACTTAAAAAGCTTTGTTTATTATACTAGGGTATATACCAGCGTAACACGCGGGTGGAATAACATGTCAGTAAACATAACAAATTCAAGCACACAAAACTTCTTCAACTTTCGGATCAAAACGTTAATCATTTACAATGTCTAGATATTAAAAGTTTAAAGTTACAATAAGTTAGTGTACACCAAACCACAAAAAAAAATCAACAAACAGATCTAAACATGTTCTTTCATATTAAACCACCATCAACTTATTCAAATATTATAACAAAAAAACACATTTTGTTTCACCACCTGAAAATTTTAAAAAACAATATTATCCAAATTAAATATATCATTAAAATAATAACATGTTTAATAATGAAAGCCCGTGTTACACACGGATGAAAGTTATAATAAAAGTAAAAAAAATATCATGTAATACGTAAATTGAGTTATATTATATAATGATTTTTATTTTTGACTTTTATAATAAGATTTTGATATATTTATACACTATTAATTATAAACTATAATTTGCAAACCAAACATTGGTGTTTGATTTATTTTAAAACAAAACATGCATACCGATATCATTATACATTTTATGTTTATAAAAATAAGTTTTAGAACAAAATGTTGTCACACATTAAAAATGCATTTTTTATAACGTTGGAAGAATTGGAGACGAAGACTCAAACAATGATGTAAAATTTCAATATATTTCAATGGTTAGTAACCTGTATCATACGTGTGAATATATATATATATTATATAGCTTATTTGTAAATGTAAATGCTTATTTGCAATAAATTATTATATTGCACATATTGTAATTAAAATCATGGAAACTTTATAATTTATTTTTTGGGTTTTTTCCATATATAACGTAATTTGTTATATATAGAAAACAAAATGTATCTTACAATATAATAACAGATGTTTAAGTCAAAGATATTGAAATATAAAAATGGTAAGGTGTAAATGTTATTATTTCAGTCAAAATAAGATGTAACAACTAATTAGAAAAGGTAATAAATTAATAATAAAAACTTACCAAACTTATAATAATTATTATAAATTATAGAGATTATCATTAATAAATAGATAAATATAAGATACAAATAAAATTTTCTTTAAAACATCGGTTATGATTAAAATATATTAAATGGACTTTAACCAACAACAATATATGATTGATTATATAAAAATCAAACAAATTACATGAATTGCGAAAAATACATAAATACATGAATAATAACAAAAATATACATCAATATTAAACAAAAAATAAGATATCTTATCAACAAATCTTCAACCCACGAAATTAGCTATATCAAGTTGGGAACATAACCTGAAATGAGAAAAAATTAAATATTAATATCACATAATAAACAAATTACCAATTATGGAAGATTTTAATTATGTAAACAAATGTAAAATTGATGTTCTAATTGATAACCAAAATATTTGAATCGCGTTACCGGAAAAACGAAATAGGGAAAATCTCCATTGTATCTTTGATTTTGATATAGAACCTAAAGAGATTATAAGAAAATCATATAATAATTAATATAAATACTAACAAAAACGGAAAACAAAAACCTTACCGTAAACTTTACTGGAAAACCGTAATAACTTCAAAATATCAATTCAATCTTGGATTTTGATATACAACCTAAAGATATTATTACAAACTCATATAACAGTTAAAATAAATATAAAACCATATCGGAAAACCTTACCGGAAATATATTATTGCCGGAAAATCATATAACATTGTTGGCCATTAGAGTATAACATATAACCTTACCGGAAAACGATTAATCCCGATCTACATTACCGGAATATAGAAGATAGTGGATGGTGAAGTTAGTAAGCAGAGAGAGAGAGAGAGAGAGAGAGACATTAAAATGATCAGGGTGGAATATCTTAAGGTTTAAATTAATGTTTACAGACCCAGACCAGACATCGACCCGGACCCGACCCGAGAGGTTGGACCGGACATTAACCCGGATGACGTCATAATTTATATATATATATAAATAATAACTAACGTCGGTTAACAGTTCAAATTTCAAATGATTATTGATCATGTATTGAGAAATTCAGTCATTGCCATAATTACCAAAACCTTCCATTTATAATGGTTCTTTCTATATATAGGATTTGTATTTCAAATAATTGAATATCAGTGGTCCTTGGTTGGTTGACCATTGTTGTATTTGTTAAGTTTTTATCTCGGGATTGTGCCAGGGTTCGATTCCCATCATTTTTGATTTAATAATATACAAGATAGGAAATGAAATAGATGACTTGGCAATGATGTGACATTGATGTGGAGAGACTACTTGAATGACATGTGGACAATTGATGTGGAGAGGCTAGTTGAATGACATGTGAACAATATGTATTGCTTTAATAGTATTGTTAGATAATATAGATTTTTATTTTTATATGACCAATTAGCGAAGGTCTTTATTCACGTGGATTTACACTTGTATATCTCTATCCTTGGAGTCCGTATTTCATTGTATTTGATTGTCCCAGTTGTTTATATTCACGTGGCGGATCCTTAATGGAGGTGACAACATATTGGTAGTAGACCCGAGACAGTGCCTTCGCGCCTCTCAAAACATTTTCTTGGAAATAAAACAAAAATTTGAAAGGAAACTAAAATGACAAATTAAAATAGCAAATGAAGAGTCCAAGCATTAAATTTAGTTATGGACTTTAATGCCCCTGCACATTTTTATATTTTACTATTTTCAGCTTGGCTTCATCACATACTTTTATTATTTGAGGACTAAAATTGAAAGTCCAAATAAGATTAATCAACATCTTTAAAAATTAAAATTATTATTCGTACATTTAAATGTGATTTAACTTTTATTAATTTTTTAATTTAAAACATAACTCTGTTTCATTTAATCTATGATGTTATAGTATTTTATTTTAATTTTATTAAATATGACTAAACTAAGTTCTTTTTGTAAAATTTACATTGTAATATAGATAGAAATAAATATGTTGTATTTAAATTTATATAAATAACTATATAATAAAAGTTATAATAATACATATATTTTTTTAATTCAAAGCCTGTTATAAAATAATTCTAGAAGTGATAATTTTAAAGATACCAAATATAAGAATAAAAAAAAAAAACGCTTGTAGGTATTCAATAGTCTCATTTTAAAGTTGTAAAAAATAAGCTTGTTTGATTCGGCCAAAACACCTTAACCATACACACACAATTACCGTTTGCTTTATGTGTAATTATTACAAGTATTTTGAATATTAGAATTATATTTATTTTTTATATTACAAACAAAAGTTTCCAATAATTATACTATATATTAATTTAAAACTTCTTGTCAGCTTTAGAGTTGTACTTTTGGCTCTTATTGTTATATATACTGGGTTGTGCTTGTTGGTTTTAATTTGCAAATTATAAAAATTTGTAGAGATGTAAAATGTTATTATCAACAACCTTCAAAAAATCATCATAAACATGAAAGTTAACATAAACATAAAATTCAAATTGTAAACTCATTCAAGTATCTCTTTCAAAGTTTACTTATAAAACATTCCAAATCTCAGTAAAACTAACTTAACCCAGTGTAAAATTTGACTTTTGTAGTTACTCAAATTACTCTAGCAATGATAAATTAAAATTTTAAATAAAGAAAAGATTAGAATATATTGAATAAATCTACAAAAGCCCAATTAGTTTGTAATATAAAGGACTAAAAGTAAAGTTTAGGGGTAAAATCGTCCAAAGAAAGAAGTTTCTGGTGGGGTTTATTGTTTGTTCACAAAAGGAATATAGCCTTTGAAAACCCTACCCTTTGAAAACCAAACCAAATCTCAATTCCATTCCATTCCATTCCATTCCATTCCAAATATAGCCTTCACCGATTCCATTCCACTCCTACAATTCCGTTCTTACTATTCAATTCTAGGGTTTACACCGTCAATACAGCTGTAAACCAAAACAAATCTCTCCGAAACACTCGCAATTCCAATTCCTATAATTAATTCAATTACTCCCAATTCCAATGGCTGACGAATACGTCGTGTTATCGTCTATTCGCCCTGGCTTGAAACGCGAATTCGCCTTCGCGATGAAATCTCATTCGGAGAATTACGCTGTCTGTGGCCGGACACGTGCACGCAGGCCCACCGTCTCGCCGGAGCCTTCCCCGGTTAATAAGAAGCTGAAAAACGCCGATCTAGGGCACGGAAATGACGTGGACGATGAGGAATCGAAGAGCGATGTGGTGGATGAGCAGATGGAGGTTGAACAGATTAGTTCTGATTTGAAACCGGATGATAATAATAATATTAATAATATTAAGATTGTTAATAAGGATGAGATTAATGTAATTAGCTCTGATGGTGAGAATGAGAATGACAAGAGGTTGGAGAATAATATGCTGAAGAAGTTTCCGAGTAAGTTGAAGGAGTTGCTTGAGACAGGCTTGCTCGAGGGATCGCCTGTTAGGTATGTCCGTGGATCGAAGGTATACATTCACATCTTTGAAGATTGTTACAATGTTATTAGCATATTGTAGGGCTGTAAGTGGACCAGAACCGAACAGGATGAGACCTTGTCCGTGTTCATCTGTTAAGCTAAGCTTTTGTCGGATAAACGGATGGTTCGTGAACACTCTACCAACGAAACTTTGTGTTCGTCCACCAAGGAATTGAGTTTGTTTGTGTTTGTTTGTTAATATTGTAAACGGACTACGGACAAACGAACATATGGACAGTAATAGACACTAACTAATAGACACTAATGAACGTTAATGGACAAATATACATAAACAACTCTAATGAACAAATGAACATAATGATTACACATTAATTCGAAAAGTATAATCATCGGCAGACGTTAGCAGACGTTCACGAACGCGGCCTCTGTCCGTGTTCGTCCGTTAAGTTTATTGAACTAAAATTTTTTGTTCATGTACGATTCGTTTATTGAACGTACGAATTTCTTGCCGAACGGACGTGCGGTTCATTTACAGCCCTAGCATATTGTTTTGTTGATGTTAGTTATGTGGTAACATAGTTAATAAACTGTTGATTAGGTGAAACATGTAGATAAAGGACTTGCAGGTGTGATAAAAGGATGTGGAATTTTGTGCTTCTGCGATACATGTGGTGGGAAGGAGGTGAGTGTGCTACTGTTACATACATATTGTTATTTAATTAATCTTGAGGCTATGAGAGGACTGTTTTGATTCTGATTAATGATATTGGTAAATTTAGGTTGTGACTCCTAATCAGTTTGAGTTGCACGCTGGAAGTGCAAATAAGCGTCCGCCTGAGTACATTTACTTGGATAATGGTAGCACGCTAAGGGAGGTGCTTAACACCTGTAAAGCTGCTCCATTAGAGGGAATGGAAGAAGCCATTTTAAAAGCAATAGGTAGTTCTTACAAAGAGAAACCTGCATGTTGCTTGAAATGCAAAGGTGAGTTGTGTATGTTATTCAGAGTGTTGAACTTGCATGATATATTGATTTGTTTCTTAATAACTAAGTTTTGATGATCTTTAGGGGCCTTACCTGAATTGGGTAACCAGAAGGCAATGCGTTTGTGTGATTCGTGCACAGATTTAAAAGAGTCTAAGCCTCAACCCCAAGTTCCTGTGCCCTCTAGTGATATTGTTGACAGGTATTTGCCTTCTATTACAGTATATTGTTAGTGTTAAGTTAATAAGAATAATGTTAAGAGGATACTTAGCAAATAGTCATTACTTTTGGTAATGTGTTAGCTTAGTGTTTGAAGAGACTGCACATTCGATGGATACTTACATATAGACCCATAATAAAAATGTTTGTTTTCATTTACTTATGCTGATTAAATCCATTAAATATGCACAACTCTGCTGTGCTATTTTTGCTGGCCTTCTTAGTGATAGGTCAAGTTTATAGAAAATGGATCAAACATCAATTTCATTGGTGTTGATGCCAAACTTATATACTCTTGTACACATTTTATATGTTTAGAACTGCACAAATGATCATATGCATTGTTTTGTTTTCTTTATTGATTTGCTTTTTTTCTTTTTAGTTTTTAATAATATCTATACTTGTTATGTTCAGGTCAATATCCTCTGTGCCTGCTCCTAAATCTACCACCCGAGTAGCCAACAATAGTTCTGCTCGAAGCAAGAGCCATGGAAAACTAACCAGAAAGTTAGTAATCTTATCATGTCACTTACTATGTTCTTTCTTTGTTGATCAATGTTGATGTGCCAGTTTCTAGAAGTTTTGAATTTTTTTTGTAAAAGAATGATGTCTGAATTATAATTATTTTGTCACCCAGAGACTTGCGGATGCACAAGTTTGTTTTGGAGGAGGATGTGCTAGCTGATGGAACAGCATTGGCATATTTTGCTCGTGGCGAGGTAGTTTTTTACATTAATCAAGTAGATACAAGTGTATAACTGTAACATTGTTTTCATATACTGCTTCTTTATTTGTATGGTTTATAATAATTTTTGTTACCTTTGGCAGAAAGTTTTGGAGGGTTATAAGAAAGGTTCTGGAATCTTTTGCTATTGCTGTAAGAGTGAGGTACTTGTTGGTTCAAATTTAGTCTGAAATTGTATCTTTCTAGATTAACTTATTGACTGATATTTTCATTATTAGGTCAGTCCTTCACAGTTTGAAGCTCATGCTGGTTGGGCTTCACGTCGCAAACCGTGAGTTTTCTATTTTACACTTTTACCTTATCATAATTTTGCAATTTTTTTTTTTATTCTTCATGTAAAGAAATTGTGAAACTTTTATTCTTTTTGACAGTTATTTACACATTTACACATCGAATGGCGTATCTCTTCATGAGCTGTCAATAAAACTTTCAAAACAAAGGAAGCTTTCTGCAGATGATAATGATGATCTGTGCTCCATCTGTGCAGATGGTGGTGAGCTTTTGTGTTGTGATAATTGCCCAAGAGCTTTTCACCCTGGTGAGATATTTTTCTTTTTATTGCTATTTAGTTAATATAATGCATTTTTGTTTAAATTAGTGTTTGGTAATTGGCTAAACTGCAGAGTGCATCTCTGAGGCTGTCCCGCAGGGTACTTGGTATTGCAAGTACTGCCAAAATATGTTCCAAAAAGAAAAGTTTGTTGAGAGAAATGAAAATGCACGAGCTGCTGGTCGGGTTGAAGGTATCGATCCGATCGAAGAAATAACTAAACGTTGCATTCGCATTGTTGAAAATCCAGTTGGCAGTTCTGGTGTTCCAGCTAAAAGAGGAGCACCTGCTTGCGTTTTATGCAGGTACACCTCTTCTTAGGCTTGTAACTGAACTGAACGTTCAGTGTACATTTTGTGAACTATTCGTAAATGTCGTGTACGTTTGTTCGTTTAAATTTTTTCATGTTCGTTCACTTATCTTCATTTATGTTTGTCAGTTTACGTTTGTCTAGATTTGTTTGTTTACGTTTGTTAATATATTTGTTTAAAATTTTTTGGCCTGTTACAGCGTAGTCTAGTTTAAATAACTTTTTAGGCCCAACACATTTTCTGTTTTCAGCTATGTTTGTTTGATTAAGGTCGTGAATTGTTCGTTTATATCGTTAACGAACAAACATAAATGAACATGAACATGCTCATTTTCTTAACGAGCAAACACAAACAAGAAAAGCCCAGTTTGTTTGGCTTGTGTTCGATTGGTTGTTCGGTTAAAGTTAAATGAATGGACATGAACATGCTTTATTGCTTTGTTTGTGTTCATTCGCTTTGTTTGTAAGCCTACATTTGCTTCTTTTTTTATTATGTTTGTTCAGTTCGTTTACGCGTGGTGTTTCTGTTTATTTTTGTTGCTACTAAATGATTAGATGTTTAAATGTTATATTTGTGCAGGGCTTATGATTTTAGCAAGTCTGGTTTTGGCCCAAGAACTGTCATCATATGTGATCAGGTACGTTTTTTTGTAACATTGCATGCCTATGGGGCAGTTTAATTCATACATATTAACTTTTTTTCCTTTAATTTCAGTGTGAGAAAGAGTACCATGTTGGCTGTTTGAAGGAGCATAAAATGGACAACCTTAAGGCATGATAAACATGTTTTAGATATACGCATGTTTTATTTTTATTTTTTTCATATTTTTCTTGTGTTTATATATTATGTTCTTAACTACAGGCATTGCCTAAAGAAGAATGGTTTTGTTGTACCGACTGCAACAAGATCCACACATGTTTAGAGAACCTAGTGGCTAGTGGTTTAAAAACTCTTCCAGAAGCTTCTTTGGATCCTATAAAGAAAAAAGTGGAACAAGGATCAGAACCCAGTGCTGAGCTGGACATCAGATGGCGACTTTTGTGTGGTAAAATGGCTTCTGATGATAACCGAAAATTGCTAGCCAAAGCTGTTTCCATTTTTCATGTGCGTAATCATTAATTACCTTTCGTTTGTGTATGTGATTTAGACTTTTGAGTATTTGAATTTTTTTACCATTTGCCACAAATTTATATTTCAGGATCGGTTTGATCCAATTGCTGACTCAACCACGAGCCGCATTGATCTCATTCCTCACATGGTTTATGGGTAATTAATATTATTTTTGATGTTTAATGGCTAAGTCAATGAGTTGTGTACTAATTGGAAAATTGACATTATTTCAGGAGAAGCTTAAAACAACAAGACTATGGTGGGATGTACTGTGCTACATTGACAGTCAAGTGAGACCTCATTTCTTTGTTTAAACTTTAAACACGTCTTATTGTTACAAATTTTCAACAAATTATATTAATTTTGTTATATCAACTGTGCAGCTCTAATGTTGTATGTGCTGGCATTTTTCGTATCTTTGGGCAAGAAGTAGCCGAAATTCCTTTAGTGGCAACAAGTAAGGAATATGAAGGACAGGTGAGTCAAATTTGGGCGGGTTGTGTTGACCTGGAACAACTTTTGTTGACTGTTTATTTGTTAATGTCTTTTGTTCTAATTTATGTGAATGCTGTCGTGTAGGGTTATTTTCAGGCTCTGTTTGCTTGCATTGAAGAACTGTTAGCCTCTTTGAATGTAAAGATTCTAGCACTTCCTGCTGCTGATGAAGCTGGATCCATGTGGGCCAACAAATTTGGGTTTCAGAAAATGCCTGATGTTGAGGTATGCTCTTTTTATTTTTTCCTTTAATATTTAATTAATGTCTTGTCAGCATTAGGGCTGTGCACCGGGTTGACACTGGACCAGACCGAACTTGGACTAAAAATTTCTTGAAAATCAAAATCTAACCAAGAACATTTTTTTATTGGATCTTTTAATTAAGTTTCTAAAAGTATAATAGTGGCAACTATGTTAAACGGGTAAAATAAGGTTTTTATAAGATCAGTTAATTAAAATAAGGTGACTTTTTCTTAATTAATATACTTTTGTTTTCGTAACTGGCACTATTTTTTTTTCAAAAAACTAATAAAGAGATTCACAAAATTGTTTTCTTCGTAAACCGAACCTGACTCGTTACTCAAGTTGTATGACCTGCCCATCTGCAACCTCTAATTGAAATATTGTAATATAGTATGACCTCATGCGTTAAAGGTCATATTTCTTTTACAAATATTGTTATATGGTACAAACACAAACACCAACACCAACATGATGACCGGGCTGATATTATGTTGCAGTTGAGGCAGTATAGAAAGAATTATCAGCTGATGGTTTTTCAAGGAACTTCAATGCTGTACAAGACTGTTCAGAAGCCTTAAGGGTTGGGTGGTAGATAGTTAAGTTTTATCGGGCCTGCTGTGACTGGTTAAAAATGCGATTCTTTTGGTTATATTATACTATATATGGAGAAAGGTCAAACATCACCTGTTTTGGTACAAAATCTGGTATTGGAATTTTTTTGTTTTGCTGGTCCAAATTGAAATGGGCTGACCCGTTGGGCGTTTTTGGTTAGAAGATATAAACTTTTGTTTTGGAGTTTATGCTGATATCAATATGGATATAATTTTGGTTTTTTGACTTTTTTCTTTCATATCTATTATTGTTGTTTTCGTTGTTCAAAACGTAGTTCGAATGAAATATTTAAAAGTTACAGATGTCTTGTAATTATATTCCCTACAACGCATGTATAACGATACAGTTTAGAGATAAAAAAAAGCTAAATAAATAAATTAATTGATGAGTTTGATTTACATGGTTAAGACTTTATATTGGTTGTAAACTTTTTAAGAAGTAAAAACTAATAAGCACATAATCATACATTCATACTTTGGTTTCACTACTCTTGTTTGCTAAATCGATTGTCAATTTTTTGAGAAACCTCAATTGATTTGAATATATCAAAATTTGAGAAAAGTACGTAGATAGCCATGGATTATTCTAATTGGCATATTGATGTGTAAGCATTTTGTGACATAAAAGCTAGAAGCAAGAAATAAGTACTTGAGAGATTTAGAGATTAATCCACAATTCATTCATGTCTCAACATAAAAGTAATTGGCCATATCTATAGTCTAACAAAAAAACTAACGATCTGCTGCTCTAGATGAATTCACGACTTTCTTCAAGGGGTTTATAGACTTCTTTGGTCCTCCAATAGTGACGTATCAGTGGTTGCGACACCACTTGTCAGGGCCCGAGAGGGTACGACTTGTTTCATGGGTTGGAAGCATGAGGTAGAGTATAAGTACTATTGAGCTTCGCATAGGAATGTCATGGTTTGGTTTTAGAACAACAAAAGGAATGGAAGTTGTTTTTTTGGCTATGTTTAGTCATTTGGGATAGTGGAGGAGTGATGTTTCGGTTATTGTAGGCCCAAACTGAGAAGGGAGAGGTTGTGTTTTGACTTTTGATCATAGGAGGTCGAAAGAGTTTGAACATTGGTTAACTTTGCCTTGAGAGTGGCGTGCATTTAACTGAGACATGACTTGTGCAGTTGTGCATTGCCAAAGTTACGTACACTTCCTAGTGCTACGGGTTAGTTGGTAGCGTCCACAATAGAACCAACTCGGATATCACTTGTGCATACCGAATAAGAACACAAAGAACCAAAAAGAAACATGAGATTTAAGATTTACTCCATTTCTTCACATCAAATATTATATATATATATATAAGATAAATAACAAAGTTTGGTGTCACATGGTTCTTATTGATCCCTTTGACGGCAGCTGGTTGGCCGGTTTAGTTTTTCTTTCTTTATTCTTTGCCAAATATGTGTAGTTTTTGTTTTTTTTAGATGTTGTATATACAGTAACATATGGAACCGATACTGGCTGAATTCGCGTTGACACGCCACACCCGAGTTTTAGCAACAACGCTTTGGTGTTACCGACAAAAAACGTAACCGTTACCGACGTATTCACGTCGACACACCACACTTAGTTTTACTAACAACGCTCGCGTTTTACCAACGCCCTGGTTTCAACACTCAGGTTTTACGAACATAACAATACTGACCGAATTCGGAACGATCTGGTTTTACCAACAACGCTCAAGTATTACCAACGCCCGGGTTTTACCGACAGCGCTCGGGGTTACCATAACAAACGAAACCGATATCGACGGAATTCGAGTTTAACTCGCACCTTTTTTAAAATAACAATAATAAAAGCTTAAAAATATATCGTAACAAGACCCATTTCATTTCATTGCATTCCGGATAAGATAAATGTAATATACCGAAAATTCGAAACAATAAAATAATAAATGTCGATTGTTAGAATATTGATAAACCGATAAAACGTTAATAAACCATGATTTAAATATATAATAATAATATTAATAATAATAATAAAAGTAAAAGTAACGATAAATGAAGGGCTATTCTTGCCAATTAATGAAAGAAAATTTGAAAACCATGCAATCTTCTTCTTCCTGACTTTTCTGACGATGTGATCGACTCAACAACAAACAATGCGACTATATCAGGATTTGATTTTGTTTCAAACTCGTTTAATATATATATACGATAACATTCCAACGATTTTCATTGATCCAAAAACCTAAAATCTTAACCTTTTCTCTCTACCACATACACCACCGCCGCCTCCCTGCAACTAGCCGGAGAAACCGCTAACGGTTGTAGCTTGAGGAAACCACCGTTGCTGCATACGGATCTATGTTAGCAAGAAATCACCAACATCCTCGTTTCCTGCTCTTTCGAGTTACGCCACCCACAACGGAATCACGAGTGCCGGAACACGGCGCCACCACCACCTGTCGTTCGAACACCACCAGCATCGTCACTCTGCTCGCTGCCGCCACCGCTTCCAGTTATCACCGGAGAAAAACATCGCCACCGCCGCTACCGGTTCGGATTTGTTGTAACTTGTATGTGTAAACAGTTAGAGGTAAAAACTTTGATTCTCTTCTAATCTTTTAATACAAACTTAAGGTTTGTTGCTTGTTGAGTATCAACGTTTGATTCCGGCGACAAAACTCTTTGACAACCATAAGTTATTTTTGAAAGGTTTTAGAACACACACTTAGTTTTCTTACAACTCTGGTTGTTGCTTTGTTTTTCTTTTTATGATATTGTTCTTGAAAACGTTTACTTCATGGTCCACCTACTTCCAAAATATATATAAGAGGAAGAACATGAACTGGTACAGTAAGTATTTTTGAAGCCTTAATAGTGTTATTCTTGTTCACTAATTCATCTATTTTTCTTTTATACACGGTTTAATAGAGTTAAATCCATGAGATCATTCTCATATTTATTGTAAAACAACTTGTCTAATTAGCTAAAAAAAATGTTATGGTGAAAGGTTTTAAAAGTTAACTATTAATTGTTTCTGTACAAGGCAATTTTGAACCCTAAACGATGATGGAAAGATATAAGTTAAAACGTAAAGGTCTCTGTCACCGGAACATTTTTAAACCAAGGAATGAGACAACTTAACGTAAGCTAAGTAAATCTTATATATTTGAGATGATTATAATGTAGGTGCTAGTATGACTTAGCGTGACATGAATTTATTTGCTTATGCTTAATGGCTAAGGTACGGTTTCTGGTTTCCTTCACTCATAGTATTAATTATATTCCGTTACTTCGTAGTACGGATTCTGGTTTCTGTCACTCATAGTATAAATTATATTCTGTTACTTCGTAGTACGGTTTCCTGTTTTTGCTATTTTTAGTATTAATTATAGTCCGTTAGTTTGTTGTACGGATTCTGTTTTTCTTCACTCATAGTATTGGTTCTAGTCCATTTTATATTCGATGTCCGTCACTTCGTAGTGCGGATTTTTGTTATCTAGTTCGGTTTATTCGTATGATATGGTTATATTAATTTTATAGCATGCAATAGGTTATATATATTTTGAATTCATTATTGCATGTTCCTGTTTAAATATCTTTTAGTTATACGACTTTAGTTCAGTACTCTGCTACCCGAGCATTTCTGACTTGTCGTTGGGGCGTCAACGACATGACACTTATCGTGACAGTGCGTAATCAAAGTTCACGGCGTCTCTGAAAGTACTCATGTAGTACCTTGGCCACTTAGAGGCGTTTTAATCGATCTTAGCTCCGACTCCTGACTCCTGACTCCTGACTTCTGTTTGAGATGGAACAATGTGTGCACGCCACCCACACCGTCTCCTTGGTGCATGGACTAGCTAGCTGTGTACCCCTCTGTTTAGGCTCTGGGTGCTTCCGTATTACACGACTTGTTTATTTTAACGTCATCGTCGTGTATTTTAGTAATTATATTTTGTTTCGCTATATTTCTGGTCCGTTTTGATATGTGTATATGCATTTGGTTAAATTTGAGTATATTCAGATTACGTCCCGATCGTGTATCGGATTATGTTTCGCATTTAATTATAGTTCGGTCTAAAGCGTGGTTTTATATCCGCAATAGTTTCAGTTTTATTTCAGTATGTGTTTTGTCTTATGTATGCCTTTACCTGTACTATTGTTCTCTCCGTTACTGGGCAATTTTTGGCTCAGCCGTATTTTCTTGTTTGTGTCTGTCTTATTTGCTAACAGGTAATTCGGGAAATCGGGGAGATCAGTGATGAGAGTAAAATGAAGCTCAAGAATAAGGACTTGATTTAATTTTCTTTAAGCATTTAATAAATTTGACTTAGAATTTCTTTCAGTGTTTTTAACTCTTTTGGTTGCCATGAGATTCTTTTCATTTCATTTAAATGGTTTTTGTTTGGTTAATGATATCTGTAATAGTGACAAGTCAGCCTGCTCCGGGTTGGGGTGTTACAGTAAATGTAATAGTGACAAGTCAGCCTGCTCCGGGTTGGGTTGGGGTGTTACAGTAAATCATCATCATCAATGGCTTCTTCATCTCCGGCAGTAAGTAGTCTGTCATGGAGCTCATCTTCTTGGCTCAATAACCGCACCTTAACAACCACCACAAACGAAGGCATCATTATCAACAAATCATCATCAGCCTTTGTAGTTTTAGCTCAAAAGAAAGCCAGGAAAACACGAAAGGTACACCCAAATTATGCACATTTCAAATACTAATTTAGGCGAATTATGTGTTGGTTGGTTTGTTTGTTTGTTGTTTGTATATATAATTATAGATAATATTGATTGAGGATGTGACTGATGTGGGAAAGAAAGGCCAACTGTTGGATGTTAAAGCTGGGTTTTACAGGAACTTTCTCCATCCCTCCGGCAAAGCCCGGATTGTTACTCCGGTTCTTCTCAAGTAATTAATCTTTATATTATTGTTGTTCGGGTTCGGTTTTAGCTGATTTTTATGTCTGTCTTGTAGGATGCCCACCAACTGTTTGTGAACATGCCTCTTAGAATAAGTGTTGGGGATTTGTTTGGTATTTCAACTTAATGATTTGTGATTGGAAGATAGGTTAAGATTTGTTAATTGGGTTCAAAAAATCTTTTACAAAAATGCTAACATTTTCGGTCAATTGTATGAAGCCTACCAACTGCTTGTGAAAATGTCAGTTAGAAAAAATTGTTGGGATTTGTTTGGTATTTGAAATTAATGATAATTGTAAGAAGTAATGGTCTGTGGTCTACAAAACTTTTTAAATCTCCGACAAAAATTCTTAGGCTATGTGTAGTGGAGGGGCTACAAAATGGGGGCGTTTTGTGTCATGTGGCGCCCAGTTAGCAAAGTGGTGGTTTTTGTTTTAGTGGTGTGGTAGCCCAATATAATATATATATATATCACACACGCAAACATATAATAATAATAAAACAACAAGAGCATCAGGCGACAACTGCACGCCCCCCCCAAACCCAAAAATCGCTCCTTTGTCGCCGGGGGGGGGGGGTGTGTTCTCTACTTAATTTCAAAATTATTTAACATTTATAAAAAAATTTCGCAAGATCAAAACATCTAATGAAAGTTGAGTTGAGTGACTTTAACAGGACACTTTGAGGATCAAATGCTCATTGTTTTATCTTTCTTGTAATATTTTTTTGTTCTTTGGTTAGGGAAATGAAAATTGAGGAAGAGAGAATTGAGGCTGAAAAGAAACGGGTATTCACAGGCCGCTTTGATTAATAGATGGAATATTAATAATATGTTATGAACATTAAAAGTTTTTGTTTTGTTGATCAGGTTAAAGAAGAGGCTCTGCAACTTGCTCGAATTTTTGAAACGGTTGGAGCTTTTAAAGTGAAGCGTAAGGGCGGGAAAGGAAAACTGATTTTTGGAAGGTTTGAAAATTGAAACTATATAGAATCAAACTAATTTGATTATTAGTCTTTTCTTTTTGAGCTTGCTAGTAATGCTTCTTATTGCTTGCAGTGTTACTGCTCAAGATCTTGTTGATATTATTAAGGCACAACTTCAACGGTAATGTTTTGGTCTATGGTTACTTAAAATCATTTTCCTAAGTCTAGTTTAGGTTACATACTTACATTTGCAAATACAAGTTATTGTTTTCTAATGCAAATTCCTTTTTCCATTTTGGGTAATTTTTTGTTTTAGAATTACCCTTTAGTTCATTTTCATGACGCGAGTCTAGAGCTGTTTAAAAAGCTCACAGTTCGCATAATCAGCTTGCCTGTAAACGAGCCGAGCCGAGTCTGAGCGAGGTAGGCTTGGCTTGTTGGCTCTCTCGTTAGGCTCGTTTAGTTGGCTCGTTGGTTCACTCGTTTGCCTGTTTAACTTGAGCCCAAATTTTAATATATATAAGTATGACCAAAATTTTAATTTATACAAGTCATAAACTTTGTGGTTTATTAATTACGCATTATATGTATATTAATTTTTTATATACATCAATAGGTGTAAAATTAAAAAAAATCATTTAAAATATAAAATCTTAATTTTAATTGTTGTAATTATTTGTTTAATTTTAGGGATATCGACAAAAGAATCGTTTCTCTACCTGAGATCCGGGAAACAGGGGAGTATATTGCAGAATTAAAGCTTCATCCTGATGTTACTGCTCAAGTGAGGTTGAATGTATTTGCTAACTAAAAAAATGTACTTCTTTGAAGAGGATTTGTGTCAAGGTATGCGAACTAGTTTAGTTATAATTTGGATGGTATTTATGTCGTACCTTGTAGTTTACTTTGTGCGCTATTAATTCATTTTCATTTCATCTTTGTAGGATGAAAATTGTGAAAGTAATAATAGGACCGCGCAAGTTCAAGATCGAATCTTTATTTCTTTTTTTTGTTATGTGGTCACAGGATAACACTGGCATGTACACATCCTTGTTTATTTTGTTGTTAAATAGTTCATTTTGTTGAAATTTCAAGAAACACTTTATATGAGTACGAGTAAAGGATGCATGTAACAAAAACAATGAGACGTTTGTGTATGTTTTTAAGGGTCAATCCTTGATCACGGGCATGCATGTGGGCAACTATCATTTAACTAAGAAAATGTGATGTTTTGTTATATTTATTTCATTATATTAAAAAGACAAAATTTATGGTAATCATTCTTTATGCTTCAACACCCGTTAGCATAACCCAATACCCATTATTATAACTAACCTAACCGATACTAACTGAATATGTAACGTCGCATTGTGACGGGTTTTTTTAGTAAGTTACAAATTAAAAGTATAACCATGAAATGAAAAATGCAAATATAATTTCGACCCTAAAGATGTTATTTTATCTAGTCGCACACAATAATTTTGTTTGACAACACTAATTTATAAAGAAGATAATGCAACAAGTAATATATATTATTTAATGATATTACTAGTGGGCTTGAACCCGAGCGTTACAGCAGAGACGTAGCGTGAATTCGATTTGTATCATTTTGATTCAGTTTTGTTATGGTAACTATTTGGTACAAACACTCGTTAAAGTCTAAAAGATGTGTTAGGTTCGTTGGTTTCTTTTTATTGACTAAGTATTTAACTAAGTATGAAGTTAACATTAATTAAACTTATTATTTAGCTAAATAAAAAATATTAGTTATGAGACTAGAGAGTTGTAATTGTTTTGTACAACGCAAATTCGTAATTTATTGTGAGTATTAAACTTTAGTTTAAAACACATGCTGCTAACATGTATTGGTATTTGTTTACATTTTGAATTTTGCGTAAAATTATGAGTGTTTCATGAAAGTACTAACCTTTTGTTACATGTGGATAACCCCAGTATTATAATAGCATGTGTATGTAAATGCT
The DNA here is from genome assembly GCF_021521415.1 of Bidens hawaiensis. Classification (NCBI taxonomy): domain Eukaryota; kingdom Viridiplantae; phylum Streptophyta; class Magnoliopsida; order Asterales; family Asteraceae; genus Bidens; species Bidens hawaiensis. The sequence continues at coordinate 21,210 of NW_027491730.1, forward strand.
GGTTGTACATAAAGCTTATATAGAGATATTAAAATGAATAGTAAGTTTGTGAGAAAGACAAAATATAAATGAAAAACTAAATTGTTTAATGTTGATTTGATAATTCAATTAGTTACACACATCTAACCATAAAATCTAGTTGTCAAAACAATCATAATATTTGTGGTAAATAAGCAATGCCACCACCCATGTTGCTATTGATCGATCAACTTCTGGCCCTAATCATCGGCTTATGGTTTAAGCAATAACCATTGCCACCTCAAACCCTAATACCTAGGGGGTGTGCAAATAGTCATAATTCGCAAAAGAATCCAAATTATTTGTAACTTTGTTGCCGAAATATCAGAAATTCAGATTTGAATTTGGATAGTGAACTTTAAGTTTTTGGGTTTTCGAAGTATTTTTAAAATCATAATTATATATTAATTAGTTTCAATCAATCAATCAATCAATCATACCCAGTAAAATCCCACCGACAGCAGAGCTATAGGTAGGGTCTGGGGAGGGTGGGATGTAGGCACACCGTACCTCTATCCAAAGGAATAAAGAGGTGGCTTCCAGAGAGACCATCGGCTCTAAGAACATGTGTATGAAGCAAAAAAAAGAAATCAAAGTTTAACAGTTATATAAAAACTACTACTAATTATAATAATATTAATAAAAAGGTCACAGTTTAACCGCAATATAAAAGCTAATAATAATAATAATAAAATATGTAAGGGAAATACCATTATGGTATGTGACCTAAATAAGTTAAGTCTAAGCCCTAAGGTATTCAATTCTCTCTAAAAATCCTTAACTTTAATTCTACTTCTCCACGAATTCCTATCCTCAACCATGTCCTCGGAGAGGTTTAGGTCTATCAAATCATGCCTAATCCTCTCATCCCAAGTCAATTTCGGTCGTCCTCTACCCCTCCTCCCCTCTATAGTAATGTTTTCTACGGATCTAACAGGATTCGTCGTCTGTCTTCTCTTTACATGTCCAAACCATCTCAATCTCAACTCTCTTATCTTGTCTGCTATGTTCGCCACCCCTAATCTCTCACGAAGCACAACGTTTCTTATTCTGTCTAGCCTTGTGTGCCCACACATCCAACGTAGCATTCTCATTTCTGCTACCTCCATCTTCCGCACTTGTGCCTTCTTGATGGCCCAACAATCTGTTCCATATAGCATTGCAGGTCTAACTGCCACCCTATAGAATTTTCCCTTCAGATTAGTCGGGAAACTCTTGTCTCATAATATACATGTGGCTGCTTTCCATCTACACCATCCTACCTGAACTCGGTGGGTCACATCACTGTCTAATTCCCCATCGCTCTGTACAAATGATCCTAAATACTTGAACTTCGTTACCTGCGGGACCACCTGCCCTTCAATTGTGATGTGTGCGTCTTCACTGTCGTTTATCTCACCAAAATCACAGTGTAGGTACTCCGTCTTAGATCGGCTAATCTTTAAACCTTTTGTCTCTAAGGTTGTTCGCCACTCCTCAAGCCTCATGTTTAGATCTTGTTTTTTCTCAGCAAGTAACACAATATCGTCTGCTAACATCATGCACCACGGGAGAGTCCCCTGAATCGACTTTGACAACTCATCCAAGACTACTGCAAAAAGAAACGGGCTCAACGCTGACCCCTGGTGAAGACCTACCTCTACCGGAAAGAAAACAGTATCCCCCACTGACGCACGGACACTTGTTTCACTCCTGGTATACATATCCATATATTAATTAGTTTATTTTTTCCAAAGTTATAAACCCCTAAATCAAAGTCTTTTTGTTAAGATGAGCCTGATATCATACCGGTACCTGTCACAAAAATCTCAAAATTTTATAACAAAAATGCTGAAACAAAGTTAGGTAGACTTAAAAAGTTTCCATAGTCAGGTGTTTCTTCTCTTTAAAGTATATATAAACCCTAAATCGCAGTCAGGTGTTTCTTCTCTTCAAACTCAGTGTATAAACCCTAAATAGCAATCTGGTTCTGCCTGCCTGACGATTTCAAGCCTTGTGATTTGTGAAGATTCATTCAATCGATTTCAACAGCCATCAACTCTTCTACTTTACTATTCTATGCTATTCAGGTAACAATAAATCGATTTTAACAACCATTTTAGTTTTCCCCAAATATATTATTATATTATATTATAAATCCTTCGATTTAGGTTTCAAATTCAAAATCTCCCAAATTAATTATTATCATATTAAATTGTGTATGATGATGATGACGCTGATTAATCCGGTTTTCGGATATCCATATTTGAATTATAAATGTTAATTAATACCTACGTTTTGTTTCAGAAACCCTAGCTGCATTTGAATTTGAACAGGACATCTCTGTTTCCGGTTAAATCCGTTTTCAGAATGTCGTCCGATGAATCCGACTCGGACACCGACACTGAATTCCAACAAGACATGGAGGCTTTTAAAAGAGCTCTGCGTTGTGTCAATGGTGATAGTGAGCTCCCCAAATCACCTGTCGATACCGCGCCTGGTGACGATGACAATGACGACGATGACGATGATGATGATGACGACTTAGAGTTGCTGCATAGCCTTGAACAGTGTTTTTCTGTTCCCGCCAACAACGACAGTAGCTCTGTTCCATTAGAAGACACACTACCTTCCGATGATTTTGAAACTCTCCGTGCCATTCAAAGGCGCTTCGCGCAGTACGACGGTAAAAATTGCTTTCAGTTTTCTCACATTCGTTTTGTTTTAAACTAATCTCTTAAAAGATTGATAATATCAGGTGTGTTTTTTTAATCTTGCATTAATGTTAGTTTTTTAAAGTTTAATGAAACATATATGAATCTTGAATGTTGTTTAGTGATGAAGTATAGCGAAGGATAAACTTCACTAAATTATAACCATCATCATCATCGTACTCAGTATATCCCACCAATAGCAAAGCTATGGTAGGGTCTGAGGAGGGTAAATTATAACCAAGTTTCATAATTATTCAACTTAAGTTAAATTGGAAACATATAATCACTAAACAGTAACCAAGATTCATATATGTTTTATATACTTGTAGAAAGTGTTTCAAATCTTGTATTATGTTTAGCTTTATAACTTGTGCATTGATGTTTGAAGCAGATAGCATGAAAACCAGCACGGAGAGTTCTGCCAAGAGATCAGAGCAGGTTGGTGCACCTAATAACATAGACTTGGGAAAGGAATCTTCCCCTAATTTTTTTGTAACAAGAATTAATAACGGAAGAGGCTTTCCAGATTGTGTAGATGGAAGATCCACCAATCAGAATTTGGATATTGCAAATAATAATGCAAATGTCAGTGAACTTGATGGTGGTTTTCAACGATCTGGACGGGCATTTGTTGAGGCTATTAAGAAGAACAGAGTATGCCAGAAGTTACTGCGTGATAAGTTAGCTAAAATTCAAGCCAGAATGGAAGAGAATAGAAAATTAAGAGAACGTGTTAAGATAATGAAAGACTTTCAGACGGCTTGTAGAAAAAGAACAGGCAGAGCATTGTCTCAGAAAAAAGATGCTCGTATCCAGCTTATTTCGGTTCCTAAGAATAAGAAGAGAAACAATGATTCAAAGGTTAGTTTTCTTACCATTGAAAATCTTGATGATAATTTCTTTATGTTTATATCTATTAGGTTTCTAAAGTGCCCATTAACAGCATATGTCAGTGAACTTTATGTTATTGATATGTTATTAATCATTCTTGTTATATTTGTTATGTTTAATTATTACTTGTGGAATTGCAGATTAAGGAGAACAGCCAAGCGATTAATCAAGGTCCTGCTGAAAATTCCCATGTTGTACACTATAGAGATGCAGTGTCTAAGTATCCATTCTCTTTGACTAGAGAACCTTGGTCTAAAGAGGAGAAGAAAAACCTATTGAAGGGAATCAAACAACAATTTCAGAAAATGTTAATGGATAACATCAGTTTCCTTAGGTATGTTTTGCTCATACTATCATGTTATTACTTATGAGTAGTGTTCTTCATTATCATTTACGTGTTATAGATAGGAATTTTTTTATTTGGAAGATATAACCTATGAATAATGACTGAGTAATCTTCTCATGAGTGCGTCTTGCGACTTTGACTACCCAGATATTAATTGTGTTTCATGTTAATTTATCATGAAGTATTTATTTGATAGTTTTTATGAGAAGTCATGCGTTTGATTATTAAAACACATTTTTTAATCCTTTCGTCTATTTTTATGGAGTTAAATACTAAACTAACAGGCTGTCCTTGCGGAAGATTTCACCGGAACCATAGGCTGGTAAATACATAACTTATTCTTTCTGTTTTCTTTGATTCTTTCTAAATAACAAAGTCTCATAATTCTTCATTATCACAAAACAAGGGATACAATAAATGCTAATGCTACTTGTACCTAGGTAGTATTTAGATTCAGGTCTATTTGGTTATAAAGCTTCATAAGTTGTATCTAGAGTATTATTGTATTTGTTTATTTTATTATCATATTTTTTTAGAATTTTTTAAATTTAACAAATCAAACGTATCATCTACAAATGTATTTATTAGATTACCAACAAAAGGTGCCCTAGTGTATCGATCGTATGCATCTTTCTTTAAAAACACAAATGCACATTTAACCGCCAAAGATATCATCATATGTTATCAAAGTGTTCCTTATTGCTGGTTAATAATTCAAATTAAAAAGATAGTTTTGTGGTATTGTTGCTTTTCTGTTTCAATATCATCACATTCTTGGTTAATTCAAACTTGTATGAAATTGTGAAGAAAGTTTCTTACATATACATGACAGCGGTGAAGATGCAGATTATTCTAGTTATGTTAGCATGGTTGCGCAAATTAAAGATCATAAAATAACACGCGAAGATATCAAGTCATTTGTTAAAGATGTTAGATGGAATGAACTGGCTTCCATGTACTTCACAGGCCGATCTGGTCCTGAATGTGAATCAAGGTAACTGTTTTTCTTGCTTTTAGTTAATGCAAAACCAGTATTTGTTATGCATTGATTTATTATTTTTTTTATACTAATCATTAATTGATTCAGATGGAGGAACTGTGAGGACCCTTCAATTAATCACGGGCCGTGGACTGTAAATGAAGATAAGAAGCTGTTGCATATTGTTTCAAAGCGAGGGATTAGTAACTGGATTGAGATTGCTATGGAACTTAATACTAACAGGACACCTTTTCAGTGTTTGTCACGTTTTCAAAGGAGTCTAAACGCATCTATAATAAAAGCCGAGTGGACCTCATCTGAGGATAATGAACTCCGTAGGGCTGTAGCAGAGCATGGTGAGTCTAACTGGCAGAATGTTGCTTCTACACTCGATGGGCGCACGGGGACCCAGTGTTCTAATAGGTCAGTCAGCATTTCTAATATAATATTACTACTAATGAATTATGATTAGAGGTGACAACGTCATAGCTTAACTTGTTCTCTACTGTGTTTAGATGGAAGAAGACATTGAACCCTCTAAGGAAAAAAGTTGGGAAGTGGGCCCCAGACGAGGACAAGCGTCTGAAAATTGCTGTGAGGCTATTTGGGGGCAAAAACTATTATAAAATAGCCAAGTTTGTGCCTGGTCGGACACAAACACAATGTCGAGAAAGGTATTCGTTAAATTAAACTATAGTTTAGCATGTTTTTTCTAACGTAATACTAAACAAAATTTTGGTTGTGACAGATGGGTTAATTGTTTAGATCCTTGTCTTAATATGAAGGAGTGGACTGAAGAAGAGGATTTGAAATTGAAAAAAGCACTTGCGGAACATGAATATTGCTGGTCTAAGATAGCTGCTTGTGTTCCTCCACGCACTGATAGTCAATGTCGCAGGTACTATAACAACATCATTGAACGGGTCCATGTAATAGTCTCACTTATTTATGAAAATATAATTTCTAAATTTTTTTTACGTTTATGTATGTTAATTTCTTTTTGTATGAACAGGAGATGGAAGGTGCTGTTTCCAGAAGAAGTTCGTATGCTGAAAGTAGCCAGAACCATGAAAAAGGCTGCTTTGATATCCAATTTTGTAGACCGAGAAGGCGAGCGTCCTGATCTGACTATCAAAGATTTTGTCCCACTTTTGCAAATTGAGTCAGATCATAAAGACAATGAAGATGAAACAATCTCAAACAAGAAAAAGCAAAGGTATGTCTTTCAACTGCATGCTCTCATATACAGGTCGGGTATTATGTGTCATGTTTTTTTTGGGCAAACTGTCAAGCTAAGTTACTTATTTGCAGAACTGTTAAGAGATCTAGGAGGGCTAGAAAGGGCAGTTGTACTGATGAAGATGACGTGGCAGAGAATTATGATGATGTTGATGATGTAGGACCCACATCATTTGACGGGGACAATTTGGAGACTACAAAGAGGTATCATGCCATTTATATTTTCAGTTTTCTTGGACAAACTTTCGAGTTAATTTACTTATTTGTCTTTATATCATTATCACAAGTCTTTATATATATATATCGGTTCAAAAGTTTCTCCTTGTGGAAAATGTTGTTAATTATGTACGTTTTCTTCATATTGCAGAACTCTTCTTAAAAGGAGATCTAGGAGGGCTAAAAAGGTTACTTGTACCGGAAAGGAACTCAAGTTGATTGATGAAGACGACGACATGGCAGAGAATAATGGTCATGTTGATAACACAAACAATGATGTAGGACCCACATCATTTGATGGGGACAATTTGGAGACTACAAAGAGGTATCATGCCATTTATATTTTCAGTTTTCTTGGACAAACTTTCGAGCTAATTTAATTATTTGTCTTTATATCATTATCACACGTCTTTATATATATATCATTTCGAAAGTTTCTTCTAGTGGAAAATATTGTTGATTATTTGTGTTATCTTCATATAGCAGAACTGTTCTTAAAAGGAGATCTAGGAAGGCTAAAAAGGTTACTTCTACCGGAAAGGAACTCAAGTTGATTGATGAAGATGACGTGGCAGAGACTAATGGTCATGTTGAAAACACAAACAATGATGTAGGACCCACATCATTTGACGGGGATAATTCTAAGACTAAAAAGAGGTACAATATAACTAATATCATCCCATTTAATTCTAAGACTGTGTATGCGCTTATCTCTCTATGTATGTATGTATTGGCTCAAAAGATTCTACTTGTAGAAGTTATTGTTGATGAATGATGATGAACTATTTACTCGTGATGCAGAACTGTTCTTAAAAAGAGATCTAGTAGGGCTAAAAAGGTTACTCGTACTGTAAAGGTCCACAAGTCTAGCGATGAAGATGACGTGGCAGAAAGTAATGGTCATGTTGACATCACAAACAATGACGAACCCACATCCTTCGATGAGGCGGAGACTCAAAAGAAAACCACTGGGAAGCCTAAGGGAAATGAAAGGTATGATTTCAATAATTTGGTTAAAGCTATAAAATTTTGACTCCTTGTTTGTATTCTTGTGTAAATTTTTAACTTGTTTCGTTTACATGCAGGGGTGTTCCTAAAATTAGATCTAGGAGGGCTAGACAGGTCACTCATACTGAGAAAGTGTTGAGATTAATGGGTGCAGAGGACAATGACGGTGACAACAATAATAATGATAATGTTGAAGAAAACAGAACGCTTGACGGGGACGATGATTGTGAGATTGAGAGTAGAGCCACCGGGAAGCGGAAAAGGTATGGTTTCAGTTTTTTTGGTGTATTTATATGAATGAACAAATAAACGGTATAATTGTATAATACTTACGTTATGAATTTTGCAGAGATGATGACGAAGTTGAAAGAAGGGGAGGAGCAGTAGAACTTAAAGTGTATTTTAGAAGGAAGATTAGAAAGCCCAGGGACGATGAAACTTGTAATAGGAATATAGTTGTAGAAATGGAAGATGAAGAAACACTTGGTTGCATTTTGACCAAGTTAAAGAAACTTAAGAGAAAGAGGAATGAATGAATTTGGACTTGAGGTTTTTGGACAAGTTAAAACATAGCAGTTAGTTCTCTTAAGGGGATTCTAACACGTTTCGGTTGAACTACGATTTGGTCAAAAGAGGAAGAAAGATAAGGAAGTTGGTAATTTTGTATCACCTTCATATTATTGATTTTGATATATTTATTTATTCATGGTTAAACAAATTGATGTTTAACTAATATATGTAACTGCTAGGGCTAATACTTAATTGTTTTTAAGGAGCTAGAAACATGATACAGCAAGTAACCGTAATTTTTAAAAAACATGATACAAGCACCGTCCCTTTGGGCAACCACAACCCTCAGTTATATTATATCGGGAAGTGAAAATACAAAGCTTGCAAGCCTGCAAGGGGTGTTAATTCTTCTTTGGACAACTTTACACTTGGCAATCGGTTAACTCTACCCTTCACCTGAAAATCTTTACCGTCAATGGGACTTGACCAAAACCTGCTTTTAACATTTGTCGCATTAGTTTGACAAATAACGAACCATTTTAATCTTTTAGCCACTTCCACGCACCCGGGAGTGAGTCCAATTTAATCTATTAATACCTCAGCCTTTACAGGTTCCTACTCCAACTACAAAACTATTCGAAATTGGAAGTTGGAACCATATAGTGACAAGTGAGTGTGTGTGTTGCTGTAAACCCAATGGGCCAAGTTTCTATAACCCGAGTCCTTGAACTTGGGCTTTCGATTATACATGCGGAGACTTGTAGTCCGAATGGTTTTGTGTATTGTTATTTATGTAAAAATAAAAAAAAATGGTTTAATAGATTTTTATAGTTTTGGCTATTCAATATTTCATTAGTTTAATTTACTAGTATTTAAAAGTTTTAAAAGAATTCAAGTTTGCTGTAGTTTTATTTCAAATTATTTATTTTTTTGCTGAATCAGATTTCATCAACCCTAATTTAAACCATATCGGAGGCGAAAATTTCAATATTTTCAATTTGTTGAACAATTTGATGACATTCATCTATCTATGAATTAAATCACATGAGCAGTTTATGAAGATTTGAATTAGATTGGAATTGTTAATTTATGGATGATATGAGCAAATGAACGTGAACAAATCAATCACTTGATTTTGATTTAACAGTAAAAATTGATGAATATGATAAAAAAAACAGTTCGAATGGGTGAAAACCCCGCCGACCAATAAACCTGTGAATCAGATGAGCCAAGTTAAATGATTAGTCTGGTTTTAGAAAACAACGAATACCATAAGAAAAGGTTTTGAAGAGTATTCGAATTCGCAACTTTATGATTAAGCACATTCATCATTTTAGAAAGTTTTCATTATTAAAATACATCTGCCTAATTTATTGGAACCAAAATGGATGTAATTTATATAAATTTATTTATATTTCCATTCTCTTGTAATTACTCTATTTTAATATCACCAATGAAAGTAGTGGGGGTCTACTTTGTTAACACTCACAGAAAAGCTTGAATGTTGGTTTCATTATTGGCTACTAGTTAATTTAAGTTTTTTTAAATTGTTTTTTTGGACACTTCAGATGTTAAAGAGGCCAAGTAAATATGTACTTATAGCTCAATGATAGGACCAAGTTAAATAAACATTACTTCTTCAATTATATATCTATTGATTATTTTCATATTGTGTAAAATCATCATATGTCTTCATTACCATCAAACAAACCTTTTAAAATATCTAGTTTGACGTTGTAAGAATATTTTTATCATCTAATCATCTAAAGTTTGCAAATATCTATTCATTGTTGACAAAGATTTTTCTAAACCTTAGGTGAGAAGAACAAAAGTGTGTAAAGATCCTACGGAACAAGGGATTCCAAGCAATGCACAAACAAACGGATCACTTATAGCTACAAAAGGATGATATTATGTTAATCTTCACGGACAAGTGGATCCTTGCACAATGTTGGAATACAAGGCATCCGATGATAAATGAATATGTATAAGTAATGTCTCAAAACTTGATACGCAAGCAGTGTAAAACGTATGCTTTGACTAGTGTCACGTAACACCAATACTTTTTGACTAGTGTCACGTGACACCAACACTTTTTTTAATTTGTTATATATGGAGTTGTAAATCAATTATTGAAGCTGTAAATCTACCATTGGTTTATACTTGTTACAATGACAACTAATAAGAGAATTTTTCTTCAATGAAGCTTATGAATGTGATGATTTATGAATGATAGTTGCATATTTGTAGAAAAAACTTGTTTGTTATTGTGACTTTGACGGCGGTAGGGGCCACAAAAAGAAAGGCGCTAGCTCAATAGCGTTGAAGGGGCGAATGGGTAGCGAGAGTGGGGCATGATGGGTGGTGATACTGTGACTTCGACAAAAGATGTTTTTTACACGTACTGTGAATAGCGTCCACTACCGATGAACTTATTATTCCTTTTGTAGAGACGGAGTACTAATAAAAAAAAGTTGTATTGTATTGCTAAGTGGTGTGGTTCATTATTGATTTTTTTTTACATATATTCCCGATGCAATATTTTACTTGGTATAGTTTTAATTAATAACAATATTTTATATTTTTGTTATCCGTTAAATACTAAATCAATTAAATACCTCATAAAAAATAAATATCGTAACGAACCTTATTCAAATAAAATTTTTAATATCTAAAAATAGATTTTAACAACTTGTCAAGGTATTATATTTAAATTAAATTTTATATTTTCAATATTTATATATTTCGTTATTTTTAATAAATTCTGTTGTTACTTACTACACATAAAGTGTTGAGATGCCAACAGCAGCTGTCATGCTACCGCCCACCTTTATCATCAAGACTATCCTCACGTTAGTTTAATTACATAATCGCTATTAACGCCTCATTTTTGTTTAATTATATTATTTTTGTCATTACATATTTATTAGGTGTAGCAGCTATCTATAAAGCAATATTTTCGTAGTTGATTAAGCGTCTTATCGGTATGTAAATCGTACTGGTTTTAATAACCGGATAACATCATAATTAATAAATAGAAACAAATATATAACGATGGGTTGTACTGATATTAATAATTGGATAATGCAATAAATTATATATGATTAATTTTAAACAAAATATTAGTTTAAAACATATATGAAATTACTATATAAATTGACCTAGCTAAATTTCTGATGTTAATATAATAAAATATGAATATTAATAACTATATTTGTATAAATGTCAACTAAACACCATTTTATTAAAAAAAAGATAAAATAATGTATTTTAATACATGGATGGAGTTGGATGGAAATAGGAAAGGCATGCAGTTAGCCAACTCATCTTGATTTTACAACCATTTATTGATACCGACTGCTTCACCACTCACTCACTCACTCACTCACTCCATGTGTGTATTAAGAATGACACAAACCATGTGTTTATTTCCTTTTTATTATTAATTCTACACTCAAATAACAATCAATACCTACTTCTAATGGTACATTTTACACTTGCAAACACGTTAATATAACATCTACCAAAAACACAACAAAAGTAATAATTAACCACAACTTTCGGTTACAATGCCGGTAATGCCAAACCCTAGTCATACGCTTCTCATGTCATGTAGTACCTCTCTTTCTTTGTTTTAAACACACACAATACTCGTTTATTTTTCAATTAAATGTTTTATTTATAAAAGAATGAATAATAATGACAGCCTCAACTAGCTCACACCAAACTATCTTAAGCTTATCATGTGAGAGATAAATCGAGTTTAACATGCTTTCGATCAAACTAATCCTACAACGTATAGAGAAATATTTAATAAATCAATTCTTCCCTAACAGGATTGAAGATTGAACCTTAAGCTCCTCCTCAAAACATTGAATCTGTGTCACTTCTCAAATCCCTCATTTATGAAATCAACTCAACTATTCAAGACATGTGACATATGAAGTTCCTTATATCTTACTCCACTCGAGTAAAAATAAAGGCACAAAAAGATGAACGAAAACAAGAAATGGATTACTTTTCTTGTGATGACTAATGCATTTGTATTTCAAGTTTTTCAAATAAAACGAGAGTCGGAAAGGTATAGTGTAAGCAACCATATAACTATCACATGTATTATAGTTAAACAAAAAATACAAGTATTTATACAGTTCTCACAATTTCCTACCTTGGTCATGTATTGAGCCCTTGACACCGTTCAATATAAAAATAATCTTTAATGGAATCGTTAAAACCGTATAAACACAAAACGTATTGTTATATAATTAGCTGCACAATTGCTCTCTTTCTCCCTAATATTATACATACAAAACACTACGTACACGTGTTTATACGGTTCTTATAATTTTTACTTAAAACTGGTTTATGTATTAAACTAATTAACCTCGTATATAAAGGGTAAAGTTGTAAAAAAACTTGATTTATTATTTTATTATATTTTAATTAAGAAAATAAAATGAAAATAGGAAAAGGAAAATGAAAAAAGAAAGATGCCTATGTATTAGTCACACTATCACTCACTTTTCGTGAATGAAAGGCAAGGCAACCCATGAAATGCATCATATCAACTGTTTTAACACTAACCACTTACTCAAAGTATTTCACACTCACTACACTAGCTACCTTCACACTACTTCTATGTAACTCTAACTCTAACTCTAACTCTAACTCTAACTCAACTAACCCATCATTCCATCCAACTTCATTTCTAGTTACACTTACGTACACACAATATTATTCCATCTTATCTGACTTACTTACTTCACTTGATCATTACAATTAACATCCATTCATCCATAACAACAAGCTGTAGCCAATTTACATCTAAGAAACATTATAATTAAATAACAAGAATCGGTTTTGATTGATTAATTATCAATGAATAATAATTATTATAATTATAATAGTAAAAATAAAAATAGTAATAACAATTGATGAAGTAATATTTCACATTAATCTCAGGACCTGTTCAGGCTTTCAGTAATGGCAATCTACAAAAGCCGGAGCGGAAAACACCATACGCTGCTGCTGTGAACCGCTAGTGAATTGAAAGTGATCTTCAACCACCTCCGGTGGCGGAAAGTTAAGATCTAACGATAACATATTGCTCGCAGACTTTTCGGTTATTTGATCAGCAGTGCTGTCATCAGTAGTAGTAGTTGTTGAGATTCCGGTTGATCGGTTGCCGGTATGCGGAATTGGCCGGTGCTTTCTCATGTGTCCGCCGAGTGCTTGGCCGGATAAAAACTCCGATCCGCATATTGAACATTCATGAACTTTATTATTATTACCTCCTTTAGTGTTGTTGTTGTTGATCTTAATATTACATGGACCGTTTCGGACGTTATTAGTATTATTGATAATAATACTTGCCTTGTTTTCTTCGTCATCTTCAACGTCGTTATTATTTTCTTTAACAGGCTCCATCACTGGCGGTTGCGGTTGAGGTTGAATATTATTATTATTATTATTATTATGGTTAACCGAACTGGATATCTTTTCGTCCACGTTAACCTTAGGTTTCTTGTGACTGGCACGGTGTCCGCCTAACGCTTGAAACGACGGAAACGTACGGTTACACGTTTTACACTCGTAAGCGTATAAACCGGATTTAAAATCAACACCGTTAATCTCCGTCAACCTCCGGCTGTTAATAAGCTTCTCCGTCTTCTGACAAATCTGATCGGAATATTTATCTTCCGTCACCGGAGACACACTCCTTGCCAACATAATCAAACAATTGGCCATATCTTCATCTTCCTTCGTTGACACAGACTTCCGTTCATCACAACTACTATCAATGAAACAGTCATTGTCATCACCGCTGCCAGTGTTGCCAAAAGGCGAAGTCGGTCTGTTACGCTTGGTACGCTTTCCTTTGATGATTTGCCGAGCTATGTCTCGGCTCATGCCTTCAGTGAAATCAGCCATAAACTCCATTTTAATCAAGGAATTAAGGAGTGGATAATAATAATAATAATAATAATAATAATAATAATAATAATAATAATATTGGTGTGTGTGTGGAAAGTGGGTGAGAGTGAGGGGAAGAAAGAGAGAGAGTGGTGGGTTGAAGGAAAGAGTGAGGGGGGACTTGGTTTAATATATACATATAGTGAAAGGGTGAAAAGTGAAAAAGGAGTGGATAGGAAGAGAAGGGGGTAAAGTGTAACTATTTCTTCAAGTAGTTTGTTGCCAACAATCTTTTTTGCGTTTCTCTTCTTAAATAACTGCTTTTTAACAAGTTTTTTGTACGCGTGAATTTCACGCGCCTTTTAATGTTCTTCGCGTGCTATTCATCCAATCTTCAACCTCTTTTTTACTTTTTTTTTTTTAAATTTATTTTGTTGCAAGTTACAAGCATGTTTGTTTATTATTTTGGACTTCTATTAAACAAATATAAAAAATGTATATTAAGTGTAAATGAGTCTAGACGTTACAATCTCATTTGAGTTTAAACAACTTGAACAACTTCAGTCTAGTTGAGTTCATTTAATAAAGAAGTTACAACTCAACTTTTATATATCAAATTGAACATGTTTGGGATTTGGGAATATAAATAAGCTTATTAGTTTTATAAATTTTATTATTTATTTTATTAAGTTTTAATAACATATATTTATTAATATATTACCCAAATATAATTTTAAACTTCCAGTTCGATCATGAGGGCATCCGGGTTTTACCACCATTGAGCCTTCGGCGGGTGGGTTTTCTCCTGAACTGGAGATAACTTGGAGTCGCTTAAGAATTTCGTACGGCTGGGTTGGGTCATCTAGCGGTGGCATTTAGCCATTGGGTAACCCTATACGCAGTACCTAGTCATTCTACGTTTGTTGGTCGTTTAAAAATAATAAAATAAAAAAGAACTAATGAAATTGGATTAGACATGTCATTTTAGGTTTTTGAAAGTATTTTTCTTCAAACTTCGAGGACAGAGTTGATTAAGAGGACGTTCTTATATCTTTAAAAACCTTCATGACAGACAGGTGATGTTATTATATAATCACAAACACCCTTTAGGAAGATAAATCTCTCTTTAGACTTTAGAGTGTTTGGCAATTGGCTTAATTAGCTTTTTTTCTAAATAAACTCATACTAAAAAGTTTATTGAACGTGTGAGGTTAGGCATTTATGGTTAGAAAGAAGTTTTCTAAAGCATTTAAGACAGCTAATTAAAGTAGATTATGAGAAAACTATTAAGCTTGATAATTGATATACTAAATTGTTGAAAAACTATTGTTATGATAATTACTTATACTATTGTGTATTTCTTATATTATGTACTTTTATATTTTCGTTTACATGTTACAACTATTTGATCAAGGATAATGATAATTATTTTATTTTAAGTTTTGTGGGTTTTAAAATAAACCTAGTTGTATAAATTGAAACACACCATATAATTAAGAATTACAAATGTTAGACATAGACACTAGTGTAAAAATGAGAAAAAAAAAGTTAAAACTTTGAGAAACGTACTAATAATTTTAGCTTTTTCTATAAATGTATTATAAAAAATACGATATTTTCTATAATTATCCATCTGTTAGGGGCATATAAAGAAGTGCCCAAAGTATTTGATTCGCATCATCTAATCAAATAAGCATACCTCATTGTTTACTAAAAAAAACTCAAAAAGTTTGCTAAATTGGTAGGGGCACTTTTGGAGATGAAACCGCCAACCAATCACACACACAATCACTTATTCGTATTTTGGAGATTCGGGTCCTTGAAACCGATTTCGTTTGGAGATGTCCATCAATTTGCTAGGGGCACTTTTGGAGATACCGGAGATGAAAACGACGAGGAACCCGAAGGGTTTCCCTAATACCCTAACACACTAACACTCTGATATCACGACATAAGTAACCGAGCTCTCTCAAATTCTCTCTCTCATCATCGACAACAAATCTTGATCATAGTTCACCTTCTTTGTTCCCGTTTGACTACAACTCAACGTTAAATTCATCGATGTTATGCCATGATTTTTGCATCCTTCTTCTCTAATTTGGTAGCTCTTTTCTCTTTATTTTTATGTTTAGAAACCTTACTATTGATGCCACTCGAGTTCAAGCCCAAGCGCCATGATAATTCCAAGACAGAATAGCAACCTCGTTTGAATCTTGTTTGTTTTATCTTGATTGTTCACGATTAAACCCGTATTGTACCCCTAGTCAACATATGTGCTTTCAGAGCAAGCACTAAATTTGTTTTAAAGGAATCGTGTATTTGTGTTAAACATATGATTTCAGCAAATATGTTTCTACCCCTTCTTCAATATTTTATATCTTAACGTGTTCTCATAGTAGACTCTAAATTTTAAGAAAAACGTGTCGAACATTTAATCATAACAAATATGCTTCTATACCTTCTTATTGTTTTTTAAATTGAATATTTCATTTATAACCTGCAATGTAACTACCTTTCGTAGTGAATTTGTATTTCTTTATAATTATAAATGGCAACTAAAAAGAAATTAAGTAATTAGTATATTATCAAAAAGTAATTACAAGAGTGAATCACAATTGAAAAGTTGAATGCGTTGTAATAAATAGTATTTCAAAACTCAACGATACCGTTGTATAACGTTATATACATGGTTATATCCCCTACTATTTCATTGTTTTTTTAAAGCATAAAATTTGAAATTAAAAGACAATAATTCTTGACTTATCATATAGATTAATAATAATAATAATAATAATAATAATAATAATAATAATAATAATAATAATAATAATAATTGATAACAATAAGATTTATAGTTAGCTGAGGCTAAAAAAACTAGTTAAACCTTTTTTAACAAAATAAAAAGTTGGACTTATCAACTCAACTTTCAGTTATATTTAATTTACTATGAGTTATAGTCTTGGGTTCTTGACGTTGACGTGAATAGTGATTCTAAAACATGGCATTTCTTTAATATTTTAGGTTTCATCGCATGAAATACATTATATTGTGACAATATAACTATATTTCATTTACTAAGAATTAACTACTCAAAACGGTTATGAATAAGATTGTCTCAGAACATCAGTCGGCTTTCTTATCCGGGAGATATATTCTTGATGGCCCTTTGGTGGCTAATGAGGTTATTGCTTGGGCTAAGAAGAGGGAAAGAAGAATTTTTATGTTCAAGATTGACTTCGATAAAGCCTTTGATAATGTGAATTGGGAGTTCTTGTTGTCGGTTCTTTCTCAGATGGGTTTTCCTTCGGTTTGGTGCGATTGGATTAGTGGTATCTTGTTGGCGAGCAGATCGTCTGTTCTTGTTAATGGATCTCCTACATTCGAATTTGGATGTCATAAAGGCATTCGTCAAGGTGACCCGCTATCGCCTTTTCTTTTTATTATTCTGATGGAGGCTTTTTCAGGTATGTTGAAACAAGCCTGTGATATAGGTGCGTTTCATGGTATTACTCTTCCTAATGAAGGTCCTACTTTATCCCATCTTTTTATGCGGATGATGCTATGATTATGGGAGAGTGGTCTTCTTTTAATTTTGATAACTTGAAACGTATTCTTCGCATATTTTACTTGTGTTCGGGGCTAAAGATTAATCTCCATAAATCAGTGTTATTTGGAGTAGGTGTAGAAGATGGTGAGATCGATATCCAAGCCGGTTTCATGGGTTGTAAGCCGGGTAGAATCCCGTTTTCTTATCTAGGGATTATGGTAGGCACTAACATGAATAGGGTGGTTAATTGGGAACCGGTTGTGTCCAAGTTCAAGAAGAGGCTATCTAAATGGAAAGTTAATTCGTTATCTATGGCTGGTCGGTTAACCCTTATTAAATCGGTGCTGGATAGTCTTCCCACTTATTATTTTTCGCTTTTTAAGGCACCCAAGAAGGTTACCAATGATTTAGAAGCTTTGATGAGAAGGTTCTTATGGGGTGGTTCGGATGAAGTGAGGAAGATGTCATGGGTGGCTTGGGAGGTAGTCACCAAACCTATAAAAGAAGGGGGTTTAGGTATAGCTCGTTTAGAGGTTAATAATCAAGCGCTGATTACTAAATGGCTTGGGAGATTTCTAAATGATCAGCACGCGATGTGGAGAAGAGTAGTGTTGTCTATTCACGGGTCCTCGCGCTGTTGGGGGCTTGCTCCGGTTAATAATGGAGTTCCCGGGGTTTGGAAGAATTGTGTTATGTTCTGGAACAAATTTAAGGTTGATGGTGTGGGTTTTAATAGAGTGATCCGGGCCACAGTTGGGAATGGTCGCCAAGTTCGGTTTTGGACGGATTTGTGGTTGGGTTCGGCGCCGGTTATGGACAAGTATCCGTCCTTATATGCGGTAGAAAAACATAAAAATGTCTTGTTAGCTGATCGGTTGGTGGTCACTGGATCTTCTAGTCGCATTGTGTGGGATTGGCTTAGAGCTCCTTGCTCCCAACAGGAGGTGTTCGAGAAGCAGGAGTTGGAAGATCTCCTTCAAGAGGTGGTGATGGTTGACCGTGAAGATTCATGGTCTTGGGCGGTTGGTAGCTGCAAAGAGTTCGAGGTTTCGGCGATTAAAAGATGGATGGTGCGGTCCGTTGAGGATGCTGGGAGTTCCAGTTTACAATGGAGCTATTGGGTCCCGAAAAAATGTAATATTTTTATGTGGAGGGCCGTTCTGGATAGCCTTCCAACCAAGCAGGCTTTAGCTAGACGTCATTTGTATTGTGATGATCATAGTTGCGCTTTATGTGAAAGTAATGAGGAATCGCTCGAGCACTTGTTAACCGGGTGTTTCATTTCTATGGCCGTTTGGAATGCGATTGGTTCATGGTGCAACATCCCTAGATCTTTTGTTTTTCATGTCAATGATTTGGTGGAAGTGCATAAGGTTTGTGGTGCGACGGGGAATAAAAGATTGATTATTCATGGAATTGTCATCATTACTTGTTGGAGGATTTGGCGGGCTAGGAATGAAAAGATTTTTTCGGGCAAGAACACTAAGGTGGCAGAAATGGTTGCGGATATAAAATCTTTGGGTTTTCTTTGGTACAAAAATAGATCTAAGATAGGGGTAGTGGATTGGAAAAGTTGGTGTTCATTTGATGTAACGTGATCGTTGGTTTTGGTTTTTGGATTTCAGCGTCTTTCTCCGTCTTGGTGATAGTCGTTGGTTGTGTCTGTTTTTAATGAAAGTCAATTTTCAAAAAAAAAACTAATAATATGTATGGAAATGAAGTGAGATTTGAATAAACATATTACTTATTAGTAAATAAAAGCTTTAATAGTTGATTAAGAAAATGCAAGTTAAAGTATGCTGTCCCTCATTCACTCCATGTCGTCTTCACGTTAAAGGAAAGTACTTCTCCCTCATCCGTCTATTCTTCTTCTTTGCTTTTTGCTAGATTTATCCCTAAAAACAATATAATAAACTTACATTTTTAATATGATCATTTTTTCAATTATCAGGTTTATTATTATAATTAGTAAAAGATTACAACAACTTTGGGTGGTTTGGTGTACATAACTAACTCATAAACTAGAAAAATTCATCAATTTGAATATTTTATCTCTTTAACCTAATTATTCGATGATTATAGTAGTTACATAGATGTTTTATCTTTACCATACATCCATAGATATTTACCACTATATGTAATACGTATCATAATTAATACTAGCCCACTAGATAAAAATCTCACGGGATATGTGTTGTCATAACATTTGTAGTGCCCTACTTACAACCAACATAATATTGTGTGGTTTGGCTTTTGAAACATGGCTTTCTAAAAAAACAAAAAAAAAACAAAAAAAATACTCATCTTGGCACTTCTCTTAGTTAAACGGTTTAACTATATTATGTGCTAATGGATCCGGGGTAGTAATTGTGACCCCCTAAAATGTATATATAGTGGAGACTAGAGATAAGGCCAAAGGTTTTTGCCATGCTCGGAATTTGAATATCACCTTGGAAAACTTGGGTTTTCAAAGAAAGAGTTTTATTTAATCTGATGACTTTAGTAATAACAACTGCATTCAATAAATTTTAGGGGTGTGCTCCCTACTTCCTTCCCACTTTCCTTCAGTTCTGTTAATTCGGTTTTCTACTCACCTTGTAACCATTATTTATATGAATTAAGATAAATTTATGTAACAAATTAATACCAACAGTATTCACTATATTATTTTAAGTGAAACCTTATATGAATTAAGAACATTTTAATACTTTTTTCTATATTTTAAAGCATATATACTTAATAATTTGGACTTTTTATTTCATTTTAAGGTTATAATATATGATGATGTTAGATAGAAGGAAGGTGGGAAGAGAGTAGGGAGTAAGTGTGAAGTTGGGGGTGGGGAGGGGATGCTTAATGAGTTAGTTATGTTATGGGTGGTATAGACTGTGTCCACCATTACAATAATACATTTTACAGGTAACATTGTCACCATTCTATTGCGATCACGTTTCCACTCTCTTCCTTGCATATACTCTTCTTTATACTTCAAATATATATTATAACTTTTTTTTCTAAAAACTTTACTCCAATATTAAAATTACTTTATGGCCATCTAATTATGTACCGGTCATTGTTTATAACAAATCCAATTGATTACATAGTGGATTATTATAAAATATGATATTGGGTTCATCTAAGAATTGACGGGCTTGTATTTGAACAACTTGATAGAAGCAAATGAGCTCAAAATTACTCAATCTAGAATGGACATAACACTTGATCCGTAGTTGGTTTGACACCAAAGGGCTGATAGTCTAGCAGTATCAAGGTGTGTATTCAGGGCCGTCTCCAAGGATTTATATACCTCGGCCGAACCGAAATAAAAAGGCTCATGTCTTAACAACGAACTATATAAGCTAATTTTTTTAAATGACGCTAAATGTTATAGCAATAAACATAGAATAATATATTATTAAAACCAAATACCGTAATAACTAATGATTTGTGAAACTCTACTAACATTGGATAAAAAAATAGATTTGTCCTTGGTGGCTCGCAGTGGCGTAGTTTAGTTGGGGCCAGGGGTGGCCTTGGCCCTCTGTTTTTTCGCTCGGTGGTGTAAATCTATATTTTTTCGTCGAAAAACTTTATACATAGTGTAAATTTACCCATTTTTGACCGAAATTTTGAGCCCGACCCCCTCCGTTTTTTGCTAGGTAGTGTAACTTTATCCTTTTTCGTCCTAAACTTTTTATACATAGTGTAAATTTACCTATTTCCGGCCAAAATTTTGAGCCTGGACTCTCCGTTTTTTCGCTCGGTTGCATAAATGTATCCTTTTTCAGCCAAAAATTTGTATACATAGTGTAAATTTACCCGTTTCCAAACAAAATTTTGAGCTCTCTCCCCCTCTAGCTACTTTTTTTTAATACATATTAAGTTCGGCCCCATCGACGTGTATATTCAAGCTTCGACATTGGTGGCTGGCTTGGTCAACCGCATAAGAGCCTGGTGGTCAACAATGAACCAATAGTGGTGGTCGGCTGGGTTAGTCATTGTTCAGGTTTTGTTCAACATTCGCAAAGAATGAAGCAAACAAAACAGGAATTTCAATCAACAACTATTTCTTTTATTTTGCATTGGGAGTTTATTTTTTTTTAGTTGTTAGTTTTAGTTTGGGCCTAATAATTTAAACTTGATTAAATGGATTATTAATAAAAAAGAATTTTGGACCCAGTAATTATAAGATGGTAAAGATCAAATTATATTTGTAAGTTTTATATTTTTAAATGTATATATAAAAAATATAGATACACAAAATTTTGGCCCCCAAAAATTACGTGCCTCTGCCGACAGTCCGACCAGCACTACCCTCCAGCCGGCCCCCCTGTGTGTATTCAGATGTCTCTATCAAGTGTGAAGGTATAAGTTAGCCGGTCTAAAAGAAAAACTCGTTTGCTTGATTTGGGACCCAAATTCTCTTATCTAATTTCAATTATAACATGAATCGAGGATGGTTCTGATTTACATGCTTATTTAACTATTTAATTTTAGTTTTCTTTGGTCAATATTTGTTTTCTAAAGATTAACACCAACCAAATTACAACTTTCTTATAAATTAATGCTTGAAAAACACACACACACGGAGTTATTATTTACGTTTTTATTAAAGACTTATCTTTAATATCTTTTGCATCCATCTATGTCAAAATAATTAGAAAAAACACTTTATTTTCTCATCTCATCTAATTGTTACTTTTTAATGAAGCATTTTTAAAATCTTGGTACAATTTTTTGAATATAAAACATAACATTTAAATTTAATCACAAGAACACTCACATGCAATTGCAAAGATCAAAAACAATTTGTTTGGGCCGGTGAGATAAAGAAAAAAGGGATATTCAAGTAGATTAATTATGTAATTACATCATATAATAATTATGTAATTACTCTATGATGTAATTACATAATTACTCTACTTGTATATATATTTACCATACTTGATTCTTACAATTAACACGCTAATTTCATTTGTATTTGATCCAAGTCTATGATATATATGGGGTGGATTCTGTAGCAATGGTAAAATTGTTATCATGTGACCTTAATGTTACAGGCCCGAGTGATTGAATAATTGTTTGTATTTGTTGAGGTGGGAAGTGTTAAACAAGTGGAATCCATCGAGGTTAACGAGCTAACTAAACTATTAAGCAACATTCTTTTCTTCATTTTTACTCTTTAGTTCCTCTTTGCTTACTTTAATACACATATAGCCCCTTAACTTTTCAGCATCGTTGATTTGGCACTTATATTTTAAAGTTTAGTTGAAGTGACTACTTGATTTGAAGAGTAACCGTAAACGTTTAAGATTAATTATCTCCTAATTAGACCATAACTTGATCAATATGTTTTATTTTGGATTTTATTTTAATTGCTCTTGTAATATACTTGATAATAGTTGATATTAGAATATATATATTTCATCCTTGAAAACATTTTAAATTTTAGGTATGTTGATTAAAGGTGACAAAAGTCCATTGATCAGACGTGTTGCATAAGGTGGTTTTTTTGTTTTGTTTTTTTAAAGTTTGTAAACAATATGGAAAATATTACTTTACTCGAAAAGGGAAATTCAACTATATGAAATTATTTGTTGTCTTTTTCTAATTTTGCTACTAGTTCATATATTACATAAGATGGTCTAGTTTATGAATTGACTTCCTCACATGCTATGGTTGTATCAGTTGCAAAATGGCGATAACTTACGGTATATTTTTAGAACAACGGCTAGCACATTCATCTCTAATTTGACTCCAATGTTCATAGCAGGACTCGGACTTTTGACCTTTACAAATGGGATCAATACCAATTAACACACTAAGATACTATTGGAATAAATGTCCTTTTAAATTAGATAATTAAGTATTAACTAATAATTTAATGAATGTAAGTATAAAATGTTAGTAAAATCCGTGTTTAAAATACATAATTTCTTTATATTTTTATTTCTTAAAGTAGTTTGATAAAATAAAGATCTTGGGGATTGAGATAAAACGTGAGTGTATACTTACTTTTTTTCCGAACTGTAAAATTTTATAAGAAAAACGGCGACAGAACACCAAACACACGACACCCTCCATAACCCGAAGGAGCGCCACCAATACCTACCGATTACTTGAAAGAAAAATTACACAAATTTCCCCAATCAATAGATTGCCTTTTAGTTCTGTGAGTATGTGACTATATCAAAGAAACCAAACACTTTGATTTTCCCGATAATTTCTTCGATCTTGACTTCCTTTCATCCGAAAACTTCTTCAGTTTTCACTTTCTATATGCTCCAACACGTTATGATTACAAGACCATAGAACACCTCCTTATCTTTATCCATTAACCACAGCTGATTATAAACTTCCAGAATATCTCTAGGGATGGCAACGAGCCGGGTTCAGGTCCTGGTAGTGGTAATCTCATGTCCACACCCATCTGTAAAGTTGTGCCCCATGCCCATTACCCGTAGGGTATTTGCCGGGTATCAGGCATACCCGCGGTATCAGGTATACCCGTTGGGACTTTCAAATACATTTTTTATCATTATAATTCTTTTATACCTTTTATTCATACAACAATTTCAGGTAATCGGGTTAGGTATCATCTAATCCAATACCCTGCCCATACCCATGAAATATTTTAAATCCTAATCTCATACCTGGTACATACCCATCGGGTTTCGGGTATACCCGTCCCATTTGTTTCGGTATACCTGTTGGGCTCAGGCTTTTTTGTCATCCTTAAATCTCTCTCACCAAGGGCACATAAATCGGCTAAACTTTGCACTAGGGGATAAGATGATCCCACGCAACTGTCGCCATCGAACAAACCGTAAAGACATGCTCAGCCGTTTTCGATCCCGAGCCACAAAGAAGAAAGATCCGATTAGGTCCCTGAACCTTTCTTTTGTCAAAAGCTTCCCACGTTGGGATCTGATTCATTTTCGCATGCCAAACATAGATATTACATTTATCCTGTATCCACCTGCTTCATTTTAAAATATAGCTGTTATAATTTTCCCTATCTTTAATTATAATTCGTTTAACCGAATTTACAAAGAATACCTCTGTGGAGTGTATACTTATTTATTTGTTGTGTATATATTATTGTGGTGATAGGAAAATAATAAAGGTTCATTTTTGAGGTGACAAAATTAAATGAGCCAGTTAGGTAAGTTTGGGTTGTAAGAGCGCTAGTCAAGTGTAGCATAAACAAGTGATTTGATGGTTAAACTAACAAAATGATAAGTGTTTTAATTTAAAATTTCTATGATCAAGTTTAAGTATTTTTATGAATGAAATTTTAAACCATACTTATTTACAAATAAAGATGGTAAATAAAGGTTTAATAATGTAAGTGGAACACAAAAAACTATAAAGGAAAATACCTCTTATAGAATATGGGTATGGTTTTGTTACCTTATATCTTCTTGAAGAACTACTTCTCACCAAAACATCACCTAGCATAGGGGAGGGTTATAAGATGCCCTTGTAAAAAAATCTAAACACTTTTTCTCAAGTTGTGTTATAACAGTGAAACTTAGAGCATTTATATCGGAGCATCCATCTCTATATCTATAGTTAAATAAAAGCATGTTACTCCATCTATAGTTAAATAAAAGCATGTTATTCCTCTTCTAAGTTCTAAGGCGTGTCCATAGAGTTAACCATGACTTCTAGGGATAACATCTGGCACAAAGGATCTATGTTAAAAACATGGGATTTTATATCAGGGTATATGGGTGAATGTTTTCTTATTAGTTTTATTATAATTTTATTAGAACTTTTTGCTTGATAAAATCATAGTTATTAGGAAGAACTGGAAGATTGCAAAACAATATGTAAAATGTTGATGAAGAGATATAGTTATGTGAACACAAGTACACAACCATATATATAGGTTAATGTGGATATGTATGTATTAAGCAACCTCACATCATTCCTTTGTCTTCAAACAAGAGGGGTTTTTTTTTTTTTTAAAGCGTCTCTTTAAGTTTGGAGAGATCACCATTACGTCTCATTAAAAATGTGATGACTAAAATCTTCTCATCTCGCCTATTTTGATAGGGATTGCCAATTTCAACTCGCTAATCTTAGTAATGATACTTTTATAGACTTCAATCATTTTTTTAAGTTTCAAGTATTTTTTTCAAATCATTCCTATAATAATTTGCAATTTATATAGCTTTAGGCTAAGGGTGGTGGGGCTTGATCCACCCCAAGTGATCCAATATATTTACGTCACGTAGGCGCTGACGTGACACATGATCAAGCCCCCTGGATCAAGCTCCATAGGGTGTAGTGGGGCTTGATTGATCCACCCCAAGTTTTTGATCCACCCAATGCCCAACAGCTCGATCGAGCCCCGTGGTCCGGCTTGCCCCGGCCAACTGCGCCCCCGTCCACGGCTAGGGGTAGTGGTGTGCGCGGCGGCCACGTCGTCCGCGCCCCACTACCCTCACCGTTAAAGATCATAGTTTCTTTCATTACTATTTTCAATACATTTAAGGCGTGTATGAATTTGTCAAATTTCACGATTGCGAAGTCTTTAATTAGAATGAATATCTTGACTTCTCAAACTCTATGTTGGAAGATTTTACCTTATTAAAGGCTCCGCACACATAATTTTAATATACAAATCTTTTAAACAATTAAAAACGTTTTAAATCTTTTAAAAACTTTCTATAATTCTATATAAACTCTCAAATAATCATTTGATATATTTATTTTATTATTTCTATAGTTTCTTTTGCAATTTTATATAATTGTTTATTTATCTTTATTTCACTTCGCATATTTCATAATCTTTCATCATATTGTGGTCATTTCTCATCTTTGGTTTTTATTCTTTGTGGTTGATCTTGTATTCTTGTAGTTGACTTGGTCTTTAACTTTATTGTTCTAGTCATTATCTTTGTCAAAATAACTACTTTTATTGGATTGAAGGTCGAAGTTTGATTCGTGTGATACCAGCCATGGCATGGTTGATTCGTTCATTGACTATGACTCTTTTATTGTTTGATTCTTTAAATTTTTTTAACATATGACCTGGTAATCATTCGTGTATTTTGTTTACACTTTTTAACTTTGAGATTTTTTTTTATTTACTGAACAATTGACCAACTGCTAATCTTTTTACGGTCGAGTCATGTAGCAATAACACAACTTATGTTCAGTTTTCTGTTTGAATTTTTTTTTTGGTTGTTTGATCCTTTAGTGATATTGATGATGATTTATAATGTGGTATGTCAACATATGAAAAGGTATAGTAAACATTTGTATACCTGTTTATATTATCATTATCTCTACTATATATAAAACATGTGTTATGACCTCTTAAATTTTAAGAGGTATATAACTTGTTGCTTATTGTATAACATGCTATGCATAGATTTAAAAAATTTTAAGGATAATATTGTCTTTGTAGCATAACATGTTCGGTTACTTTAGTTTCTTACATAATAGTTTCAATTTTAGTCCTCTAATTTTAATAAAATTTTGTTAATTTATAGAATAATTATGCATGTACTCCTTATTTAAAACAAACTACCTCAACGACTTTTAAACATTCATAACTTTTTCACACGTTAATATTTTTTTAAAAAAATTATTCTATAAAAACGAACATTTTATTCTCCTTAATTTGAGTATGATATTGCTAGAGTTTATTAATTCAAAAAAATTAACATTTACGTGATTACCGGTTTGTAACGACAATGGGTCGGATTGGGTCGGGTGGTTCGAATCATGAGTCAAAATGAATTAGAGTCAGAACATGTCAATACAAAAGCTGGTTAATTTGGTTCGGGTCGGGATGGGTTCAGGTCGAAAGGGGTTATGCCAAAAGGGTATCAGGTCGAAACGGGTTTCGAGTTAAACGGTGTCTGGTCTAGATGGGTTTCGGGTCGAAACGGGTTGGTTTAAAAATCGATTTATTTGAAATTGTTGTACATTTTAGGCATCAGTTCCGTGATGACATTGTTTACACGTACCATACCCGATAAACATGTGTCCAACACCACGTAACGAGCATTACCCAACCTTGGTAAGCGCCCAACACCACATAACGCACGAGTAATCAACATGAGTTACACACATGATGTCGGTTAAGCATATTTAATGCATGTAACATGCATTCGGGTGACGGTTATGCATGTTCAACTGTCAGTTGCACACGTACTGGCTTTACACGTGTTACGCGTCCAGTATCTATCAACGTAGTTTTAGAAGATTTAAAACTACGCGTCCAGTATCTAAAGTTGTGGAATTAATTAACATGAGTCAAACGGGTCATGCATAGTTATGTTATGACTCCAGTATCTATCAACGTAGTTTTAGAAGATTTAATTCAAAATAGAATAGCGACACAACTTGCTACCCATTTGTCTTCTGTTTGAACGTAAATACTACTTTTTAATGTTTATAATATTTAGATTTAAAACTTCTCATTTTAATAATGTTTAATAAAAGGTAAGATAATGTGTTTACACAGTCATATTCAAACGATAGTATTTTCGTAAATCTATAGTTTTATACGTTGTTATCATACATAATTTATAAACATATAAAATAATTAGCATTATTATTTTTAGGCATTTTCCTCTTACATACGTTAAATATATTCGAAGAAACAATAAGTTGATATAAAAAACGGATATACATGATACATTTTCATGCTGCATAAGAATATTCTTCTTTTCTATCTTTATTCATCAACAGTTATTGAACTTGTTATCAAGCACATATGATATCTTAATTACTAACATACACCATATATGTAAATGTATTCTATATAGCCAATTTTTATAATGTAGAGGTCATATATACTTTATTAAAAATGTGAAATGTTGCCATGTCAAATTTGTAGACTTTAAATCAAATTGCATACCATCGTATTATATAATCGAAAAGTTATCCATGTCAAATACATAAGTACATATTTTGACCGGTTTAATTAAGGGGCAACAAGTCACATTTTTTAAAATTTTCCACAATTACGCATATTTAAAATTAATACGTGAGATTTAATACACTTAAATTCATTTTTGAGCTTTTTACGATAAAGAAAAAGAATATGTTTTTTTTATTTATTTATCAGCCCTATTACATTTTATAAATAGACGAGATTGTCTACATTCCATGGCTTTCTTTTGATAAAAATTATTATTGTACCATACCATTGTTATAATTATTTTAATTCCTTTTATAGTTTTATTCCATTCAACGGATTGCACATAACTAATAACAAATAATCTTACGTCATCCACCACCACCACCACCACCACCACCACCACCACCACCACCATACCTCACATACAGTTGATATTATGATAGTTATATCATGTGAATGTGGCAATTAGTATTAAAAAAATGTTTTACTTAATATATCTAGATAGTTTTATCCATAAACAAATAAAATTAAATCATGATGGAATAAAAATGATAAGAGTTTTATCCATAAACAAATAAATTTATTTGAAATTGTTGTACATTTTAGGCATCAGTTCCGTGATGACATTGTTTACACGTACCATACCCGATAAACATGTGTCCAACACCACGTAACGAGCATTACCCAACCTTGGTAAGCGCCCAACACCACATAACGCACAAGTAATCAACATGAGTTACACACATGATGTCGGTTAAGCATATTTAATGCATGTAACATGCATTCGGGTGACGGTTATGCATGTTCAACTGTCAGTTGCACACGTACTGGCTTTACACGTGTTACGCGTCCAGTATCTATCAACGTAGTTTTAGAAGATTTAAAACTACGCGTCCAGTATCTAAAGTTGTGGAATTAATTAACCGAGTCAAACGGGTCATGCATAGTTATGTTATGACTCCAGTATCTATCAACGTAGTTTTAGAAGATTTAATTCAAAATAGAATAGCGACACAACTTGCTACCCATTTGTCTTCTGTTTCAACGTAAATACTACTTTTTAATGTTTATAATATTTAGATTTAAAACTTCTCATTTTAATAATGTTTAATAAAAGGTAAGATAATGTGTTTACACAGTCATATTCAAACGATAGTATTTTCGTAAATCTATAGTTTTATACGTTGTTATCATACATAATTTATAAACATATAAAATAATTAGCATTATTATTTTTAGGCATTTTCCTCTTACATACGTTAAATATATTCGAAGAAACAATAAGTTGATATAAAAAACGGATATACATGATACATTTTCATGCTGCATAAGAATATTCTTCTTTTCTATCTTTATTCATCAACAGTTATTGAACTTGTTATCAAGCACATATGATATCTTAATTACTAACATACACCATATATGTAAATGTATTCTATATAGCCAATTTTTATAATGTAGAGGTCATATATACTTTATTAAAAATGTGAAATGTTGCCATGTCAAATTTGTAGACTTTAAATCAAATTGCATACCATCGTATTATATAATCGAAAAGTTATCCATGTCAAATACATTAGTACATATTTTGACCGGTTTAATTAAGGGGCAACAAGTCACATTTTTTAAAATTTTCCACAATTACGCATATTTAAAATTAATACGTGAGATTTAATACACTTAAATTCATTTTTGAGCTTTTTACGATAAAGAAAAAGAATATGTTTTTTTTATTTATTTATCAGCCCTATTACATTTTATAAATAGACGAGATTGTCTACATTCCATGGCTTTCTTTTGATAAAAATTATTATTGTACCATACCATTGTTATAATTATTTTAATTCCTTTTATAGTTTTATTCCATTCAACGGATTGCACATAACTAATAACAAATAATCTTACGTCATCCACCACCACCACCACCACCACCACCATACCTCACATACAGTTGATATTATGATAGTTATATCATGTGAATGTGGCAATTAGTATTAAAAAAATGTTTTACTTAATATATCTAGATAGTTTTATCCATAAACAAATAAAATTAAATCATGATGGAATAAAAATGATAAGAGTGTTAGCTGTTTTTTAGAAGTCAACAAGTCGATAGTCGATAAAGTGTAGTAAGGTTTGAGTAGATCACTTACTGCAACTAATAATTGTGGAGAAAAATACGGGTCAACGGGAGTGGAGCTCCAATCAGGCCAAATCCATCCTTTTCTTTAAAAATTATTAAAATTATTTTATGTCAGATTTTATTTCTTTGTTTTAACTATCAAATTACGTGTCTATGCATGTATGTTTACGTAAGATTTATAAATTGTAATAGTTACACAAGGTTTTAAAACTAGACCGACTCGGCCTAGGTTTTACTGCTTGAAATCTTCCTAGATATTTCTTAATCTCGTATGTCCATTTTTCATATTAAACTACTTTTGTTGTACTCTTATAATCCTTAATCCAATAATTTAAAAAACCCTCTTCTCTTGATATAAGTTGTTTGTTTTGTTTTCAGCTTCTAACCAATTTCAACGTTTTTTAATATAACATCTACCGTTAAAAAAAAAATCAATAATTCAAAAAGAAAACAAGGAGTATGTTTTCTTCTTCTTAAAATGTGTACAAGAATATGATGAAGGACTTGTGTTTTATATTTGGGGGACCATTACTACATTTGTTGAGACCAATGTTTTAAAAACCGGTTTTTCATTAGACGTAGGTTACTTGATTGTGTTACATTTACTTGTAAGCTTCAATATTTCATTAGTCAGCTACCATGAAGGCCGGAATAGGATTCGTCTTCGGTTATAATTGCTAGAGTAAAAGTTTTTCTTAATATGAGCCGCAAATTGTAAAAGAATCTCTTGGGTTAAAACCGGTTTAATGGTTAAAACCGGTATTTTAGAAAAGAAAAAAAAAACAGTGTTATGAAGGTTTAGTGTTTGACCTGTGCAAAATACCGTTTTACCGGTTCAGCCGGTTTTAAAACATTGGTTGAAATACACACAACCTCGTGTATGTTAGTAGCAGTTAAAATGATTGCATTCAACAATATTTAGTAATCTTTGATAGCAAGAACTGCTTAACATAGCTCAGTTAATGTTTACGATTCGTCTGTCAACAATATTTTAATTATTGATATTGATTATCACTCAAGTTTTTATTGAGGCGCACTTACTACTAATAGCATAGCTACTGAAAGCTTGCTATTACTACTGTTGACGTTAACATAGTTGATCATAGTTGTCACTGATGAACCAAGAAACTACCAATGATCAAGAACCGGTCACAGTCACTACCTGTGATCAAATCACATGCAACTTTCCGTTAACCATGCAAAATCAAAGCAACTTCGGATGCCTTTTCAATTGAAAAAATTATAAAACTAAATCCCAATCATGGGCTAAGCCATTGGAACCCCTATGCTTTAGAGGGCTTCGCCCCCTGAAACCTTCTTCGAGGTTTCTAGGTGCTAATAATCATATTCCTCTTAAACAATCTTTTAAGAAAATAGTAACCTCTAAAAATCTTATTAAGATGTAAATCAAAGTGTGGCTTAGAATTGGCCATGTAAAGTTTTGTGTCATTATGGCATTTCTTTAAAGGGTTTTTCAATAGCCAAAATGATTGATTAGTACTTATGGTTGAATGTTGATGCAATAATTATGAATCTTTAGGGACACTTTATATGCAAATGTACTCAAAGTGCACCATCTTAAGAGAAAAGCATTGCCGAAAATAAGGTATAGTGTAAGCCACCTTTAAAATCCTTCATAGTTCATATGTCAAAAAGGATGTGTTTTCCTCTTCATGGTGCTCCACTTAAAGGGTAACTTTAGGTGTATGAATGCATTTGTGAGCGGTTTACAAGAGAAATTTTGAGAATCCATTCTTTAAGAACAATCTTTTATAAAAGGGATTAGTCAATCTCCAAATAAATATATATATATATATATATATATATATATATAAAAGACAATTAAAGGAATCTAAAATTTAATACGCATTTATAAATATATGGTCGAGTTAACGTAAAAAAATATTATTTGTTAACATTGAAACATACAAACGCCGTAGACTAAAACTAATATGTCATAAAAAAAACTTACATTCGACTTTTAATATCCCTTGGGGTTGACTTACAACAATGAGATGGACAAAAACTACTTTGACCGTTTTTTTCATATATGCATGCAGAAAGTACACAATTAAATAGAAAAGAATTAGTGACCTTCAGAAAAGCAGAAACATTTGAAGATTTTTAAATAAAAAGTTTGAAGGTTGCAAAAAGTTTCATTAAAGATTTAAGATAGAAAGTTAGTTTCAAATCTTCTTTTATATATAATTGAATACTAGACGGGTACCCGCGCGATGCAGCGGGGGTTTGAACGCGGACCCTATTAATCACGTAACAATTATGAGTGTTCATGGTTCGATTTAAAACCTTAAAACAGTTTAAACCGGTCATTGGTTTAGTTTCATGGCTGAAATTTTTTCTTTCAGTCGGTATTTTTACTTCCTTTATCAAATAACTATCATATTTTGACTTAGTTGGAATTGATGATACGGTTATGTTAATAATCATTTTAAACAAATTTTATTATCAAAGCTTAAACTGTTAAACCAAACCAAAACCATGACGTTAATAACAGTTTGACTTTCAATTTTCAATGGTTTAGTTTTGGTTATGGATGACAAAAGATGGGTACTAATGGTTGGGCTCACAAGTGATGTTCGGGTATTGTGTATATATATTAGTGTATTAATTATGTAGTTTTATTGAGTATATTGTTAGAACTTTGGTACTTCATACGTGTTTTTGTATTTCAGGTCATTGATCGTTAAAGATGCTAAATGAGAGACTTGTACGAGCGTGGAATGATATCTCGGGAAGACCGAAGCATGATTTGAGGTTTTGGGAAGTGTTACAAGGATTCGGGAAGAGTATGGATGAAAAATCATAAGCCGATGCTAAAACTGAACAAGATAGGCTGACAAAACGCGACCAAGAAGTAAAACGGGCATATCCTGGGCTAGAAAATGAGTTACGGGAGCCATAATATATGAATTTTGGGTTTCTCGACGAGAGGACTCTGAATATGAGGTTTTCTTAGGTCGCGGTACGCGATGATATGGTGATATAGCCATCGCGTACCGCAACGGGTGTGCAGACGGGAAATTTTGAGTTTATAACTTCTTTTTCATCAAAAAAAAAACCCTAACTCCGTTTTTACGAACCAAAGTCGATTCTAGCAGCTCCAAGAGGCGATTTCCACCATCATAGCTTGTGCCAAGACCCTCCGCATGATTCATATCAACCGTATCGAAGATTTGATGATGTCTAAGCTCGGCTAATCTCCTAGAATCGCACCCGGGATGTATAGTTTGTAATCTTTACAGTTTTTCTCATGTGACTATGAATATTATTGTATTATTATTGATGATTGATATATGATTATTGATGTTTGGTATTTCTGTGTGTTCGGTCGGTTTAGGTTTACGTTGGTCTGAACGATCTGTTACCAGTTGCTAGATAATTAGTCATATAACTGTTTGGTTAGATTGAATACGATAAAACGTACAATTACCCTTAACTGAGTCACACTGGCAAGGACTGTTTGATAACCAGTGCCGTGTGTAAAGTAATTGTTGGCGTCTAAGGTTTTGTCTGGTTGATCAGTTTTCAGTTAATCGTTAAAAATAAATCTGTTAGGTTGCATGAGATACTGTTCGGTTGCTTACTTGAATTCC
Organism: Bidens hawaiensis; assembly: GCF_021521415.1. NCBI lineage: Eukaryota > Viridiplantae > Streptophyta > Magnoliopsida > Asterales > Asteraceae > Bidens > Bidens hawaiensis. The sequence goes on from NW_027491730.1 coordinate 55,212, forward strand.
CGGGTGTGGTTTGCTTTGTTAACTGCTTAATATTCGTTTACTTGTTCGTTGCTTAGTTCTCTTAATTCAAACAATTGCTTGTGTGATCAGCACTAAAATTCAGTTACTTCATAATTAGAAATCTGTTACACGAATACATTAACCACATACTCCTTGTGATACGATACCCTACTTGCTCTAACTATTTAGAATAATTAGGTTTTTGATTGACTCAAACGACGGTCATCAAAATGGCGCCGTTGCCGGGGAGTTAGTGCGCTTTTTGTTTTTCGTGTTACTTGATTTTCGTGTTTAATTTAATTTTCAGTTTTTAGTTTAAATTTTATTTTACCTTATTTTATTTGTATTTTTTTTTTTCATTTTACGCGGGTTGTGTTAGTTGTGAAGATTACAGGTTTATGTGCACCCGCCATTCGGGCCGACAGTCTCCGTTAATTTACGAGCCCGAAATTGAGAGGTTAGCTCGGCAGAACTGAATACAAAACAGAAACTCAGAAATGGAAGACCAAAACCAGAACCAGAACCAGAACCAGAACCAGAACAACCAAAATCAAGACCCACTTCCATATAATAACCAGTTTCAACCAGAAAACATGCCTCCACCACCAATTTTCAATAACCAGAACGAGCAAAACAACCAAAACGCCCAAAACAACTCAGCTCGTGCCTCCAGAACCCGAAACCAAAATCGAAACCGAAACCGAAACCTCAACTTTGACCAAGCCGGACCATCCACACCAAACAATAACCCCAACCGCCGAGTTCGGATAAATATTGATAATGTTCAACCGAGTGTTCCGACTGAAGACGAGGATGAGGGGGAAGATAATAATAGAAACGAAGGTTTTCGGGCAGATGATGATGAGATAGATCGATGGGTTAGAAGAATCGGGCGGTTGAGCCCGAGAACGAGGTTGGTGAACCAGAGATTGAGGGTGATAATAGTTATGAAGATGAGGTGGAGGAGCCGGTTAATCGAAAACGGGCTGAACCCGTTAACATAAACGGAAGGGATCGAGAAAGGGTGAATCGGGCGAAACGGCCCAAAAGAGTTCGTGGTATTCCGGTTAACCGGGGCGGTATGGGAAACCCCGGGGGGGCAGAGGAGAAATTACATAGCCCCGGCTCACGGTGTTAACAGTCGGTTCAGACCGGCTATCTCAGACGGAGCATCCCCGTTGGTTCCACAGGAACGAGTGCAGGGACAGCAAGCTTTCAAGTCCCGGCCATCCTACATCAACGTCGTTCCTCACTTCAACGGGATGGCTTCGGAAGACCCGTATTCACACTTAACTGATTTTTCGGCTATTTGCGGGTCTATTGGTGACGGTACGTTTGATCAAGATGAAGTCCGGTTGCGGTTATTCCAATTTTCCCTAAAAGACAAAGCGAAACTTTGGTTTAACTCGCTACTGATGCACAGTATCAGAAATTGGGCCGAGATGCAACAAGTTTTTCTAAACGAGTTTTATTCACAGTCGAAGACTACCGAGGCTCGTTCTGACATTCGTCACTTCTCACAGCTACCTGGTGAGTTATTTCACGAAGCCTTTACCAGGTATAAAGACATGATCAGGAAATGCCCACATCACCGGATCGAACTGTGGGAACTGGTAAAGTGCTTTGTTGATTGGCTGACATACGAGGACCGAAAGCATCTTAAGGCCTTGTGTAATGGTCTGTTGCTGAATTAGCCTGAGGAAGATGATTGAGATTTTTTGGAATTTATGTGTGAAGATTCTAAGGCAGTAGCAGCAGCTGAAAGACGAAGACGTGGTAATTCCTCCAGGTTAGTTAAATCAGTCACGAGTGAATCTGAAAGAATTTCTGAGTTAGAACGTGAACTAGCTGGGTATAGAAATGGTAAGAAGAAAGAAGTCGGGAAAGTTGGTGTTAAATTCCCGGTTTGTGAAGATTGTGGTGAACTCGGGCATAAGGCAGAAAATTGCCCCGAGTATTGTGATAATGAGGAGAATGACATCGAGGAAGTTAATTACACTCACGGGGATTCCAAAGGCCAAGGGTTCAATTCGAACACATATCATTCACCTTTTTTATGTTATGCACGATGATCACATATAACTTCTCTTATCTTGCTAAGGATTACCACTCTTAACTTTTCTTTTTATCTTGGTAGAGATCACATATTTACTTCTCCCCTAATCTTAGTAGAGATCATCATTTAGAACTTCTCTCCCGTTAAGGTGAAGATAGCATTATAACTTTTTCCTAATTTTGGCCGCGGTCGTCGTTCTTTTGTTCAACCGAGATAGCAATAACCTTTACAACTTTTTAGTAAACTTTATATCCTCATAATAGAGTAAGTACTCGAATGATGTCACAATGTGTCCTAACTTACCATGTAATTGGTGTAAGTGACTCCATGAATAGTGTATTTTGATTGTATTGTCCAAAAGAAGTTTCGGTAAGGAGTGTTAACAAATGAGTGGACCAAAAACATGATCAAAAGTATCCATCACCACTAATCACACCCAAACCAAACCTACCTTTATTCACACCCAACCCTCTGCCTAACCAAACCACCACTCTTCTATCCTCCACCAACTCTAAGCCACACTCCACACTAATGAGTCAACTCACTTGCCCAATTGTCTAGTTAATTAGATACCTCATGGAAATAGTCTTTATGTAAATATTGTAGACAAATGTGACAACTTTGACTTATTTAGTTATGACATTCTTTACTCATTGATTTATCAAATTTATTGATTTATCAAATTTATTGATTTATCAACAAGTGAGATATGTTAACTAGAAAAACAAAACAAAACAAAAAATGAAATAAATCAAGTAGGTTGAAAGTCACCTAAATAGTATTTTTATGTATAATCATAGAACCATTTGATATTAATAAGTCAAATCATACTCAAATTAGGTAACTACATCTACTAGGATTTGAAAAGAGGGATGTCACATTCCACTTAACCTTTGGTTTAATATAATTCATGTCGGTCCGATATGCACCTAAATCACATTACTCATGAAATTATATTATTACTATGACTATTGTCATATTTGACACTAATTTAATAAAATATAAACCATTAAAAAAAATTTTGTTTTGGATCAACCAGGCCAACTCTAGATCGGACCCTAAACTTAGGGCCCAAACAGGTTTTGCACAATACCACAGCCGTCCATTTTTCACCCCTGTTTGTTAAGCCACAGGCTCGAAGCTCGGGCTTGTGGCTCGCTCGAGAAAAGCTCGAATAAAACTAGCTAAAAAAACTTGATTTAAAACATCCAGAGCTGACTTGGCTCATTTTTGTAACCGAGCCAAAATTGACCTAGGCTCGGCTCGATCATGGCTCGACTTGTTGGCTTGATCTTAATCTTGTTTAACTTCAAAACCGAGCTAGAATCTTAGTTGAGTTGCCCCATTTAATTTAGAGCCCAAGCTAGAAACCACCCTGGCTCGACTCAGGCTCGACTCGTGAACAGACCTACTCATGTATCGTGAATCAATTTTTGAGTTTGCGTATCTATCCCGTTAAATTATTGGGTCGACAAGATTAACCCACTTGACAAAAAATGCAGACCTGCTAACCCGTTTAACCCATTTAACAACCCGTCAACCCGATTATCACATTTACAACTTGATTATTATATGACACGTTAGATGAACTAATTAAACAGCCCAAGTTACAAAATTTTAGTTGTGCGTGGATAGGATTGATAATGGTATTTGAGGCACGAATAAACATATGAATTGTGTTCAAGTTAACAATTCAAACACCAGCCCAAAAACCATCAACCTGCCATGATTAACACCACTACTGACTACATCCATTGATTTACTTTTTGGTTTCCATGATCATTGTTGTATGTGACTATGAATCCCAGCATATAATCATGAAGTTTTAACAAGGCAAATATTTGTAATAGTACAAATAAAAGTGGTTCAGTAATATGACCATTAAATCTTAAGTTATTCAAAGAACAAGAGGCGGTTCAGCATAATTTTCACCAAGTGTTTTCACATAAGCCTCATTTATTATTTGGCTAAATACAATGTGCAAATATTTCATCTTACAATTACATAAAGTGCAAACCATTAACCTCTATGCGAAAACTGAGACAAATCAAACAAGGTTCACCACAACATTATATCGGAGTCAACCCGACCACACCTGCATATTTTAAAGGGCCCAAAAGATCTGTGTTTAGAATAAATTATAACAAAGTGAATAATAAAAGAACTCTTTTTTGCCTTTATGTCAAGTTAACATGTGCACAAACTAATACGGAGTATTTATTAAATAATTAATTATCATACCACAAGCGAGTCGTCCGCCTGCATTTCCAGTGGAGAGGCTAAGTTCGTGACCACCTAAAATTGAACCGAGACAAAGGATCAGAAAGAAAAAAGTGAAACAATATGACATCCATGTACTAGGTACTTCTTAAATTGTTAAATTTCTAACTGATACATTTATTACTTATATATATATATACACACACACTACCTTTTCCAAGGTCGTCAGCAAGCTCATGGACCACAAAGGCTCTCCCAACCACGGCATTAGGCCCGCTTAATGGTATCTGCAAGCCCTCATTAATCAGATATCAACTAGAAAAACAACAAATTACACCAAACAGCATCATAAAACATAGAGATGGCAAAACGTGTCGCGTTTAACAAAACTAATGAACTCGAACTCAAACACGAGACATTTAACTAAACATGCAGCTTTCTTAAAGCTTGACATGGACATGTTTAATAAGCAGGTTACACGACTTGCTTAGCACGATTAAATGTAACCAGTTCAGTATCACAAATGACACGACACAACATGTTTAGCACGATAATTGGCATGCGTCACTAAACATGGTTAACAAATAATATGACACAATTACCATGATACAATAAAATTACTATAAATTACAGACAATAGTAAATTTTAATTATATATACTAACTAAAAGAACTGCATCATACTGATAAATGTGTTAAATGTATCATGTCAACCTATTAGTTTAGCACGATAAGTTAAAACATACGAGTCATAAACAGGTTAAGTGGACTGAACCCATTAGCAATTAACATGCCTGCCCGTTTATGACCCGAGCCCGACTCTAATCATGTCATTTAAAGAATCATGTCATAAAGTGTCAGCTATGAAACAGATAAGCAAACAAAACTATACACTCAAACCTGTTTATCAACAATGGTAGCCTCAGCCACACCTGCAACATATTTTGCACAAAAACAATGAGAAAACTAGTCATTTGAAAGCCCAAAAACAATTTAAAAAAGCATTTGTAGTGAAATACCATCGGCATTGGCAATTATGTTTCCCAGGTCGCCCGCATGGCGGATTTCATCTTCAGGGGCACCATGAGCAAGCCCATTCGGATTAAAATGAGGTCCTGATATCAATCAACATCACCATTAAAACTAAATATTCCCCCATTTGTAACACTATCTAAAATAAGAAATCAAACCTGTTGATATGCACCCATTTGTAGTATCACCAAACTCGTGCTATAATTAATAAAAACACAAAACCATTAACACCAAAACAAGCAATAAAAAGTTACAAACACATAATCATTACAGTAAGATCAGATTAATACTTACTAGGTGAAATCCATGGGGTCCTGGAGTCAATCCAGTTATTTTCACATTCACAGTAGTTGGACCTATAAAGTCAATTACAACAACAATTCACAATTATTATCATATTCAAACCCTGAGGCCTAATCCAGAAAATATTTCAATCCAGCTAAGAAGCTGTTTGGCAGCCTCTTATAGTTATTGGTCATTAATACGCTCTACTTGCCTACTTGTTGTGTGCGCATATAACATATATACGTGTAGGCCCTCAAAGGAGGGCAAAAGTAAAAATGCACTAACTTTGACATTATTTTACTTCATGAAATGATGAAAATAACATTAAAAGTGGCAGAAGGTTAATCACGCATCATGTGGTGGCGTTGATAGCCAAAAGACAAGGGCGCATACATCAATCGGCCGGTCCAAGGCTTGATACAAAACCACTATCGAGCTGAAGGTCTCACCGGAAGCACCTCTTAATGAGGCTACCACTTAAACTATTTGAACTATTAAGGGGTAGCCTCTTAAAATAACACCTAAGTTTTAGGTTCAAGTCAAATCAAATAATTGAAACTATTAATAATTAAATACTAAATTAAAACAATACCGTCGTCTTCTTGAGTTAGGGTTACAACGCCTTCGACAGTGGAGGTGCCCTTGAGGACGGCGACGGCTTTTTTGGTGGCGGCGACGATGGTGAGGGGTTTAGGTGCGGCGGCAGAGAGAGTTAAGGAATGGCGGTTGATGGTGGTTTTGAGGGATACGCCGTGGAAGGAAGAGAGTGGGAGTGAGACTGTGGTGGTGTTAGGGTTTGAGATTGGGAAGATGAGTGAGTTGGTGGCGGCTGTAGAAGATGAGAATAAGATTGAGTGAGCCGCCATTGCTGCTTGCATTCAGTGGTGGGTGAGTGGTGATAGAGAGAATAAAATGATAATGTTTGTAAAGATTAGAAGATGGTGTCTTCTGGTTATTTTATTGTTGGATGTATTTGTATGTATCATGAGTGATGACTGATGACACTTGTCTTTGGAGTTTGGATATTGGATCTTGGGCTTAAGAATACAGGCCCAAAACTCAGTTGAGATACTGTTTAATATAACCACATTTTTCAATAACAGACCGGACCGGATCGGCCGGAAACCGTTTATTCAACGGGTTGGGCTTACACTAAATAGGGTACCCGCCAAGGCGAAATGGGCGTTAGTAGTTTGACTGTGAAAAAGGCATCTCGTGTTATGGTATTGATGGGTTGTCTCTCATGTATGTGAGATCAACGCGTACTCTTTTTGCTCCATTCTAAGTTATTTAGGGGAAGTTGATTATGTTTTTGATAATGGTCTTTGGGGGTTGATTGACGGTATCATGGTTTGTGGAGGTGTTTTTTTTTGAAGATTTTCTATGGAAGCTGGCATTTTATAGACACATTTTGAGGGTTTGGGTTTATGTTCAACTATAGATGTATCTACATATCCTTTTGTGGTCGCGAGGGCACAGTCTTGGAATTTCTAGGAGAACATTCTTCGTGGTTGTGGTATTGATGGGTTTGACTCTGATTATGGGCGTGCGTGCGATTGATCACTTATAGATGGCCCTTACCGATTTCTTTCAAGTAGTTTCTCTAATAAGAACCCCCCCGCCCCTGCGTTAATAATAATGAAACTCAACATGCTTTGGTGAGTATCTTTGGTTGGGCAATATTTTCACTATTGCAGGGACGAAAGTCATGCCTTAGTTAATAATAATGAAACCCAACATGCTTTGGTGAGTATCTTTGGTTGGGCAATATTTTCACTATTGCAGGGACGAAAGTCATGCCTTAGTGATCCGACATTTCCGAGTGGAAGGGTCGTCGCTCAGCCTGGAGGTTTGGCTAGAAGCAGGCAAGCAGCCACCCTTGAAGGAGTGCATAATAGCTCGATGATCGAGAGTTCTTATGCCGAAGATGAATGAGAGCGATCTGCCGAAGTTGTGGATGTAAAAGTACATCGGTAGCCGGTAGGGGAGCGTTCTGTATTAGAGTGAAGCACCTGTGCGAGCAGTAGTGGACGAAGCAGAAGTGAGAATGTCGGCTTGACTCGGAGACATGTCTACAAACCTTAGTATAGGATTCATTTACTACTTTACACGTTCTTACTTTGATTAGAAATGATAAGAAGAAATTGGGTTTCATTCTAAGGATAATAATAAAAACATCAAATGACTAATTTCAAACTTTTAGCTAACAAATATTCAATATAAATCTAATTATTAATATTCGAATCATCAATCAATACATGAATCGAACAGCCAGGAATCATGTCGTTCAAGTATAACCTAAGACAAAAAAAAACATACCTTAAAAATAACCGAGGTTGTTCGGACTCTCGGATGGGCCGAAAAGAGGATGCCTCGTTCATGTATCATTCACAAGAAATGCTATGAATTTTCAATAGTTGTAGTACTAGTTATTGTAGTACAATAGTACAAGGACAATACTACAAGATAAATTTGTACATTCTTTTAAAAATATATATAACAAAATAATATATTACGTATAGTTGAGTATAGTTTTCATCATTATAACTTGGTCATTTTAACTATTTCAGTTCAAAATGTTGTAACTTGTTATGTTCAACTCTATGAGTCATTATGGTTTCATTTTTCTTAACTATTTTCGTCAATAACACTCTGTTAGTCCCTTTTTTCCAATGAATTTTCATGAAATAACTAAATATACAATGTTTGTTAAATTATTTTAAACTTAATTAGTTAAAATAACTCAAGTTAGTTTGTTGTTTCATTCTTACAGTTTGGTCATTTTTAACTAGTTCAGTTTAAAGAATTTAATAACATTATTTTGATCATTTCAGAAAAAATCTAACAGAATTAGTCTTGTGTATGAAAAGGGGTAAAAAAAATTGAAACAATAGTAGCTCAAGGGGAAGGTTTCAAATTTGAATTGAACTTAATTAAAATGATCAAACCACGTGAATGAAAACTAAACTAACTTTGCAAAATATATAAAGAAATTATTATCAAACTTTTATATAGTTTTATGAAATGAAATTGTTAATTTATAACGATAACTGTTATATTGATGTTCAAATGAATTATATTGACGGGACACCATGCCATTTCTTATGGACTTTTATAAATCCACTAGTTTTATCCCCGTATTACAGGGATGTTTTATATTAGTTGTTCTAATATTTATTTATTTTTTGAATTTTTATTTTTTTATTGTATAAAAGTTAATAATATACTTATGATTTGGTGATAAATTATTTCACAAATAAATGAGATGTTATAACCCGATTTAAAAGCTATATGGTTTTGATAAGACCCAATACCCGTTTATTTCTTTTACTATAAACTTGGTTTTTTAATTATAAACAATATTTATGAAAGTTAATAATATACTTATGGTTTGATAAGACCCAAGCCCCGTTTATTTTTTTTACTATAAAATTGGTTTTTTAATTTAAATAATATATATATATATATTAAAATAAATAAGATATTAATTTTTAGTATATCCTATTTTATAGGTTTTTTACGTTAATAATTTGGTGAGAATAATTTTTAATTTAATGAGATGTTATAACCCGTTAAGGAATATCTGGGTTTGGTAAGGCTCATACCCATGAATTCGGGTCAAATACATGAGAAGCCTCCATTTAAAAATCAAGCAAATCTGGTGACTCCAAAAAAAGGGGGAGCGACCACAACGCGACACGTAGGATTTTTGTGTTTTCGTTTATATATATTATAGATAAGTGCAAATGCTTTAACAGCATTGACTTAGTTGAAGATCCGGTCAAATGCGTAGCTTGCATGAAATGATAAATCTATTGACGGCCCACTGCCCACTAGGCGTCTAGGCCATTTCTTATGGACATTTTAACATCGGTGTGAAATATTTAAAAGAAACGAAAGCAATCAAATCTAATATAAGTGTCATGGGGTTGAGTTAATATAGATGGAGTTTGGTTGGTTTGGGCTAAACTACAAATACGTTAAGTTAAATGGCTCATACCCAGTTAGTTGGCGAGTCTGTGTGTTGACCCCAATAATTTTATAAGCTATGTAAACTATTCATTTTGGATATTTTATATCAAAACTTTATAACCAAAAGTTAAACAAACACCCACTTTCTTAGTTTAAATGGATTCAAGTTTGTTTTGTTTAAAACGTTAAATGAACAACTCACTAGCTAAATAGGTCATTCTCCAGTCAACTGTTTCATAAATATTTGTAGTAATATGCAGGTCGAGTCCGTGTGAATTTGTGAATACATAATAGTTTATAGACAATTAAAGTAGTAAAATATGAAAAATAAATAATATTTTTTAAACAAATCAGGTCCCTCTGTCAACATGTGAATACAGGAGTCATGTTTGAGTTTGTATGTTTGATACATCTTTTAGGTTTGTGTTGTGTTCATGCCAAGTTTGACACCCGAAAAGCGATCTGTTAACACCCAAAAAAAACTTATGTGTTCATACTCTTAAATAAATTAGGTTTGTGGACCACCACATTTTAACATTGATGATAGTGTCAGTGTTAATAGAATCAAGTACTGTTTGTGATAGATTTAATTAAAAAAACAATGGATGTTAATGCCACAAACATCACATGTTTAGTAACGGTGATTCATAAAGATAAGATTTTGATGTTTTAATAAGGGATGTGATCCTCCCACACCACTCCCACATGCCTATACGGCTTGTATAGGCCTATACGGTCGTATAGGGTATACATGCCTGACAATGGGACAAAAAAAACAGCTTCTTGCAACCTATACGACCGTATAGGCCTATACGACCGTATAGGCATTAAATGTCTCGTATTGCATTCAGACAAAACCATAAAAGCTATACGGTCGTATAGGGCTATACGACCGTATAGAAAACATTTGCAGAAACATTCAGACTGCCTTAATCGCTGCCGGAAAACGATTTAAAAAAACCTCAAATTTTGGGGTGCATTTTTATTTTAATGTATGTTGACTAGATGTTAAAAAACCTCAAATTTTTATTATATGTAAGCAACAAATATGCCTAGACAGTCTTGAGCTTTTGACGAGCTAAGCTTGAGCTCAACATTTAAACCCGTTAAGATAAATGAACCAAATACAATCCGTATAAATAACATATATTGTATATATGATCATCATTTAAAAAAAAGTGTCTATAAACGAGCCAAATATGACCCGTATAAATCACATATATTATATATATGGTCATCATTTCTTTTTAAAAAAAGTGTCTATACGGCCGTATAGGCCTATACGGCCCGTATAGGCCTATACGAGGCACAATAAACAATGGCAGACAACCTCTGACATGATTCAGGTCCTATACGAGCCGTATAGGACAAAATATGGTGTATGGAGATCCAGGGTGGTGTGAGAGGATCCCTTGCCTTTAATAAAGTGAAAACTAAGTAACTTTATAATTTGATAAAAGTAAATAAATAAAGTGGGTGTAAAGATGCGAGCGTAGAGTCGTTCATAGCTATCTGAGATCCGGCTACTAAAATATCAAGGCAAGTTTGAGTCAATATTTGACCTTATATATAATTTATTTACGAACTCAAGTATAGACTTCACATTTTGAGCTAGACTAAGCTAAACGAAGATATTACTTATATAAATTGTTTTGATACAAAATGAATATTCTCTATAGTTTATAAATATATATAAAACTATATTCAAATAACTACATAATATATTATGTTAAATATAAATATGATAAATGATAATTATAAAAATATAAATAAAGTTTGAAACAAACTAAACTAGAGGCAATTTAAACGAGCAAACACTAGCATAAATAAGACCGAGTGTAGTGGAATAACCACCTAAGGCGTTGTCGCCGCCACTAACGTTGGCCCACATTGGATTAGCGATCTAAATCCTCATCGTGCCACCCATCTTTGCCCCTTATGCTTATTCCCCTTATGCATGGTATTTACTGTCCATTCACGCCCCCGCGACGCCACCACCATCCCACGTTGGAGTCACTAGATGCTTTGACGCCCTCCTTCCTTTCTTCACTACGTTCGGTCTAAGCTCACGTTCATATTGATACATTTCGTCTCCATCTTAAACACATTGTAACATATATTGGACGTGGAGATTCAAAATTTATACATTACAAAATCCAATAATTAACACCATTCTTGAGAAAACCATTGCCACTTTGTATATGATCTCAAAAGATCGTGAGATTTTATAAGATCTCAAAAGATCTAGTGTCTTTATTTTTTTTTTCATATCTACTTATTACAATAAAGTAAAATAATTGTAGACACGTGTCGGTTTATAGTTAGGTCTTAAACTTTTTTCCCCCCAAAACTAATATAAGACATAGATTAATTATTATTAACTTTTCTTTTGCACTCCATCTATATTCTATCTATAACATAACTTTAAACTCTATTTATGTTATAGCTATAAACTTTTATAAAAATAACTATTTACATATTATACTACTATACATTGTTTGAATATATTTCACAACATTCTTTGTGAAATCCAAAAATAAACAAGCCGTGTTTGTTAAATATTGAAAAGTATATAATTTTAAATGTTTTCATTAACATATTATACTATGTATATTGTTGAAAATTGTAAATAAAAAACTCTAATATGCTTTCAATTTACGAAATAAATATATGTTAAGAAGTTGATCCATTTTTTACAAACAAATCCATTTATCTATTGGTTTTTTTTTGTACATTGTTATATAACTGTAAAACAAATGAAAGTTAGAATTTTAAATGTGATTGAGTTTCGAATTTATTTTTAATGCCATTTTTTTAAAAATAGCCAAAAGATTCGGAATTTTGCACATTGAGTATTTTTTTCCATTACTATTAAAGTTTAAGAAATTGACAAATACTTCAGACGTGTCACCTCCAGGCCTATCAATGTTTCTAACTTTTGTCAAATTATAAACATTTGTGTCAGCGTTGACTTTTCCTTAGATAGTGATCAGAATGTTATATGTAAAGCATGTCGTACAAAATTATACTCAAGTGAAGCAAAAAATTCACAAGGGTTAACCTGATATTTGTTTTTGTCAATTGTCAAAGTCGAGAAACCTCTCAAAGTTATAAAAATCATTTTCATGGTTTTGTTCAAAACTATTATTATATAAGAAGTATTCTTCGAAATTGATTCATAACCAAATTTCTTTAAATTATACATATATGATACTATATTATAAATTTTCAATATATGGAGTGTTATTGTGTATGTTTTTGCACATGCATTATTTTTTTTATTAATTTCATTGTATTATTAATTTCATTTTTTGGAATAAATCATTTTGTGATATAAATAATTTATATATAATGATACAAGCATAGATGTAATACATTTTTTCTATACATATTATGTATTGATTTATTTATAATTTAATTATTTAAATTTTAAATCATCAAATGTATTACACTGGCTCTAAAACTAATATATTATATTGAAAATTTATTACTTCATACATTATGTTCTATACTTTTATGTTTTTATTATGAAACAATTACTTAAAACTTTAAAAATGATAGTGTTATCCTTTTACTTAATCAATTAGATGGTTCTTTACTTTTTTCTTTTATAATTATTATTTTTTGAACATGATGCTCTCTTACTCCTAAGTCCTAATACATATCAATGTTACACGTCTTTATACATGTTTGAACATAAGACTTCCCTTTTAAGATGCATGTGTCTTCATCAAATGGACTAACCTTACATTGGTTTTTCGTCCCATAATTTAACTTTAATGATAATTTATTTATTTTCATTTTTCAAACTTTTTACAAACAAACTTTGCTATATATATATATATATATATATTGACCGTTTTTCACACATACATTTGAGTGATTCTACATTTTATTAAATTTATCATATCTAGAACTATTTTAACAGCTAATTTTTATTTTCATCTATTACACCACATGTTACTTGCTTTTTTTTATCATTTCCATTGTAAATTGCTTTCACTTTAATTGATATGTCGGGTTAAAAACTTTTGTTCGGACCTGCGACAGTACCCGAGACCACGAGTTCCGCGTGGTATGAGTGCCAAATCCGACTCTTGTAAACAATCAATTCAGATAATCCAATGTGGTGTTTATCCATTACGCACACGTGTCGGTCTCTTACCGGTTGGATCCAAGGCTTAGTTGTCACAATGGATTACGATGTCCACGACATCTAAGATTACGAATATCCAAAACATATTCTTTTTCATCCCCTTTACTTTCTACTCATTACAAAACAGCCCCTCAAGTTACATTTTTTTAGAACAACGACTTTCTTGTATTTAGGTTACCACACCCTCCGAAATTGGAGAGCCCCGATGCCCCACTTTGGCCAGACTATGTTGTCTTAACTGGGTCCATGCCGACTTCAGAATTTGGCTTGGGCTGGTATATTGTAAGTATTATATATAAAGGAAAAACCAAAATAAGTGGTCGTATCTACGTAGCATTCAAACATAAGTATTAAGTTTTATGACTAGACTAGAGATGTAATAAGTTAATATGAAAGTGAGGTAATTTTTATTACTGGTCCACATCATATTTACATGTTATTTGTTATTGTGTCACTTGTGTATGCTTCACAAGACACCTACAAAAACCTAGTATGTAACTATGTATGGTCCAAAATTATTTACGAATATGATGCATTAGGGTTGGTGTTAAGAGTGTTGCATATTGAATACACTGTATGCATGTCTTGTGGTATATTATTTGTTATATGCTAATACAATGCGGGGGACGTTTGTGAATACTGAATAGTTAATTAAACAAAGATTTAGAAAACTACATGACATATTGTAATATTGAAAAAGTGAAAACTTTATAAATATATTTAAGATTTTCACTTTTTTTTTTAAATGAAATGGCTATAAGCTATAAAGTAATTTTAAGACGTTTAGTATTTTTTAAAAATTTATATAAAATGTGTATAAAGACTATTGAGTTCCTAAAAATTGATATGAAATTTAAATAGTTGGAAAAAGTTATCTCATACATGTCTTTCAATAACTTTTTTGATATGGAATTTAAAAATCATAAATATGTAAAAGTACTCTGATTTGGGTATTTATCCACTAGCTACTCTACTAAAGTGCTTAAGGTTTGAGTCTTACAAAGTGAAAATTAGATGAATTTTAGGAGCACGGATGATTTAGAGGGGCGTGTGTATTCGCCGCTAAATATACTAAGTTACTAATCAAATTTCACCAATAGCAAAGGTATTGGCAATTTAGGAAATGTGGATGTAAGTAAATCATAACCCTATCCTTAAGTATAGAGAGAGCGGGCCTTCTTCAAGAATCGTAACAAATTTCAGACATAAGGCGATTATAAATTTGGGCCTTAATTAGAATATAAATTCGATAACTCATATATAAACAATAATGCTACGATGACAAATGAGCTATAAAGCTGATTATTTGGGTCAAATACAGTTTTTTATATATAAAAAATGTGTATATATAAAAAAAAGATTTAAAATTTTCGAGGCCTACGAGATAATCAGACCGAGCCGCTGAGATCGGTCGACCTCCCTGCCTCCCCATCCCAAACGGTCCTGGAGAGATGGTTTCCATAAAAACCCGTAACTCCACAATCCTAACAGACCTTGCAATGAATTGGATGCATAGAGAGGTTCGCATGTTAATCTAACTTAGTAACAAACAACTCACTTGAAGGCCTGATAGTCAAAGAAAGTCAAATAAATTATTTGAATCATCTTTCCATCAAAGAAAAGCCGAATAGTTTGTTTTTGAGAATGCTTGCTATTGCTGAAGTAAGGAACATTTTAAAAGCAAACAATTCAACAAAATTTGTCTAATAAAAAAATACCTAAAAATATGCATTAGCTAGGAGTTGAGGGTTGATATGTAACGACGGTCAATATTTGTCTATCAAAAATTCAAAATTACTTTGTTATAGACTTTTCACTTTTGAACATATTCACACCTAATCTTTTGAAAAGGGACCAAAAGTAGTATTCTCTTTTAAGTGATATTCCACTAACATAGCTTAAGAGTTTACAAAATCAAAAGAGATTAAAGAATTAAGATCAGAGATGATTTGAGCTACCATTTAATATTATTCTGCTGTCCTTAACACTTGTTCGGTCAGTATTGCATCGTTTGATTAGTAATAGTTGCTAACGAGCTCATCTCTACAACTACTTATATGAACGGGACAAACGTCTAGTGATGACTAATTTCATATGTCCTATATCTACTCTTAAAAGAGAAGTTTGTATACAACTATACATAACATTTTCGAAAAAGACACCGACAAATAATCTCATAATCTTAACATGGATTCGATAATATCCAATCTAGAACACATCAACAACACATGTCCATCACCTTTTCCTTTACCTCACATACAAACAAATCCAAAATTGATCATAATTACCACCACACTTCAAAACCCAACCGGCAACCGGCTCAGCCAGTCACAAACACTCCATAACATCCTCAATATAAACCCAATGACTCAAACTAAACCTCAACACACATTTTCTATATCTAGCTTCTTCCTACTAATTTCCCATAATGCCACAGATCCAAATCCACCGCCAAATAATCGACCGAGTAGCCATCGGCCGGTACGAAGATGAAGTGACACACCCGGGTGCCATCAAGGCCTTTGTGGCCGAGTTCATAAGTGCACTCATTTTCGTGTTTGCAGGTCAAGGCTCTGGGATGGCTATTAGCAAGATAACTTATGGTGGTCCAACCACACCGGATGGGTTAATTGCTGCGGCCATTGCGCATGGGTTGGCGTTGTTTGTGGCGGTTGCGATTAGTGCTAATATCTCTGGTGGACATGTCAACCCTGCTGTCACGTTTGGTTTGTTTATTGGTGGTAATATTACGTTGCTACGTGGGATCTTTTATATTATTGCCCAGCTTCTTGGATCGGTTGTTGCTTGTTTACTTCTTTTCTTTTCTACTGGCGGTTTGGTAAGCTCATCATTACTTTTTTTTTTTCAGATTATTAATGTTATTTTTAGCTACGTGAAGTTGTAAACGAGTTGAACCGAGTAGAATGAGTTGATATGGCTCGGCTTGTTTAACTTATATGTGTTGAGCTCGTAAAAAACTCGAGCCAACTCTTATTTTTTCAACTAAGCGGAAAGGTGTGTTTTAGTCACTAAAAGTCAAACAACCCGAGTCAGGTTGCTTGGCTCGGCTCATTTATTAAAATAAGCTGAATTTTTAAACTCGAGATAGAGTTGTAAAAAGTTGGGTAAGCTTTATATATAAAGAAAAAATTAATATTATTTTAACACGTTCATAACATATAAATAATACTCTTTTCATCTTATTAAAAATGTTTATATTTTCTTTTTTGTTTGTCTCATTTACATTGTACATTTTCAAAATTTATTAGTCAATTTTCAAGTTTACCATTAAACACACACACAACTAGTATTAATAAACAATATTGATTGAGTTAATTTCCAAGTGCAATATTGTCATTTGGTATGCGAAAAAAATAATCATTCAATCTACCTTAAATTTTGTGTTTTTCAAACCATTACACGAGTGACGGAAGGAGTAGTTACAAAAGTTGCAATTTATGTATACCAATTAAATCCAGATTATATTTTAATTTATTAAAATTTTAGTTATAATTTAAACATGATAATGAGCGAGCTTTCCTTGGCTCGGGCTTGGTTACAAACCTAGCCGGGTTGGATTGGATTGGCTTGTATATAATCAACTAATCAAGTCGATTTCAAGTGATATACTTTTAAGCCGAGCTTTTTGAACCTAAAAAACTTAGTGAGACCCACCAATACACTCTTAACCAACCCGAGTAAGTAAATTGTATTTTGCGCACATGGTATATATTTAAGTTAATAATTCTGTTTAAATGCAGGCTACCACGGGATTCTCACTCGCCCACGGAGTATCGGTCTGGAACGCATTTGTGTTCGAGATCGTGATGACATTTGGACTAGTTTACACAGTTTATGCCACCGCGGTCGACCCAAAAAAGGGTGAGATCGGCACAATTGCGCCCTTGGCGATTGGTTTGATCGTGGGAGCCAACATTCTAGCCGGTGGTGCGTTCACCGGTGCATCTATGAACCCAGCAGTGGCATTTGGACCAGCTGTGGTTAGCTGGGACTGGGGGAACCACTGGGTTTACTGGGCTGGACCCATAATCGGTGGTGGTCTTGCTGGTGCCATCTATGAACTCATCTTCATTAGCCGCACTCACGAGCCGTTGTGAGGTTGATGATATATAAATATGTATATTGTTAAAACACGCTTCTACCCAGCTCGTTGTTGTAATTGTATCTTCTTCACTTTGTTTGTGATGTTTGTTTCGTTCGCATTTTATTATTTAATTTGATTTTTATTTGTATTGATCAAATAAGAAAATATTGATGGTTTGCTGATATATATGTTTTCATAGAGTTTAGGCTTTATGGCTATTAAATCGAGTCGGTCCGTTTAAATAAGCTTATTTAATCTGTATAAAAATTTCGGAGGGGGGCAAACTCGAAATTTCGGTCAAAAATAGGTAAATTTACACTGTATAAAAATTTTCGACCGAAAAAGATTAAACTTACACTACTTAGCGAAAAACGGAGGGGGTGGGCTCAAAATTTCGGTCAGAAACAGGTAAATTTACACTGTATAAATATATTCGACCGAACAAGGATAAACTTACACTATTGAGCAAAAAACGGAGGGGGGCGGGCTCAAAATTTCGGTCGAAAACGGGTAAATTTACATTATGTATAAAAATTTTCGGTCGAAAAAGGATAAATTTACACCACCGAGCGAAAAAACAGGGTGGATCAGGGCCACCCCTGGCCCTAATTAAGCTACGCCACTGACTTCGGCACTGTCAAATGATATGGAAGCCAAGTAATTTTATAGCAGCATATAAGCCCATGGAACTGATATGGTGATGAATGGTCGTTGCACGCTAATATCGCCATCGCTACAAGCATCCATTTAGCCAAATTTCAAAGTAAAGCCATTATTTGGGGGTGTTGTCATTAATACGCAGCAAATGCCAACTACATGCATATTTTAGTGATAGGCGGATGTGACGCGACAAATATTTGAAGATTAAGTCTAGTCTAATTGTGTTGAATTGCTCTTTGATTTACTCGCTACTTTTACCTATCTTTAGGAGTGTTCTTAACGGTTAAGGAAAATATACGCACATCAGTGTTTTTACATTTGACATATCACTAGTTACGAGTTGGGATCACTCCCTCATAAGCTCAGACCATATGTAGTGGGGCGTTTCCCATCCCATAGCGCCGGGAACATCGCTCCCGGGGCGCTATGGGCGCCATGGAAGGGGGGGGGGCTTGGTTTTGATTGGTGGGTTTTTTATATGCTATTATTTTTTATAAATAATAATGATAATAATAATAAGGTTATAATTGTTGGGGCTACATTCACTACACCCATTTTAACCAACAAGCCCCTATATTGATATGACGTCATAAGTTGCACAACACCCATAAAGAAACTCTATTCACTACAGATGGTCTCATAACATAACAAGAGATCCATGAAAGTAAGCAGAACATAACGACATGGCTTTGGACAACTGAAGCTGACACATGACATAACAAAGAGATGGCCATGTGACATTAAAAAGACTACCTACAAACACCATTTTGTTTTCATACCAAAATAATTCATGAAAGATGTGGCTAAAAGTTTAAGAAATTTTCAAAATGATAGTGCGCAAAGTTGCTTTTACTTTTAGTACCGCCAATCATTCTATCTTTAATTCTTTGTTGTATATATATATATATATATAATGCAATTTAACTTATTGCACACACACAATAAAATAATAATGAAACTAGGACCATAAAAATAATTTAACATATCAAATTTAAAAGTCATAGACAAGAAATATCAAGTTAAAGGTCACTCCTTGGTCCACACAAATGACACTATAGTTTGGCCAAGGACGATGTTTTTATATACTTGTGTACCAACCTCATTCATTCAAGAGGACGAGTTGCGTTCAACAGCTATATAAAGGTACTTTCTATATATAAAAAATTAATAATCGACTGTGATTGAACAAACATTTTAGCGGTCCCGTATAGTTAAGAATGATAATTAAAATTATGTTGATGTTCCGTATACGTATACATGTGGAGTGAACGATTGAATCATCATTAAGGTTAAGTCATTATAAAACATCTTATTTGGTAACAGTTGTTAGGCATGCTATCTCAATTAATTTAATGTTAATAACAATAACAATACATGTTAAATGACCAGTTTGGTTTTATACTCAGCTGGTTCCATGTTCCAAACCGAAGACAACCGAATTATAATTTAAAGTGTTAGAATTGAGTCGTTTTGAGCCTCAAATCGACCCGACTTATTTCGGCTTAGACAATTCGGTCCGTTTCAATAGTTTATGAACACTGATAGATTATTAGCAAACTTCAAGTTGAAAAGGTTTTATGCAGCTGTGTGTATATTTTTTTCGGCTTAGACAATTCGGTCTGTTTCAATAGTTTATGAACACTGATAAATTATTAGCAAACTTCAAGTCGAAAAAGTTTTATGCAGCTGTGTGTATGTTTTTTTTTTTTTGCAAAACTCTTTTGATTTGATGTTAACGATTACATGGCGAAAGGAGTTTCAAAACGCCACGATTAAGGGTGAATTTTGTTGGTGTCTTACAATATTTATATAATATATAATTAACGTACACATAACTAGACTTATTATCATTTCCTCATAGTTTTGAATTAAAGTAATTACACTTAAAAAAATAAAGTAATAATACGCAATATAGTTCAAAAACTTATGATAATAATAATCACTCTAGTTATTTATACGTTTTGTAAGTTTAAGATAAATTTTTATTTGATCAAAACACTATATAATTAACCACCTATATTTTAAATTATTGTACAACAATACTAGGGTGAAAGTTGGTGTGCTTTTCTTAATAAACAAATACTCCACCCATTTGCGAATGTAGGCATGTAGCATACAAGCACGGGTTTTTGGGGTACCCTCGGCTTTTTGGACAAAGTACAAAATTCTATTTTTTCTTTTGTGATCGGATACTCTAGGATAAGTATTATGATACACCTGTGTCTAATTTTTTTTATTATTATTTTTTTTGATATATTTGAATTTTTCTTCTAGTTCTGGCACTGACTTTATTCTTATTTTATTGATGCGAATTTGTAAGTATAATGTTATACACTGTCATATGTACTCATCGTCTCATCAATGATCATGGAATAATTGAGTGATACAAGTCGTACGTTACATTATATTACAAGATCAAATTCTTAAGAAAGTCAAAAAGAAGATTGACAATGTCAAATACAAGACGTAGAAAAAAGGATGTTAAGAAAAAAATGGAAATGAATTTAATTTTACTCGTTGGTGTCAATTAGACGGTTTATTGACTTTTGTTTCTCTCCGCGGTACTTTTTACAAAATATAGAAAAGTGTTTAGCATGTGGAAATTCTTTGAAAAACAAACTGAACGCGTTGCCGACTTTAATAAACAAAAACAAAAATCAAAGAACGCTTATAATTGTTTTCTAAACCTTTATAAAATCTTCACGCATGCAAATTAAAGAGTGTGTGTTTTGGAGTGGTATGATTTAAATCTTCCTTGTGATTGATAACATTCAAATGCCATTACTAGAGAGAGTATTATTGAGTATTGAGATATTAGAGTACTATAGACTATAGAGTGGTATGGTTAGACCAACACATGCAAACAAATGACAGAAAACATATTCAATTGGGAAAAAAAAAATCCGGCTGTAAGCGGCTCCATTGTCTAGAAAAAGAAAAATTAAATAAAGGAACCTAATATACACCACTTAGGTTGTAGCCCAATGATAAGAGACGAAATTTCTTTGGTGAATATTCAAGTTTAAACTCTTCGGTGGTCATCTAGAGGTGTATATTACTTAAAAAGGCTTTATGGCTTGTTAGACGAGATGTGATATAATATAAAGGGTGTGTGTTTGGCTATTAAAAACAGTTAGGATTTCAAACCGGTTTAAAACGGTGGTTCAAGTTTTAATACCGTGAAGCCGGTTTTGCTAACAATGGGGACTATTTTAAGCGGTTTAGGTCCTTTTGGATCATCAACTAGATTTTTTTTTTACCTCTAGGCCCTTTCGATAGGTATTGGGCCGGTTTCGGTTTATTACTTTATTTAAGACATAAAGATGATTTTGATATACAAAATGTGATACAAAAGATTATATCATAATAAAATGTGTTACATTATTAAGGAACTAGCATGGTGCCCGCACGATGCAGCGGGGTATGTACGTAAACATGACATCGAACGCATAACCGTGTTACCGTTTCAGTAAGTGCGTGACTTCACAACAGTATATGCGTAACCCGACGATGATATGCTCGTAATGCGGCATTGGAAGCTCAACTGGTGTACGGTGTCAGTAAGCACGTCAAACGACTGTACGCGCGCAATCAGGTGTCGGTGCACACGTAACACTACATTGAATGAGTCTTGACCAGCTACCCGTTCCGCCTGACAATGTTAAACCCAAAATCCGTATTGATTTAACCCCTTTCGACCCGAACCCGTCCCGAGCCAAACCAAATTAACCTTTTGTGTATCGACCCATTCCTACCTTAACCTTTTAGACCCATGAGAACCCGCCCGACCCGTTTTGCCGGTTCTTAATGGTAATCACGTAACACGTTAAGTTTTTAAAATGAAAAAAAAAATATAGCAATACCATACTCAAAATAAAGAGAATAAAATACTCGTTTTTATGGTATAATGTTTTTTAAATAATATTAACGTGTGAAAAAGTTATAAATGTTTAAACGTCATGGGGGTAGTTGGTTTAAAATAAAGGGTATATATGTAACTATTATATAAATTAACAAAATATAATTAAAGTGAAAGGACCAAATTTGTAATTATTATTGAATAAATTAAAATCAATACATTATTTTTGCTAAAAGACAAAATTATCAAAAGACAAAATTGCCCATAAAATGTCTTAATTATATGCATTATGGTTTGTACTTAAAACAACAAGTTTGGTACATCTTAAAATTTAAGAGGTCTATCACTTATGTTTTATATATAGTATATATATAGATATAGATAATCTTATTACAAAACATAAAAAGTTTAATACATAATGATGCAAATTTTATAAAATGTTCTATAAAATGTCCAAAATTGTTTCAAACTTCCAAAAACAAACGGATTTAAACCCATATATGTGCAAATCGTATTATAGATAATGATGCAAATTTTATAAAAAGTTTAATCGTTTTATAGATGATTACACGAAGTTGATAATTATTTATGGGCTTGATACCTGTAGATGTGACATTTTGTTGGTTTTTATTTCGTGATACTTCTGTATATTGTATACATTAGAACGTTACCAAGCGAGTAACGAAAACTGGTAATGTTATACATAATCAACCTGAGGGTAGTCAGTCCCAAACCGGATCAAGATCGAGCTTGATATCATATTAACTCAATATATTACACCTTAGCTTGTGATTTGGTCATAGGCATGAACTTATTATTTCACCATTATTCCTCTTAGGACTTGTTCCACTACCAATAGGGTCTATGAATACTTGCTCGTATTGGCAATTTCACCCCGTCTTTGTGTGTAACTAGTGCGAGTTTGCTGACTCTAACGAATGCTTGTGTTTCAACAAAGGGAGGCATATGTTGCGATCAACAAGCAATGCTCAATTTTGAGGCTCGTCAATTAAACGACATATGCAACTGTTGAGAGCCCGGGGTCTCTACATACCTTTGCAATTTCACTTCCCTTATTACTTTAGGAGAGCAACAGCTACATGGTCAAAATTAAGGGCGGGTTTAATTCGTGAAACTTTCTCTAAGAAATGAATACTATTAAGTATTTAAGTCATGAAATAATCATGAAAGAAATGGAATCTATCTCGAGGGCCACCCTTGCTGGCTATCGTCGTCCACAGAGCACCACACTACTGCCATGACATGCACCTATGTCGCCACTCGCCACCCCTACTGCTTGCACCACCACCTTTGTAGTGGTGGTGATGACGGCGACAATGACGGAGGTGGAGGATACCTAAACTGTTAACCTAGGAGTAGTTTATTTGCGTATTTCAACCGTCTCTTGGCCTCTCATAATCTCTCATTTGAGAATGTTTTGTTCGATATGTCCCAAAACCTTGTTGGCTTCATAGGCCTTTGTTTAGGCATAGTTTTACCTAAGTCAAAAAGAAAAGACGGTCTGGGTAAGCTGGGCCTAAGCCCAACCCTTTAGAGATTTCTTCTTTTACAAGTTACAAACCCTAGTCGTTTCTATATAAATATAAACATCTGTACTTTTAACGTGTTGACATTAAATGAAAATATTACCTAGTTGCAGCACGTGGACGTAAGCTCTCACTGAAACCGAACCACGTTAAATCCCATGTGTTCGTTTTCTATTTTGCAGTTTTGGTTGTTCGCTAGTGTGTGTGTGTGTGTGTGTTCGCGCATGTTACAGGGGAGATTGATTTCCGCTTAGTTTCCTAAAATACCTAAGTACCTAACATGTGTTCCCCTCATGCTCCTCAATGGACCTGTCAAAAGGTGTTACCCCCTAACACTTGAAAATTAGGAGGGAAATTTAGACAATACATTAAACGTTTGGAGCAAAGTATGTGAGATGTTGGCATCAAAAGGACAGTGGACCTTCTGTCTAAAGGGTGTGGGTATGCAAAGGACAATTATTATTCCCACGGACTAGGAGTATAGTATTATCACCAATTGTGTCATCTTCTCATCACTCTAAGAACAACAAACGAGATTGTACTCACGTTTTGACCAGTAGCACCATTTAATGGTGTATGATTACGCACAGGGTTTCGTCACTCAATCTAGTCTCGCGGTTGTCTTAACATGAACTATCCATGTCAGATCGAAAGAAATCGAGCCAAGGCCCAATGAGTTCATTCTAAAGCCCATGGGTGAATTATATATCGAGCAAAAGATACAAACTACAAAGCGCATATGGATGTCTACGTGTATATACAATCTATAGAGGTAGCAAAGCTATATTTTACATAGATATATATTCGAGTGTACTGTGGCTTAGTTAGGACAACTGGACAAGAACATGCTAGGAACCTTTGGGGTTGAGAGTGGTCCTGTGCTACTTGTGCCCACAGGTTAAAGATTGGTTTTTATTTTATTTTATTTTAGTTATACTTATCAATTCCCATGCTCATATAATTACCATCTACAAAAACCTCACACAACACACATTACATACACTCAGGGTTCGAGCACACTATTTTTAAACTTGAGCTCAGAGTTGGAACGTTAATTATTTACTTTTTTTTAATTAAAACGGTGACTTTCTTGTGTTTTTAGGCCACCACACTCCCTAAATTGGAGAGCCCCGTTGCCCCACTCTGCCAGACTACGTTGACTTAATTGGGCCCACGCTAGCTTCAGAGTTTGGTTTGAGCGTTCCCACGGAAAACAATACCGCCAATGTCACCTGACAGTCATGCCGCCAAAAGAGCAGAACTCTCTGGCGTAACACACTAAGGAACGAAAACCCAGGTGGGCTCGGGATTCGAACCGACCCCACAATGCCTTAGCTGAAATCTTTCATTGTCCTTATCGATCAAAAGTAGCACAAGTTGTGATCTATCTTAAATTTTATATTTCGGATGTCCGAACTATCCGAAAAATCCAAGAATTGCTATCCGAATTTTCGAATATCCGAAATATGGATAGTTCGAATTCAGATTTTCGGATAATTATGATACGTATTCTGATACTTTTGAACACCCCTAACCACAAGGCCACAAACCGGTGGATATCGTTGATGATTTATAAACTTTTAATATATATTTATAATTATTTTATTATAAAGTACCGTAAGGTATTTCTTATAATAACTTTATGTATAATAATTACTATTTTTTAATATATATGATATATCTAATACAATACAAAAAAAATATATAAATAGTAGGCTCAATCTACTCAAGCTGGATAAATGAAACTTAGACTCGGATTCGTTTAAACAAGTTTAGTTTTAGTCCCAAGCTCGATTAAGCTCCGGTCGATGCACTCTTGACGCACCTACAAATAATACAAACATGTTTTGATGTTTCCCAAAATATTATTCTGTACAGCCAAATTAGCAACAACTTTAAGAAACTTTTGACTTTTCTATATTAAGCTTTTAGTATTAATAGTCAGTAGGAATCCTATGCATTGACTTTCAAAATCAAAGTAGGACCTCGGCTAGTAAACAAAACCTCACGAATACACATAACTCACTGGTACCACACAACAAGAATGACTCAATAAAATCACACAAAAAGTCGTACCTCTATTTTGTCTACAATATATGCTGACACTGTATGCAATCATACCAACAATAACTAACTAAAATAACACAATATAAAAATATAATAATAATAATCATCCAAAAATGATTTTTCAAAATAAGCAGAATATGAGGATTGCATTTAGAGTTGTAAAGCCAAAAAAGCAGACTATAAAAAGGCAGACCAATAATCAAAAAGCACCTTTTTTCAGAAATATTTTGATTCTCTACTATTTCAAATTCACGGACAGAATTTACCAAAATGCCCATATTTCCATAATTAAATTTAACAAGTTTGAATTAACAAACACCTACAAGTTACCTTCATTATCATGATACGCATCCGAGTGTATGATAACCCGAGCTCCTGAAGCAAGCCTGTTAAAATAGTATTAACAATATCAAACAACATGAAATAAATATATTGTTTATAATTTATATTTGGAAATCAGATCATAACTTAACTTTCTTCGATTTTGACCACGTTTTCTTCTCTGAATGATTCCAATCGACCCGATTGTTTCTTGGAAGATGGGTCGGTTATTCGTTTGCTACTGCCATTGGACGGGCACGGGGATACGATTCTTGAACTGGGGCCCGCTTCAGATGAGATCCGTGGGCCCTCTGAAACAGGTGATCTCATCGGTTGGTGTTTCGGGTGTTTACCGAATGACGGTTTGAGTGATTTTGGTATGCATTTTGTTCGTGTTGTAGTTTCGTCTTTATTTAAAATTGAATCACCATTACTTGTCCTGCATTTTAAAATCCCCTTTTGTTAAAATGATATAAATGAGTTCAAAATTGTGACAATAACACCTGAATTAGTATGTTTTAAAATGAAAAACTAGATAATATAGAGAAAGAGGCCAGGCCCATAAACGAACCAAACATTCAGTGAAGCGTTCATTATGTTCGCTTATTATTAGCGAATGAACATGAACAAAACTTTTTGCTCATTTAGTTAAATGAACAAATATGAACACATGCCTTGTTCGTTCATCTATGTTTGTGAACATTCGTTTATGTTTGTTCATTTAAATGTTACGCTCGTTCACGTTTGTCTGTTTACATTCATCTATGTCCATTGGTTTAAGCCTTTTCTTTTACGTCCATATAAATATATATTTAAGCCATAACAATTTAATCTAGGTTTATAAAACAAAAATATCACTCAATACAATTTTGTCTAGTTTTATTAGTTTTTTTACACCAACAAATTGATGTTCATGTTCACTTTAATTAAATATAACAGGCATTCATATATGTTCAGTTATAGTTATGTTTGTTCATTTATAATCGTTTGTCATCGTTTATGTTCATGATTCATGACCCGTTTGTTTATACTATTAGCAAAGTAACATAAACGAACACAAACATATTTATTTCCTAACGAACGAACACAAACAAGAAAACACCATTCGTTTAATTGTTAGTGTTTGATCGCATGTTCGGTTAAAGTTAAACAAACGAACACGAACAACGTTCGCTTCGTCTATAAGAAAAACTAACCTGTCAGCATTGAAGGAAGATGATCTTTTTAGAGTACCAGTGCCTTCTTCCTTAAGTATTTTGGTCTCAACTATACTCCCACTAAAGTATTCTTTATCTTCTAATCTCATACTCATAAATCTTGGATTGTCAGGCAAACAATCGAGCTCACTCAACATAACAGATGTTGAAAATAAAGGCGACGGAAACTTTGAATCCGAGAATCTTGGTTTATAAGACGGAATTAAGCCAAAGCTATGATCTTTGACCGATATTGACCCACAAGAAATCAGTTGCATTAACATATCTGTAGCACGAAGCTTTGAGTTGACCGGGGCTTGACTTTCTTCCAGTCTTTTAGAACTAGTATACTTGCTAGCGTCAGCTTTGATTAACGACTCCAAAGTCTCAGTTTTAGATGAGCATGTGCTCGATGAACACGGAGGGGACGGATCGATTTGAATTTCAGAATTACTTTTAGCGCACGGGCTTAACGACTCTGGTGCCATGTCATCAGTTGATACGCCACGTGTGCAAGTTTCTCGGGGTTTATTATTAGCTTTCGTGTTTTCTTCGGTTTGTGTGGAAGCATCAGCAAGGCCATCGGTTTTGTAGATTTTGTATTCTGTTAAACTAAGACAACCGTTTGACGCTGTGCTCTTTGTTAATCTAGATTCTGGTGACACACCTGATGAACTAGAAAGCCTAACTGGAGGTGACAACTCATCATCTTGAGAGTTTTTAGTATCTCTTCCACTCATGCTTGTTGATGATGATGAGTCATCTTGACTTCTTGCAGATGGTGGTTCTGGTAATAATTTTAGGTTCTGCAGTTTTACAGCAGGCACGAAACGACCTGCAATTTTTATAATAAAACCTTTAAACTTGTAAAACACCAAAAAACTACTCGATTTTTCAAGTTTAAAACTATTCAAGAACCTGAATTAGACTCTTCGACAAGCTCAGAGCCTTTGAGAACATATTCATTTCCATTAGCAGGAAGAATTAGGTCATCTTCACAAAGATCATGCCAAACAAACCCATTCTTGTAGCTCCTGCATCAGCAAGCAAATCAAAATCCACATTCTCAACCAGATGTATAAAAACAGTGAAGACAGCAATTAATCGGGATTAATCGAACTAGAATTTGTATGTAATTTTTAAAATATACATATATATATACACACACACCAAATTTTATATATAATATTCAAATTTTGACCGATTTTGATCAAATAGCGATTAATCAGCAACTAACTAGTTGGTAGGGTATGGCCTAGGCGCGATATTTACAATCATGGAAGTAACAAAAACTAGAAATTAAAGGAGAAATAACCTCTTGCAAGACCACGAATACAACGAAGCCATGCCTCTTCCTCTCAAAATATTAAGCTTGTCAATCACATCTACAACAACAGTTTCCACAATCAAAATCAACCATTCCACCAAAACACAAACCGCATTAAATACGATATGTACACAGCATACCTCTCAAATAAAGACCTTCAGGAGAACTAAGAGACACTTCAATAAAGTGAGGATGTTCAAGCTGCCTATTCCTACACAAATAATAAACAACCGGCACCTTCCGGCTCTTCGGCTGCACGTCCGTCTCCTGCACGGTATCCGGCTCGGACTGCCGCCGCTGCTGATACCTGGGAGACCTCTCATTCCATACTTTAGCCCTGTCAGGACTCAATTGCCCGTACTTCCTCACTCGCCCGTCCATCGAAAGTTCGAAACCCTAGCTAACTAATAATAAAATGTTTGTTCAATTGTTCTAATTCTAAACTCCAATTGTGCAATCTGATTAAGTAAAACTGTAATTAGATGAATCAGGATCTACAGTAAATTAGTGTGAATACATGAAATCAAAGGATGTATAACAATAACAAGACAGAATATGAATATGAATATGAATATGAACTTTATTTTTTTTGGATGAATAAAAATAATGATAGATTTGGTAGGGAAGGTGGAGTGAGTAAACGTTAATAATAGATTAAAAAAAAGAGAAAGAAATAGAAGTGTTGAAAACTGATTGACTGACAATAATTAAAGATAAAAACCTCTTTTTATTAATTTACGGTGTACAACAACAGTTAAGCTAAAAGTAAGACTAACTGGTGTGGGGGCTTTAGTGGGGGCTCCAACCAATAATATTATAACGTCTGGCAGAGAGAGAAACTGGATAAGGGGGCGTTGGAGCCCTCGTTGGAGCCCCTGGCCCCTGGTGTGGAGGGGCTCCAGCAGGCGCTCTAGCGAAATTTTTTTTTTTTTTTTTTATAAATATATTCAAACAACGTATTATTAAAAAAACTCATAATTTAATTACTGAAGTAGGTGTAGACGTAGGGTTAAGATAGCGACGGATCAGGTGCAATGTAGGTTTCGAGAAAGTGACAGACGGACAGACAAACGTTGGTAGTGGACGACGGAGATACGGTGATGGTGGTGAAGATGCTTTTAGTTTTTTTTATATTTACATTTACATTTTTAATTGAAGAGGGTAGACTAGACTAGACTAGACTAGAGACAAGAGTGAAGTGAAAGTGTTTGAACACAACTTAAACTTAAAAGCATGTATCTCCCTCTCTTTCTCTCTTTTTTATTTTTAGTACTTTATTTACTTTTTCTTTTTGGTGTATGTATTGTATTGTATCCTTTTTGTGGGGCTACTTGTTACTTCTAGTCGCCGTTTCGAATAATATTATCGGCCGATCCTATCCCGGAAGTACTTCGTCCACCCTAAAAGACGCAATTAGATTTAGAGCATTCTCAATTCTCATCCAACCCAATATTTTATGTGAAGGGTGTTTTGTAATTTATAGAATGATTTAGGCCTTTAGGGTGTTATAAGTGAAGAGTTTTAATATTTTGGAAAACGTAATGATTGTTTTGTATATTTAAAAAACTATTGTTCATCATCTATAACTTTTTAATATTTTTTGAAAGTGGTTGTGAGTGAGAGAAAGTGAAAAGATAATGATACATGTATAAATAAATATTATTTAATTGAATGGATAGAGAAAATGTAGTGAGTTTTAGTAGAGTGTTTAGTTTAGATATAAAAGTTAACATAATAAGATATATAAAATATAATGTTAAAACATATTTGACTACAATATTTATAAAACTATAAATTTGATTTTAAGGATTGTGTAATCAACATACAAAATGTTTCTAAATGAATAACAATAATTGAACATAATAAAAAGTTATTGACGAAATTATGCCTCATACTTAAATCCGATAGTAACCTTCACGAAGTTCAAAGGATAAAAAAAAACAATCGTGTTTGTTATTATTGCTAATCATCAATAACTATAAGAATAGATTTAAAGGTTTCAATAACCTTAATCCAACAAAAATAATAAAGACTCAAAGACTACTCCAAAAACTTTACAATAGAACAGAACATATATTGATCCAACATTTCTATTGCAAGTTCTAACAACAAAATATGAAAGTAACAAATTCAAAAGTAAATAACCAAAACCAACATTCATCACTTGTCACTCATAGCAGTGGCTTGATCTCTGGACAGAGCAGTCCTCCCAACTACAATAAGAACAACCTTTTAACCGGGCCATGCATCACAACGAAACATACTGGCATGACCAATATGTTGATAGTCACCGCCACCATTAAGATGTTAATCTCAAATATATATAATTAAGAGAAAATTACTGAACTTACTTGTAAAGCTTTAGAAGTTACATAATTATGTGACATTATTGAAATGAATAAATCATGAAGAGACCAATGACTTCCATATTTGTCCGTTTCCTTTCATCATAGTAAAAAAATATTGTACTTGTCTGTTAAACAAATACCTAATACTTTTAAATAATATAAATTATTTCACATTTGAGTTTTTAGAAATTGTTAACTAAGATCACAGTACGTGTTTTTCATTCCCAAACGCAAAACACATAGCAGGACCCACCAAATTCAAGAGTGGCCCTTTAACTACCACCATAACGAAAATTGTATACTACAGTTATGAAAATGCACGATGCGAGAGCATGCATATCAAATAAAGTCCATCAACTAATCATAGGAGGTAAAATAATCAAAACAGGAAACTTAGTTGGAAAAAAAAACTCTATTACCAATATGTAAATTATCAACTAATAGAGGACACTATAAGCATACATGCTAAAAATAAAAGGGAGAACACACGATGTAACCGAAATAACCAAGCAAGCATCCAAATAGTAAGTTATTTGCATAACATACAAAAACAATAACATTAGTTGTGCATCTTTTTCAACTTATATATGCAGAGCATAAACAAAGGATATAAATACATAATTAAATTTAATCTTCCTAACACAAAACTAATAGCTTAAAGTAATTTCTAGCATTTGTTTTTCATTTTTTTCAACTAAATCATCAAAAAGCTAAACCTAAATAACATCATCTTGACCACCACACACTGACACATTGTAGTAAATAGAGCCTAACAAACAAACCAAAGCTATACCGAATGTAGACAAATCTCAGATACTCAAAAGTAAAAAGTTAAAAAGTAAAAGGAGAAAATTGCAGATCTCAATCTTTATAGTTTAAAATATGTGTTTACAAGTTATTTTAAGCAAGACTGAAAAGAATAAGAAATGTGAAGTATCTTGGACAGAGATTTTGATACCTCTTTTATGCAAAGTCTTGAGATACACAATATTTGACTTTGAATATGAAAAATGGTAACACTTTTTGGTAACTTTCGTGTTACAAACTTTACAAGCAAGATATACTGAAAACTGATGGTGTTATTTATATTATTATTCCAAACACCAAGATCTTAATCCCAAATGAAAATATAATAATATGTTGCTATAATATCCGAATGCAGAAATCTCTTTACATACACTAAGTAAAGGTGTTAATGAGATAAATTTAATGTACCTGTTTTCTTAAAAACCTTAGAAGCAATGAGTACAGTTAAGTTGACCGGGTTGCTGATCATATTAAACGGTGCCTAATAATAGAAAAAACAACCACCATTAGACATTAATTATGAAATATGGCAAAAGCAACATATAAAACAACTCAAGGAGGGCATAAATCATTCCCATAAATCTCCTTGGCCTCAAATCATCATAATCAGGTACATAGCCTTTTAATATCAAATCCTTTGAAAAATCACTAATCAAGAACAATAATATGATAACGGATAACATACATGTTACGAATGAATCAACTGGATATCCCTAAAGCAATGAAATGGTGTGTTGACTATAGAAAAATATAGTTAAATGACTATATAGAAACTGAATTAAAGGTTTCTTTTTAATATCAAAAATTTGAATTACCTAAAGGCAGGCAATAGTTTTTATAGGATGTGATTTTTTAACCAATCAACTAATCAATCATTAGTAAACCTTAGTAGTTTATAATGTTTCTAAACATTCATTTAAAACAAAAATGAGATTTTTGTAGGTTTAAACCAGAGAGCATCATAGACTCATAGAGCCAATGATCATTCCAAATAATAAGCCAAAAAAAAAACTAATTTACTACAGTTAGGCACGTGTTCACTTCAATGTTTCAGTTAGCTTGATTTACATAATTAAATATATTTAATATGATATATTTAAAATTTTGAAATGTAACTAAATCTCACGGAACAGTCTGGTTTTATACGGTCGTTTTTTTGTATAAACCGTAAACCAAACAGTTCACTACGGTTTAATCCTTTTGACACCGACCAACCGAAAGTAAGAAAATAAAACCATCCGCGAAACCAAACCTACCGATAGTAAACCAAACCATTCACTACGGTTAGGCATGTTCAAAACGGTTTAGGACTAGGAACCGGAACCGGTTCCTAACCGGTTCCTATATTCAAAACCCCCTTTTAAACCGGTTCCAGGCTCGAACCGGTTAGGGAACCGAACCGGTTCTCCCACCCTCGGACCCCTAACCTATCTAACCAGTTCTTACCGGTTCCTAACCCGGTTTTTGTACCGTAACCGGTTCCAACCGGTTACAGTGTAAAAATTTTATTTTTTTTTTCGTTTTTCGTTTGCGATTTGGATTCTAAACTACGATTCGTATTTGTATAACATGAAAAATAAAAAAAACAATTAACATAAAAATAAACAATTAACTGATGAAGAAAAGACAACTACTGAAGATGTTTGCCACTGAAGACAACTACTGAAGGTTGCCACTGAAGACAACTACTGAAGGTTGCCACTGATGACAAGTTGACAAATACTGAAGGTTGCCACTGATGATAACTACTGAAGGTTGCCACTGATGACAACTACTGAAGGTTGCCACTGATCACAACTACTGAAGACTGCCACTGATGATGAATACTCAACAGTGGGAAAGCTGCCACTGATGAGGAATACTCATCAGTGGGAACAGTCATCGGTTGAATCAGTGGGAAAGCTGCCACTGATGACAACTACTGAAGGTTGCCACTGATGAGGAATACTCATCAGTGGGAACATTCATCAGTTGCAGAGTTTGTTGTCACTGATGCAAAACATGAATCAGTGACACATCAGTTGCAGAGTTTCATCAGTTGGAACATCATCAGTTAAATATGTAACCATTGTACAATGTAAACTTGTTCATTGGATTTGCAATACAAGTGCATTTAGTTTTTTTTTTCGTTTTTCGTTTGCGATTTGGATTCTAAACTACGATTCGTATTTGTATAGCATGAAAAACAAACAAAACAATTAACATAAAATTCATTTTATTTACTTTAAGAAGTTCAAAAAAAAAGGTTACATGTTTTAAAATCTTCAAAAACAAACTAACAAAACATTAAACTTATAAATATAAAGTTGTGACATATTATTTCTAGAAAAGCCTTCTTGTTCGTCGTAATTATTGAGCGGCGACTTCTTCCTCTGAATTACTTGTAGAAATGCCTTCTTGTTCGTCGTGCACTCGAACATCAAGTGGTGTTTCATCTTCGAGAGTGGTTACGTGTTGATACGATCGATTGAGTCCAAGTGATCCTTTAAGCAAATGCACATCTCCACCGACTCAGAATTTAGTCTTGTTCTTCTCACCGATATTACCCTGCCACTAAGAGAAAAAGCGGATTCCAAAGCTACCGTAGAAGCTTGGACGGTTAGTAAATCACGGGCCATGGTGGCAAGAATCGGAAACTCGGTTTCCTTTACCTTCCACCAAGCCAAAACATCAAAAGTGCCATATTCCTCTTCGGATAAACCGGTAGAGTAATCATTTGCACTATACCTTCCTAGTTCGCTTGAAGGGGTGTTACCCTTTTGTTTTTTAGCCGTTACGTTGCGAACGGTGTTCATAAGGCTAATCATGGGATCTCGTACTCTGGTAGCACTTGAACTTGATGAAGACCCCCCCGGCATAGGCATGTGTATGTTTGACCCATATTTATTTAAATAAAAGTCATACATAAATTTAAAATTCAAGTTAAAATCATTTTTTGCCTCTGTTGAAAAGTTTGGGTCAACTTCATGCATATCTAAGGCTGAAAAAATTTCGTCTATCACACATTCAACCCCCGTAACATTTAACATTGGGTTTAAAGCGGCGGCGCAAGTAAAAACCGGTGGCAATTCAAGAAAGTATTTTTTTAATTTAAACTTCATTGGTAATATGATGTTTGAAAACATTGGACTTTTATTTTCAAATTCTTTAAGATTGTTAACGATTAAAAATAACTCCGAAAGAACCAAGGGACTTGTCGGTGTAACATCCTAAAATTTTAATGTTAAATGGAGAAAGTTATGTTTAGTGATTTCGCGTTATTAATTATTGGATATCGAGTAAGGAGCG
The DNA here is from genome assembly GCF_021521415.1 of Bidens hawaiensis. NCBI lineage: Eukaryota > Viridiplantae > Streptophyta > Magnoliopsida > Asterales > Asteraceae > Bidens > Bidens hawaiensis. Next base: position 90,457 of record NW_027491730.1, read on the forward strand.
GATCATGGACTCGGATTAATTGAGATGGGTTAAATGATAATGGGCCTTAGGTCCATGGGATTTAAGGGATATAAATATCCCCTAAACCCAAAAATATCTTTCATTCCATCACACTCCAAAAAGAAAAACACACACACACACCTCACACAACTTCGCCGGTGGCCGAAGAGAGGGGCGGCAGATCCGAGAGATAAAGAGAGAGAGATTAGTTGTGGCTAACAAGTAAGCGAGATCCAAACAAGCTCAAAAAGGTATGATTCTTGATCTTTGAAGTTTAAAGATCCAAGTTTTATAGTGTAGATACGACCGAAAATGGTTGGGAAACGTAGTGGGTGATGTCGAGCCATAGCAAGGGTGTTAAAATCGCTCGAAATGCTGGTCAGAAACTTAAACAGCGGCTGATCTGGGCAACTTCGCCTGCATCTGGGCAACTTCGCCTTCAAAGCGATAACTTCGCCTTCAAAGCGATAACTTCACCAGAGGCCAAGTTCGCCTAATTGATAACTTCGCTTACGGCTAAGTTCGCCTGATGACAACTTCGCCTGGAGCTAAGTTCGCCTGAGGCTTAACTTCGCCTAAAGCTAAGTTCGCCTGAGGCTTAACTTCGCCTAAAGCTAAGTTCGCCTGAGGCTTAACTTCGCCTAAAGCTAAGTTCGCCTGAGGTTTAACTTCGCCTAAAGCGAAGTTCGCCTCAGGTTTAACTTCGCCTAAAGCCAAGTTCGATTAGGAAATAAATTAAAAACCTAATGAAAAATGTGTTAAGACAGCTCGACCCCAGCCAGGGGCTCTGCCCCTTGGACTCTGCTAGGGGCTGCCGCCCCTAGACCCCGCTGCCAGGGGCGCTGCCCCCGGACCCCCGTTCGTTGTGGGTAGTAGTTAAGACTGGAAAGATGATATGAGTAGTGATAGTTAATTGATACGTATACTTGTTATACAGTCAGCCGTGCACAACTGAAGAAAGGGATTACGATTAACGGTGAACGTAACCGTGTTCAGGTGAGTTTCTAGCCCCATTTATGTGTTATGTTTTCGGGGCTGTGTGCATACTCAATATGTTTGTTAATACGCTTATCCTTAGAGATAAGTGTATGCCTTATGTGGATAATGTGAAATGTATGAATGATTGCTTGATGGTACGTGAACGATCTTCGGATATTGCACGTACTGTCAGGTTGTAACGCTATGTATAAGATAAGTATGATATGTATGCTTATGTGTATGAAAATGTTAAAGTTAATAAAATAAAGAAATGACGGTTGCATGGTTGTATGGTTACGAAAAGGGTACCGAGCCCTAATAATACTCGAGGTATGATGTATGGTTGTATGGTAACGAAGAGGGAATCGAACCCTACTAATATTCGAGAACTAGGGAACCGAACCCTACTAATATTCGAGGAAAGAGGGAAACCGAGCCCTAATAATACTCGTGGAAAGAGGGAAACCGAGCCCTAATAATACTCGTGGAAAGAGGGTACCGAGCCCTAATAATACTCGAGGAAGGAGGGTACCGAGCCCTAATAATGCTCGAGGAATGTAGGGCGTAATGCTCTTTATAACGTAAGATATGAAGGTAAGTTAATACAAAAGAAAGAATGAAAGTATGAAAGTATGAAAGTATGAATGAAAGAATATAAGTTTATGTGTATTGTATAGTGTATGATTAACTATAACTCACTCAGCGTAGCTGACTTTTAGTATGCACGCAGGTGAGTAGGATGAGGCAGCTCGCTTGAGGAGACACGTGGCATTGAACAAGAGTCTGGCCTCTGAAGACTTATGATGTTTTAATTTTAATGCTTTAATGTTGAAAGACAAATGATGTTTTGAGACAAGTTATGAATTATGTAATGTTTTATGAAAGTTTTATATTCCGCATAAATGTTTTAATTAACTCTGATATTTAGAACTGTGTTTATGAGTAAATCCAACATGAAAGTAGGGCTACCGGTAACGGGGCCTTACAGTCGGATAATACGTTCCCGATAGTTTCGTAGTTGATGTTTTAAAAACTTCAAGAAAAGTCGATAAGTCATTGATAATTTCCCATTTCTCATTTGAAAAGGGGATTGCCAAATCATTCTCGGCAAGACTAGAATGAAACATTTGTAAAGTTTCTCTTTGTTTCAAAGCACTTTGAAACATTATGCAAGTGGAATTCCATCGATGAGGTACATCCCAATTAGCTCCCAAAGCTTTTCTTCCCGTATCTTTACAAAATTTTCTATATTCCATTTGTCTTTTTTTACTTTTCTTAAAAACTTCATGTATCATTAGTCTAAAATCGTTTATAACCGATGTAACCTCATCCGAAGCAAGTCCGTCTTGCACGATTAAATTAATGATATGTGCAACACACCTTGAGTGAAAAAATACACCATTGCAAATCGGCGTATATTTTAATTTTAATTTATCAACCGCCGATGTATTATTCGACGCGTTATCAAATGCCATTGAAAATATTTTATTTTCTAGTTTATAAGTTTTTATAACATAATCTAAAATTTCAAACAAATTATCTCCCGTATGTGGATACTCAAAGAGTTCGAAAGCAATGGTGCATTTCATCATTTCCCACGATGACGGGTCTACCCAATGAGCGGTGACACAAAGATAAGATTCGGGTAGACCATGTGGAGCCGACCAAACATCACTAGTTAAGTTTATTCCCGTATTTATATTTTCAAAATATGCAATTAGTACCTCTTTGGCCTTCTTCCACAATTTTAAACAATAACGTTTAAGAGTATGACGACTTACGTGAGTGTATTGTGGTTGAAGCGTATCTCGAATCATCGCGGTTAAGCGAGGGTTGTCGAAGTGGCTAAACGGCAAAGCTTCTTGAATCACAAACTTCGCCATACGATCTTGAACTCGATCAATTTGGTATGTAAATATTCCGCCTTCACTATCCATTTGCGTTTGTTGCGAATCGACGTTCTTTTTCAACGCCTTGCAATACGGTTTTTCGATGTGTTTCTTCAAATTTGAATTCGAAAGTGGGTTTAAATAAATCCCACAAAACTTGCACCGAGCCTTCAATGAATGGTCATCACTCAATTCAACCAAATCCCAATAGCACCAAATCTCTTGATTACGATTATGAGGTACAATACGAACGAAACTTGGTTCGGCGTTGGAACCTTGACCAACCGATGATTGTGAGACAGCCATAACAACAAATATGAATATAGAAGAAGAGAAAACAAGAGATTAGAGAACTCAAAACGTTGTAATAGCGTTTTTTTGTATTTGTTGCGTTCGGGTTTGCGTTTTGAGTGTTGTGATGAACCCATGACACCAAATACCTATTTATACTAGTAGTGGGGTGCTTGGGGGAGCCAAAAAACGGCTATTTTTGACCCCAACGGTCAAAAAACGGCCAAAAAAACGATTTCCAACGGCTATATTCGATCCAACGGCTAGAACCGGTTAGGAACCGGTTCCGGATGGTTCGGTTCCAGAACCGGTTCCGGTTCCTACCCGCCCCCACTCAGAAATGCAAGAACCGGTCACGGATCATCGGGTTGAATCAGATAGGGTCCGGTTCCTACAAAAAACGGGTAGGAACCGGTTCGGGTCCGGTTCGGGTCCACCGGTTCGGTTCCATGAACCGGTTTCGTTGAACATCTCTAACTACGGTTATAAAGACCATAATTACCAATTAAATAAACAAAATATAAACCCTTTTTTAACCTTTAATGAAAATAAAAAGCTGACCCTTTATTTGACCCGATTATAAATAAAAAAACTTTTTTACCCGATAATAAAAAAAATGGATATGTTACTAGATAAAATTTGTCTAGTAAAAAAACCCTTTCTTATACGTTAATTAACAAAAAGGTGATCTGTTAACGGGTTTAACTTGACCATATAACAAAAACCTTTCTTTCACTTGTTAATGAAACAAAAAGTTGAGTTGTTAAACAAAAATGAGATTTTTGTAGGTTTAAACCGTAGAGCATCATAGACTTAGGAATGGCAACGGGGCGGGTTTGGGGCGGGTTTTGCTTAACCCGAACCCGAACCCGAAACCAAAAACCATCCCCGTACCCGCCCCATTACCCGTCGGGTTTAATTCGGGGATTCCCCGTTTGGTTTTTTGTACCCCCCCGACCCGCCCCGTCCCCGAACCCGAAAACCCGAAAACCCGAAACCGATAAGAGAATTAGGGATCTTACATTACAGGTGGTAGCCTGGTAGAGTGGTAGGATGAGAACGAGGAGGAGGAGGGTGGTCCGGTGGTGCAGACGGGGCGATTGAGTGGATGGTGATGGTGGTGCAGACGGCGATTGAGTGAATCGGGGGCGGAATGGCGGTGGCGCACTGGTGCTGCAGATTGATGGTGCTGCGGACTGCCGATTGGTGGTGCACTGGTGCTGCAGATTGAGTGGTGCACTGGTGCTGCGGACTGCCGATTGGTGGTGCACTGGTGCTGCGGACTGCCGATTGGTGGTGCACTGGTGCACTGGTGGTGGATTGGCGGTGGATTGGTGGTGGATTGGTGGTGCACGGTGGATTGGTGGTTTAGGTACTGAGACAGTGGACGGCGATTCACGATTGTTAGGTTTAGATTTGAGATTGTTAGGTTTAGGTTTTTAATATATGTATATATATATTATTTTTATTTATATTTATATATATTATATCGGGGCGGGTCGGGGCGGGGGTACCCAAACCCGAACCCGAACCCGAACCCGAAACAATCCCCGAAACAATCTCCGAAACCCGACCCGAAACCGAAAAAACAAAACCCGACCCGACCCGAAATAAGCCGGTTTTCGGGTTTCCCCGTCGGATTCGGGGATTTTTGCCATCCCTACATAGACTCATAGAGCCAATGATCATTCCAAATAATAAGCCAAAAAAAAAACTAATTTACTACAGTTAGGCACGTGTTCACTTCAATGTTTCAGTTAGCTTGATTTACATAATTAAATATATTTAATATGATATATTTAAAATTTTGAAATGTAACTAAATCTCACGGAACAGTCTGGTTTTATACGGTCGTTTTTTTGTATAAATCGTAAACCAAACAGTTCACTATGGTTAATCCTTTTGACACCGACCGACCGAAAGTAAGAAAATAAAACCATCCGCGAAACCAAACCTACCGACCGTAAACCAAACCATTCACTACGGTTATAAAGACCATATTTACCAATTAAATAAACAAAATATAAACCCTTTTTTTAACTGCCTTTATTTGACCCGATTATAAAAAAAAACTTTTTTACCCGATAATAAAAAAATGGATATGTTACTGGGTTAAATTTGTCCAGTATAAAAACCCTTTCTTATACGTTAATTAATAAAATGGTGACCTGTTAACGGGTTTAACTTGACCATATAATAACAACCTTTCTTTCACTCGTTAATGAAACAAAAGGTTGAGTTGTTAGTAGATTAAATTTGACCGAATATTAAAAACCTATTTTTTACCCGTTAACCAAACATAAAATTGATCAATTCTTTAATAATTAAACCAAAATTAAAAAAACCAACATAAATCGGAAAAATGGGTCCGCCTTATAAAAATTCCAAAATAATCACATATATGGATCCTAAATGTGTATGTTTGTGTTTATATATTACAAAATAATCACAAATTCATATATGAGTAAACAAAACCCTATACCAAACCCAAATTGATATTTTCTACCCAAAAAAAAAACAGTTTTTAATAAAGAATGATTTGTTTTGAGCTGACCAAAATGGAGCAGTTAACACGAAACAGAAGCCCTACCTACCAGACATTATAATAAACAAACATAATTAGAAATTTAAGATGTTGAGGATGCTATTTACCTAGTGCGAAGCGTGCCTCTTTCAATGCCACAAACATACACTAGTACACAAATAGGCATAAGATGCGATGGGTTAAACACAGAAGGTGCGGTTTCAAGATCCACCGCACCTTTAGACCAAATTCATAATATTTTGTTTTTGTATTAAATGTAAAAGAAGAAGATGCGGTTCTTTTAAACAAATTAACGTTGAATAGGTTCAAATGCAAAAGGTGCGGTTCAAAAATGTATATTATCAAATGCAAAAGGTGCGATTCAAATGCAATAGGTTCCATTATTGTTATTATTTTGTGAACGGCTATATTTCAAAATTATATAGTATCTTCTTTCCCTCTCACGGTTCACTCTCTAGCTTCTTCCTTCTTCCTCACTTCAAGCAAGAAACGCTCAAAATTTCACATCTTAAATTTTGTCACTTAATTGAAGGTACATTTTAGTTTTAAGAGATATTTTATATATGATATAGTTGTCATAATATGAATTTAAGATAACCTTATAGAAATACCCGTCTAAAATTTATCTAATAGAGATAAATTTTGGATTGTCCCATTTGGGACTGCTTTTTGAATATTCTATCTCATTAGGGCGTGTATACATTTTAACGTGTTGGCTAAGTAAGAAAAAACGGTAGCTTTTACTCCTACTCCATCGGGTTTGCGTTTTATACGCATACTTGAGGAGTTAAGGAGAAATGCTGCCGATTTTTTCTTAAATAGCTAGCACGTTAAAATGTATACATATGAGATAGAATATCCAAAAAGTGGGTTATGATCCACTACCTTAGAGTGCCGGTTTACATACATTTACATCACTTGTTTGTTTATTTTAATATTCAGATGGATCGTGATGATTGGATGTACAAAGCTTTGCGACAATCCGAAATTTACGCGGAAGGAGTTAAAAGTTTTCTTAGGGTTGCCGAAGCACATCGCGCTGATAAAGGAAGTCGGTCGATTTGTTGTCCTTGTTCCAAATGTCAAAACTTTAAGTATTGTAATGATACCAATGAAATAGAGGCACATTTGTTCAAAAATGGTTTTAAGCCTAGATACCATTGTTGGTCAAGGCATGGAGAATCACTAGCTGATTTTAGCACGTCATCGACCACTATTGATAACACATATAACAATGACTCATTAAACCTTAACGGTGATGATGAAAAATCAAATGACCCCATAGACGATGATAACCATTCAAATGATCCCAATGAAAACGTAAATGAAATGTTACATGACATGGAGACTGACATGGGTGATGCTGAAATTGAAAATTTACAACACCTGTTTGAAGATGCAGAAAAACCATTATATCCTGGTTCTAATTTTAAGAAACTTGATACAGTGTTAAACTTGCTTAACTTGAAGTTAAAAAATGGATGGAGTGATAAAAGTTTCACAGAGTTGTTAGTGTTTTGGCATGACAGGCTTCCAAGAGATAATGAATTACCAATTTCAACATACCAAGCAAAAAAGTTAATGTGTCCGATGGGATTAGAAGTTGAAAGAATTCATGCATGCCCAAATAACTGTATATTGTATAGAAATCAGTATGAAAATAACCATAAATGTGTTGTGTGCGGTGCATCAAGGTATAAACAGATAAACGATTCGGGTGACGTTGACGATGAGATGACAAAAAAAAGAACGCCTGCTAAAGTATTGTGGTATCTCCCTATTATACCGAGACTGAAAAGGTTATTTTCAAACGAAAAAGAAGCCAAATTATTACGTTGGCATTCAGAAGAACGTGTAATTGACGGAAAACTAAGACATGTGGCGGATTCACCTCAATGGAAAACCATTGATAACAAGTATCGTGAATTCGGGAAGGAGGCTAGAAACATACGGTTTGGGCTTAGTTCAGATGGGATCAGTCCATTTGGGACCATGAGTAGTCGCCATAGTACATGGCCGGTTCTTTTATGTATCTACAAACTTCCACAATGGTTATGCATGAAACGAAAATACATTATGATGTCGTTGTTGATTCAGGGTCCGAGACAGCCTGGTAATAATATTGATGTGTACTTGTCTCCTTTGATTGATGACTTAAAAACCCTTTGGGATTCAGGTGTAAAGGTATATGATGTTTATAAGAAAGAACACTTTCAATTGCGTGCCATGATTTTCTGTACAATAAATGATTTTCCAGCATATGGTAACTTGTCGGGATACAAGGCGAAGGGTAAGAAAGCTTGTCCTGTTTGTGAGAATGAAACAAGTTCAATATATTTAAAAAATTGCAAAAAACTTGTATACATGGACCATCGAAGATTCCTTCCGAGGGGTCACATTTTTAGGAATAAAAAAGTTGAGTTTAACGGAGAGGTTGAGCACCGAACGATGCAAACACGGTCCAATCCATATTTACGAGTTAAAAATACTGTGTTGGGGAAAAGATCTCATGATAATAAAGGAGCCATCTGGAAAAAAAAGTCAATCTTTTGGGATTTACCTTACTGGAAAGATTTAAAGGTAGGCCATTGTCTAGATGTTATGCACATAGGAAAAAATGTATGTGATAGCTTGTTAGGCTTATTATTAAATATTCAGGGTAAAACTAAAGATGGTGAAAAGGTCCGAAAAGACATGGTACTTTTATATAAACGTACAAATCTTGCCACGTAACAGATAGGTGACCGTGTTCTTCTGCCACTTGCTTGTTATAATACAACACTAGAAGAAAGAAGACAATTTTGTCAATGTTTACATGATATTAAGGTTCCATCAACCTATTCTTCAAACATTAAAAGATTGGTGTCGTTGAAAGACCGTAAATTGCTTGGAATGAAGTCTCACGATTGTCATGTTTTGATGACACGTATGATTCCTATAGCAATTCGTGGATTGTTACCTGATGACGTCCGAAATACAATCACAAAACTGTGTTTGTTTTTTAACAACATTCACTCAAAGGTTATTGATGTTGAACAACTTGATAAATGGGAAAAAGACATTTATGTTACCCTTTGTGAACTGGAGATGTACTTTCCACCATCATTTTTCGATATAATGGTTAACCTAATAGCTCACATCGTTCAAGAAATTAAGGCTTGTGGTCCGGTATACTTACGGTACATGTACCATTTTGAAAGATATATGGGTGTCTTAAAAGGTCATGTAAGAAACCGTAATCGACCAGAGGGTAGTATTATTGAAGGGTATACTTCTGAAGAGGTGATTGAGTTCTGCAAAGGTAATGTTATCATTAACATATGATATATATTAGTATTAATTTACAATATTATAATTGTTTTTTTTTTCACCGGCTATATGGAGGGTGTCGACAGTGTTGGTGTTCCTAAAACTCGTCATTCGGGTCGACTTGAGGGTCACGCGGTAGTTGGTCTTAAAGCAATCATCCCAAATCGTGAAGATGTACAAACAGCACATTTAGTGGTCCTAAAACACATGGCGTGTCTTGCTCCATATGTTAATGAACACATGGAGATGTTATGGTCAACAAACCCGAATAAGGATGATATATGGTACATAAAAACTCAAAACAAAGAGTTATCGAGGTGGATGAGAAATAAGGTAAAAGAAATTGATGTTGATGAAACCGTGAAAAGATTAGGAGATGGTCCAGATTGTAGAGTTAAATCATATCAAGGGTACGTCATTAATGGTTATACGTTTTACACCAGTGATCGAGATAAAAAGAGTGCCGTTCAAAATAGTGGAGTTACATTAATAGCAACAACGACCGAGCTCTACGGTCAACGTCGTGAAACAATGATAAAAATCGCCAAGGATTCTTACTACGGAGTTATACAAGAAATTTGGGAATTGGACTATCATGATTTTAAGATTCCTTTGTTCAGATGGAAGTGAGTGAACAACCGTACAGGTGTTCAAGTTGACAAATATGGGTTTACACTTGTTGACCTTGCAACCGACGGCTATAGATCTGAACCATTCGTTATGGCAAAACATGTCACACAAGTTTTTTTTGTCAAGGACCCGAGCAAACCAAGATACCACATTGTCTTTCAAGGTAAACGACATATTCTTGGTGTCGATAATGTCGTTAACGAAGAGGAAGATGACCACTTTGATGATCTACCACCGTTTTCGGTCGATATTGAACCAAGTGATTACGAGAATATGAGGCACACCACATACTTACGTGATGACATTTATGAGATTTATGTTGATGAAGGTTTGATATAGTCAGTTTATTAATATAATTTATCTTTATTTTTTTAAAAATTTTAATAACCAGTTTATTAATAATTTATTTTATGCAGAACAAACAAGAATGATGAAGATAAATAGACGTGTTTGATTATGAGTGTTAAGGAGACATTGTCGATTGTTTGTGTGATTTCATTTAAAACTTTTAAAAAATATGTGTTTTATTTGTTTGTTTTATTATGAGTGTTCTATATTGTATATTGTTAAGAACCGAACCGAAATCAAACGGTTTTAGAAAATCATAAAACCGAAAGTTTGGTTTTCGGTTCGGTTTTAGTCACAAACCCACCGCACCGAAAAAACCGAAACCAAACTTTTTTTTTCCATCAACCGTATTTTATTGTTTGGTTATAATTTACATAAATTAAACAAATTATTTACGTAACTTAAACACCACTAATGTTGTTTTAATAGCCATTTAATAAAAATGTTATCATTTACATAAACAAATTATATTTGGCTTTATATTATGCTGTAAGCCACAGTCACACCGCCAAATTCCAAGTCACCGCCAAATTCCACCCCCAAAAGTCAAAAGTATTTGACATTCCCTCTAGTGATCTATATCCATTCAATTAGGCGCCAAACTATTAAGTACACCGCCAATCTATTCACACACCACCCCTAATTGCAAACCCTAACTTATCAGTAACTCATTCAGCCCCAATCGAACCACCCACTGAAATAAGCCCCACCCACGACGAACTGTTGACTGAAATTGTACTGCTCGTCAGCCCTCTTTGCCTCTTCAACAAGCACAGTAAGTCACATCTTCAGTTATTTTTGTTAATTGTTTAGGCAGTGGGGAACCTGAACCAAAGTTATTGTTTTGTTTCAATTTCATTATTTATATGTTTGGGTTGATGTGGTTGTGAATAAATAAAGGGTTGTAGGTGGTCCTGGCCTGATATTAAAGTGTATTAATTGCACGTGTAGTAGTTTGTTAGATTATATTTAATTGCAAGTGTATTAATTTGACTTTCACTCACCATAGGTATGAGTAACATAAAGAAAACCTCACGCGGGATTGCTGCTTTTTTAACTAAAATTCCCGAGGACAAGTTACCTATGAGATTTGATGAAAATAATATGCCGCTACATGATGATCCAGAAATACTTGGCAAATTTAGTTCATTCTATGGGATGACGGTTCAACATTGCTTTCCAATTCATATTCAAATGTGCCAATTCGAAGACAAAGATTTTGATTACGTGTGGTCAGAAACGAAGGCACGTATTATATTTTAACTTAATATGAAATACCTATAAATTATTGGTTATTATTTTAACTTGGTGTTTTTATTCTATAGCAATTTTGGAAGATTGAGACTGATGCGCCTAAAGAATATATGAGGAGGTGGGCTGTGAGACTTGGCACAAACTTTCGATATAGGACTGCTACAAATTATATATATAATCCAGACCCTAGTCCCGATGCCCCGAAAGCTTATGAAAAATTTCCATTTATTGATGAAGAAGATTGGAAGTTGTTCGTTATACAAAAGACTAGTGAGGAGGCTATGGTATATTTGAATTGTTTATTAATATTAATAATATTACATGTATATGTTTGCATGTAATTAATGACAATTTGTTGATTTATGTGAAGGAAACAAGAGAAAAAGCAAAAGCTAGTAATTCAAAGAGAAAAAACTCGCCTAAGGTAGGACGAGAAGGCTATAGAGGTTTGAAACGAAAGCAAAGTATCATATGGCCCCTGCTTGAGGAAAGCTACCCGGGACTTAAAGGAATACAAAACTCACGTTCTAGGTTGTTTATAATGGGTCATGCAACAAAAAACAAAAAAACCAAGCTGTATTCACTTGATGATGATGGGATTGAGAAGGCTGATGCTTTGGTAAATGATTATGCTATTTAGTTATATGAAAATGAATTCAGTTTGATTTATTAATGTTATAGTTAGATGTTTTAACAAATGTTTTTTGTAGTATCGAGTCGAGCAAGTTATGATAGCTGATGGAAGCTATAATGAAAATAAAGAAGACCCGCTTGTTCGAGTTGTTGGACCCGAGCACGGCGGGCGATCAAGAACGGTGTCCTAGATCATAGGTAATGACTATACATATATACATATATTTGTTGCAAAAAATCTTTTGTACGCACATTCTAGATTTGTTAATTGCTCATTTGTTATTCCAAAAAAATAAAAAATAAATAAAGATATATATTTTTGTTGTTATGATGCTTGCTGTTATATTTTGTTATAATAATGTTGCTATATTTTTGTTGGCACCAAAAAGTTGGTATGCTGCTTCTTGTTATAATAATGTGGCCATGATTTTTTTGTTAACCAAATTTTGCACATAATCCTCCCCTTTTGTATATATATATAAATTGATGAAATTGATATTGTTATAATGAGTTTATAGGCTACACTAAAGTTCATGGAGGGTTGTTTAAAAATGTGAACTATGGTAGAAACTCGATACGACAAGTGGACACGTGTACTGATGGACATGTCAACTATCCACCTATCATGGTAATATATTTTAATTGTTTGCTATATATATGTACATGTATATTAAAAATGTTGAATGGTCTTGCAGAGCGAAACCCGATGTGAGTTGCTAATAAACGTGGGTGACTCACTAGTGAAGGTGGCTGAAGGTAAGGCGTGGCCGACCATCGGTGCGGTTTTACATTGTAAGCCAATAATGGTAGATTGTGTCAAGGTTTCCGTGGATGGCATTGTTGATTCATTTAAAGATTTTGAAGTCTACAATGTAACAAAAACAACAGAAGTTAATACGGTTGAGACGTTGGTTGGTCAAATCATTCAGTGGCCAAGAATATCGGTAAGGGTATATTTTTGTTTATATGTTTAAATTTATTTTAGTGTTAAAATATATTTTAGGGCATCAGTATTTACTAGAATATATTTTTGTTGAATTGTAGCTTGTGAACCAAAGGGCACCAAGCAAGTCACCAAGTTCCCCGAGAGTGGAGTTGAGTTCTTCTTCATCGAGTCATACAAGCAACTCGCCACAAATAAATGACAATGACAATGACACCGCGAACGCTTTAACTTTATGTTCACAAAAGGTCAACCGATTTACTCTAATATATATTTTTTAATTTAGTTTGACTTGTTTATATTATAACAATTTGTTTGCTATTTTAGACTAATCAAGTGGGTCGTGTCTCCTCACAATTTCACGATGAGAACTTCGCGAGCAGTTCATTTTATCAACTGGTAGCCGGCCCATTTACTCTCATCTGTTTTGTTCATTTAGTTTGATTTGTTAGTGTTATAACAGTTTTTTTGTTAATTTAGGTTGATGAAGACAATTACGAGCCTGAAGTGGTAAAATTAAATCTCTTTGAAGATGGTTATTTAAATGCGGTTAGTTTTCAAAAACTGGTTTATATAACAATATGTATGTACACACACATATTTTTACGCAAGTACTAATGTTTTGATAATCGTATATAGTTAATATCTATGGACCAACAACAAATTGGTACAAATGCTTGAGGGCTGGACTGCTGAGGCATCTCAAGGTTAGCGCAAATTCTACCATTTTTAATGTTTGCTTATATCCAACGGCTCAAACCTAAAAGATAACTTGCTGTTGACTAAAATTGTCATAATTTGCTGACTTAATGAACCATTAACAAACTGTCCTGAAATGATATTGTGTGTTAAAACCTGTAGTTTGACTTGTGAGAAGTCGGATCATAAAATATATGTTATGTGCTCAGTTTGCAATAACCTTGAAGCTTGTGACCCAAAATTGCCTAATACCAGAAATACCCTTGATAAGCAAACAACCGATTTGTTTGGAAATTAACTGTAATTTGAAGCTGACATATTTATTCGTTTATGTTCATTAATTAATGCTAGTGAACCGTTTGTTTATTTTGTTAGCGAACAAACATAAATGAACACTTACATTTTCTTGTCGAAAACACTTACATATTTTTAAGCTTCATTTTACTAATGTAATATGTTTTGTTAGGTGATTTCTATGGTTTGACTTGTGATAATAAAGACGTCGGTTCAAGTTGCAAGATTGAAGACATCGGTTCAAGTAGTTAGAATGAAGATGTCGTTTTTGAAAGTTATTATGTATTACTTTTACTTTTAACCTATATATATATTTGTGACACAATGAAACTTTTTGTATATTATCATCTTCGGTTTTCCAGGAAATTCATATTTCATATTATGTTATTTATAATATTATTTGTTTTCTGGAAACTAAAAAAAAATAAAAAAGAATCAAATGGTGCGGTCACAAAAACACCATCTTTTGGATTGGTTCATATTAAGAGGGTTCATATTAAGAGGTGCAGTTCATATTTGGATGCAGCATAAGGTGCGGCTCTCCTTTATATAAGCAGAAGGTGCGGTTTGAAGAAGATGCGGTTGTATTTTAACAGATGGTGCGATGGTATAAAGTGCGGTCCTTGACCCGCACCTTCTAGGGAAATTAACCGCATCTTCAGGCCTCTTCTGTACTAGTGATATGAAGATCGAAAACAACAACCCTGAAAGAAACAAAAATAACACTCACAGATGTAAGGTAACTACTAAAAAGATTTCAAATTAAAAACGTTTTATGGCACTCCATGTAACCATAACAGTTTATAAACCTAAAAAAAATAGATAGTTTTTGTCTTCTGACAGATTTGAAGCTATAACTTACCTGCAAATAGTTTTTGTCTTCTGACAGATTTGAAGCTTTCCAACCCTAGACATCTGAAACAAACTGCAAAAATAATGGATAGATAATCGCAAAGCAAGATCTGAGAACGAAATTAGGTTAGATGTTTCAAGCAATTTACGATTCCAACCACATATATAATAAATGATTGGAAGAAATATGAAAGAAAAAGTGAAAGATGGAAAAGTGAGGAAGATTTGGGTAGAAGATTAGAGGTTTTCTTTGGATCTTGGCAGTGGAAGCCGTTTGAATTTTGAATAAAAAGTGAAGAGCCTGGTAAACACGCCTGCTTTATGAAACTTCCATGAGAAGATTTGATGAAAGAGAAAGAGAAGGCGTGGATAGGTATTGGTAAACACGTTAGTAAATGAAACCTAATGCTGACACGTGTTCCAAATGCATGTGGTGGTGACACGTGTCAGAACCTGTTTTCTTTTATTATATATAGTGATTATTATATAGGTGTGAGTGTGATACACACACACACACACACACACACACACACATATATATATATATATATATATATATATATATATATATATATATTGGGTTACAACACTATTACACTCAAAAAACAAAAACTCATCATTTGTTGACTGGTCGTACATGACGCAAATTGCCCATTTTGTAGCCATCCACTACACATAACCTAATAGACGCATGTATATGACTAACGTTCATATATATATATATATATATATATATATATATATATATATCACGCATATCATATTTAGATCTCAACTATTCATGCTAAAAACCATGTCTCCGACGCGTGTTCAATTCATACACGAGTTAAGACTTACGTATGCCCCTTTTTTTTCCCTTCATGTATATATCTAAGGTACAAGCTTGAACACTAAGAATTACTTATATCTTATTCTAAAAACATACATGAAGAAAATGCAATGTATTTGTGGTTGTGTTATTGACGATGATCCAGTATCAGAGGTCTTTATAATCATAAAACCAGTTGCTATTCATCGTTAGGGAGTTGCACAGCATTCTCAACTTATCAAAAGTTTAAGGGCAAAATTGTTCATGACTTGATAAAGAAAAAGGGTCCGGTATACAATCAAATTTTATGCTCAGGTTCTACCCATTTGTAAAGATAGTGGTCAAACGTTTTTCTCATGTTGCACTTTGTCATCATGAAAACAACACACAACATGACAACATTATCAATTTCATCAAAATGCCAAAGCATGATTTGTGCCACCCCATAGTTGCATGTCCTTACAACATACACCACAAAGAGGGGTGGGTGTGTGTTATGTTTGGCTCACTTTTACCTTTTTAAGCATTTTTACGATGAACATGTTGTTAGTGTTCATACCTCTTGGCCTTTTATTAGGTTTATAACACATATAATTTGTTTTCAAATGATTAACTTAGCAATCACAACTAACAATACAATGCAACTGTAACTAGGGGGGGGGGGGGGGTAATTTTTGACATGAGCAGAACTCGACATGATAAAAAGCATGGGTTGGGTCGACTATCACGACCCATTTAGAGAGCGGGTAAGGTTCAAGTTGGCACGTTTTAAAAACATGTCGGCCTTGAGTTGACAACGTTTAAAAACAACCCTTTTATGCATTAAAAAAAAACTTTTATAGTTTATATTTTTAATTGTTTTTATGTTACCAATTTTTTAAGGTACACTTATGTCACAGCCCCCGACCCCTATACCCTGGGAGGGAAGCCGTGAACATTGATTGGTGGTATCGGTGTTTATTAAATTATTTTGCAGCGGAATATTTCATCAGGACCGTAGTTAGGAAAAATGATCAGAGTTATAAAAACACCATGTTTATTTTTAATTTAAACTGGGAATTTAATCCCTTTTGATACAAACATAAGTTTTATAGGGTTAAACCCTAATTTACATACCACGTTTATTTATTCTGGTGACAAGCCACTTATTTAAGCTGGAAGCCCGCATGCATCATTCCTTTGTCTCTAACAAGTCACCTGAAACATGTTTAAAATATTTGATTAGCAAGAAATACTGGTGTCATTTGTAAATGACACATTTTACAGTTACAGTATTAAGATGTTTTACACCTGCCTGCTTACAAATTACCGAAAGGTACTTATCACTCGACCGTATCTATGACTGTGGTCATATTACTTATTGGCTAACACTTGTCCAATAAGTAACTTGTAATAGCCCAGTAGGCAAGCCTTGTATACAAAACCCCACAATATCAATAGTAACCATCCCGTAAGTTTACAGAGACTTAATCGCTATAATGTATTTAAAATATTTTAAAAATATATTTGAAAATATTTAGACCATTTGTCATGAGTTTTATAGGTTTTGAAATCATCATGACAATGTCGGGAAAACAGTTGTCTCACGTAAATGTGAGTGGAACAAAAACTCGAATGTTTCACCTTGTAGGTTTACAATTAAAGAAAACGCCTCTTGGTATTAAGCACCTAGGATAAACACAATGTAGTATATTTAGATTAGTATAAAACCAATAATCATAACGATAATCACGAGAGTAGAAACTTTACACGATGACACAGTGTCTTACCTTAATAGGCAGAGCTTTCGGATTCGTGTATATTTCTTTCGATCGGATAGGGTATCGTTACAACAACTCGGGTACTATACTAAATACTTAATATGTATGTGTGATTGAGAATTAGAGAGAGATCATAATTTTTGGTGCAAATAATGAACGTCCCGTTTGCTTCCTATTTATAGCTGATTTTGGACCTCATCGCGATACGTGATGGTCATAGATAGAAAAGCGTCGCGTATCGCGAAGAATCGTAACGATTTTCAAATCAATATCAAGATTTTTAATATATATTTGTTTTAAATGTTTTTACTCATTTACTCTTCAAACTATAAATTAAATTCATTTTGTTTTTAATTAACACGTTTTCTTATAAGTGGTTAAACATATTGTATTCGGATCAACATGAATTTATGTGTATACGTGTTAGCGTTGAAATTTATGACAAGAATAATAATAATAATAATATGGGTCATATTCTAGTGTACCAGCCAACCCGTAACCCATCAACCTACCAGCCTAACATGATTGACACATAATTTGTAACATGTTAATTATTATAGAGATATATATTTGTAATATCTAATTTGTAAACAAATTTTATCACTTATCACATTTTCTTTGCTCGTTACAATTTTAATGTAAGTTGTAACGTATTAACAATATACGATAATTGTGTTGTTTATTCTATTTTGTTTGATGTTTAAAGATTAAAATTCTCATTAATTCCCGTATAATACAGGGGTCTGAAACTAGTTTCTTTATACAATCGTTTTTCTCAATCATTCAATACTTATATTAATTCAACATATCATATTGGAATTATCATAAGGTCACATTAAATTAAAATTTCGTTGTTATTCTTCTGCTAAAAAATTTCAAACGCAATGTAAAGCGTTAATATATTAATAATAATGTAATTTAATTGTGTATTTTTATTTTATTTATGTTCATAATTATTCGTATATAAATTTTCATTGCTTAATTGTTATATGTTATTTTTAACTAGAAAACACACGTAGTACATTAATCTCAAACTAATGTTTCATAAAAACAAATTTAATAGAGTAGTGGAGTACATGACATTTAAAGATAAAAGTTATAAAAACATATATAATAATTATATTTTAGTTCAGATATTATATAGATAGTAGTAAGAAGGTAAAATAAGAAATTTCAAAACCCCCTAAGCTTATCATTGCTACGATAATAATAATAATAATAATAATAATAATAATAAGGGTTGAGTTATAATAAGAAGACTAGTTTTCCTAAAAATGATAGAAAATAATCTTGTCCATTCATTTTAAAATTGAATAGTTGAGATTAAATTAGAGAAATCATAAAGTGTAAAACAAAGTAAGGGGATAATAAGGATAACACATTTGTTGACGTTCTCTCTCCACATGCAAGACACATGTCAAATACCCCTATCATTTTAAAACGTCCATAATATTTTTATACGACATTTTTTTTTCAAAACAATTTCACCATAATAACGAGTGTTTTTTTATCTTTTATATGAGTACCATATTGCTATATAAAAATAAAAAAAATTTCATGGGTTTTTTACCAAAATTGTGTTTTACAAAGTTGTGTTATACAAGTGTGTTTTATTTTTTCATAGTGTTTTTTACATTGTGTAATTTAATTGTGTTTTTCATTGTGTTTTTGTCATTGTGTTTTTATTTTCATAGTGTTTTTTATATTGTATCTTTTTCATTGTGTTTTTTCCGGTGACCATTTTCAGTTGATCATTTCCGGTAATTGTTTTTCGACGATTTTTCCAGGAAAATTTTATAATGTTTACCATTGTGTTTTTACTTTGACCGTTTTCCGATGTCATTGTGTTTTTAGTCTAATTGTGTTTTAATTCATCTCATGGCATATAACAATTACATGTTTTAAGTTGTTGGAAGAACTATCGATGGCCAACGTATTGTGTTTTGCAAACCTAATTCCACCTTAGTTTTTTTCTTTCGACGTATCTCATCTCCTTTGCCAACATATTGTGTTTTTAATTTTCTATGAAAAATAAATCGCGAGCATCAGCCATGCGGCGGCGAAGGAGCTTAACCGCTTCGAGCAGAGATCCACCAGTGGTGGTGGGGTTTCAATTTCTGATGAAGGTTTTTCCGGCGAGCTGATTTGTTTCGGTATCGTCGTCTTCGTTGTGGTAGACGGTGGTGAGGTGGGTGACGGACTGACGGTGGTTGGTCTGGTTTGGTGGTGGCGGCGGAGGCTGCAGTGGTGGCGGTGGTGGTGGCATAGGGTGAGGTTGAAGGCGTCCGAGGTGGATGGCAGGGAAGGTGGTGGCGGCTGGGTGACGGAGAATAGTGGCTGTGGTGGAGAAGAAGAGATGAAGGGGCTTAGTTGAGTTTTATTTTTTAAAATAAAGAGTTTTTGTTATTGACTAAAATGCCTTCTTCTTAGCCTTCTTACGAAAAGTATTTCCTAAACTTGTTATTTGAACCTTTCTCATAATAATAATAATAATAATAATAATAATAATAATAATAATAATGTTGAGCCGCATATAAATTCAGAGCCATTCCGTTGTACGTCATCATCTTCATCCTCGTCTGCTTGCAGTTACCAACCACTGTTACTTACACCCTACAACAATTATTATTATTATTATTATTATTATTATTATTATCGAGATCTACACTTGCTCAATTTCATGGCTTCTTCTTCATCACTCATCAACACCACCATTGACAAACTCGCCAATGCTCAAATCAACCAACTCTCCACTTCCTCTTCTCCAAATCTCCACAAAAACCTCTCAATTTTCACTCCAGATCATGTACGTCCACGTTATTCTGTTCACTAATGCATGTTTACACACTAATTATGTTATTGTTTTACAGGTGGAGCTTGCTAAGATGCTGGTGGAGATGGAACAAGGACACTTGTTCCAGGACTGGCTGGATCCTGGCGTTGATGATCACCACAAAGTATCGTTTTTCGATCAGGTGCGGCTCGGTTTGTTTCGATACGGTTTATAATTCATATTGTCATTTGTGTAATTGTGTAATTGTGTTTTATCTTCAATTGTGAAATTAATGATTGATTGTGCTAACCAGATCCCCAATTATGTTGCTAAATAATGTCAATGCATATCAGATTACATAGAGTTTATAGTAGGTTATACCTATTTGCATCCGAATTTCGAATCGAAATTAAAATCACAAGTTTGAATTCGATTACTAAATCGAATTTGAAACAGAATTCGAACCTTCAGTTTCGAATTTGAAATTTCCGAGTTCGGTTTGAATGTGTAATGACTATAAATTGTAAGGTAACCTATTTGGTAATGCATGTCAGCCTCTTCATAATCTTACATGGTATCAGAGCCAGCTCGAGGCCATAGTACAAACTCTAGCTGGCTTGTCAATGCATATCAGATTAAAGTTTCTAGTATATAAATTTGAATCCGAATTTAAAATCACAAGTTTGTATTTGATTCGAAATTTGATTACTAAATCGTATTCGAACCAAATCGAATCCAAATTTTTGAAAACAGAATTTGAACCTTCAATTTCGATTTTTTCAAGTCCGGTTGGATTCTACGTGTAATGTCTATAAATTGTAAGGTAACCTATTTGGTAATGAATTTCAGCCTCTTCATAATCTTACATGGTATTAGAGCCAGCTAGAGATACATCATACATATAAACTCTAGCAAGCCTGTTCTCTGTACCATTTCTTCCACATTTTAGTTTCAGGTTTTTTTTTTAAGTTTCAGTTCTCGTTTTTGTTCTAGATCCGGTCTCAAGTCCAAGTTCTAGAATCCCACACCTACGGTTCTCACAGTTTTTTGTTTTGGTCGAGTTGTGCACCTAACCATCATCTTAAATAAAAATTAAATCCAGATTTTGAATCCTTCTACAAGAAATATATACTTCATAAATTATGAGCTACACATGTTTTTCTTAATTTTTGGATCATACCATGTTCTTTTAGGTTGCTGTTCTTAATTCAAGCTACCCCGGTGGTTTGAAATCATATATCAAAACTGCAAGAGAACTTTTAGCAGATTCAAAAGCAGGAAAGAATCCATTTGATGGGTTTAAACCATCAGTAAGTAAAACATATCTTTAAACACTCGATTATTGCAAATTGTTATTACTTTTTTTTTATTAGTTTTAGATTTGAAATGCATTTCTGCAGGTTCCATCCGGTGAAATTCTGACATTTGGTGATGATAACTTTATAAAATATGAGGAAACCGGTGTCACGCAAGTGCAAAATGCTGCATTTGTTCTTGTGGTAGGTGGGCTCGGTGAACGTCTTGGATACAGTGGAATAAAGGGTTTATTTTTGTTATTTGAATTTTGATCTTTTAATACATGTTTTTATTAAAATTCGATCCATTTATAGGTGGCACTTCCAATGGAGACAACTACAGGAACCTGTTTCTTACAACACTACATAGAGTCTATCTTATCTTTATCTGAAGCTAGTTATGAACAGGCTCAAGGTTGCTAATTGTTTGCATATTATAATAGACCGATATAAAGTCAAAATAAGCATATAAAAAGTCAATCACACGAGTGTTGTTGAATTGTAGGTGAAGGCAAAAGAGATGTACCCTTTGTGATAATGACTTCAGACGATACTCATGCACGCACGCTACAACTTTTGGAATCAAATTCTTATTTTGGGATGAAACCGACACAAGTGAAACTTCTTAAACAGGAAAAAGTTGCTTGTTTAGCTGACAATGATGCTCGGCTTGCTTTAGATCCAAAAAATAAATATAGAATACAGGTTAATATTCTAAGGTATATAATTAGGTATTATTATTTCTTCAAGAGTTATTAACCGTTTTTGTTTATCTTTTTAGACAAAACCGCATGGTCATGGTGATGTTCATTCACTTCTCTATTCAAGCGGGCTTCTTAAAGAATGGTGTGTTTTTAGTATTTATAAAAAATGTTACTTTTTTAGTTATCTGATAACTTTTTTTCAATCATGTATAACTATCTTTTATAGGAAAGAAGCTGGTTTGAGATGGGTGCTGTTTTTCCAAGATACAAATGGACTTCTATTCAAGGTCTCCATCAGAATAAATTGCTTACACACTTTATTACTATAATTCATAAGATAATTTTTAAATAAATTGATTATTTTTTCAGGCAATTCCTGCAGCTTTAGGAGTTAGCGCCACTAAAAATTACCATGTTAATTCTCTTTCGGTTCCTCGCAAAGCTAAAGAGGCTATTGGAGGCATTACAAAACTCACCCATGCAGATGGTACATTTTGTTATCTAATTATATATTACAAATTTACAATCATGCCATTTTAATGTTAATATATTAACTGCAGGAAGAGAAATGGTGATTAATGTGGAGTATAATCAACTGGATCCATTGCTTAGAGCAACAGGTCATCCTGATGGTGATGTTAATTGTGAAACCGGTTATTCTCCATATCCTGGAAACATAAACCAAGTATATATTTCACCTTTTTTTGACATTCTTAATCATGTGTAGTAATTTGGTTTTAAGTCTTAATTTTATTATTATGTTTGTTTGCAGTTAATTCTTGAGCTTGGTTCTTACATTGATGAGCTCTCAAAAACTGGTGGCGCTATAAAGGAGTTTGTTAACCCCAAGTAACTACCTTTTGATATTTCGAGCATCCTTTTTTTTAAAAGATCATTTTTAAGAGCTGTAAAATTAATCTAATTCTTGTTAGATACAAGGATTCAACAAAAACTGCATTCAAGTCATCTACTAGGTTAGAATGTATGATGCAAGATTATCCTAAAACATTGTCCCCGTCAGCACGCGTTGGATTTACAGTAAGTAAAACTGATTATTGCTTTAAAAATATATAATGGGCGCTAACATTATTCATTGTTTATTCCTCATTGCATGAATTTACAAAATTGTCATTCAAACGAATTAGTCAAACACGAATAATCAAACGAATGGGATTTTCTTGTTCATGTCCGTTTGTTATGAAAACTTGCATGTTCATGTCTGTTTATGTTTGTTTGTTAATAGTACAAACAAACATAAACGAATGAACATAGTTGAACATAGATGAAAGAACATAACCGAGCGTATACCAATTAAAACTAAACGGAAACGTCAATATGTTGAGCTTAAATATTTTATAAAACTAGACTAAACTGTAAGAGGTGATATTTTAATTTCATAAATGTTTTAAATGAATATACAAATGAACGTAAATGAATGAACTTAAACTAACAAACATAAATGAACCTTACTGAATGAACAATACATGTGCTCATGTTCATTCGTTTTACTGAATAAACATTTTTCATGTTCATTCGTTTATTATATATATGACCATAAACGAACTTCCCGATGAACACTTCACTGAACGTCTGGTTTGTTTAGGTTACAGATCCATGGCTTGCATATGCACCTGTGAAGAACAATCCAGAAGATGCTGCAAAGGTAGTTTGTTTCCTAATCACTAAATGAAAAATTATTATTATTATTATTAATTATTTTAATTGGCTATTTGAATATATGAATTATAGGTACCGAAGGGAAACCCGTATCACAGTGCCACTTCTGGAGAAACAGCAGTTTATCAATCTAATTGCATGATTTTTTAGAAAGGTCAACAGTCAACCTTAATCCTTCATCAAAATATTAAACTCGTATTGACCCGTTACCAACGGGCCCTTTTGGTTATGTTTGTTTTCAGGCAGGTGTTAAGATAGATGATCCGGTTAAAGAGGTATTTAATGGTCAAGAAGTTGAGGTGTGGGCCCGTGTCGTGTGGAAACCGAAATGGGCCGTTACTTTTGCGGATGTTAAGCGCAAAGTGAGTGGAAACAACTTTGTTTCTCAGAAGTCAACATTGGTCATCAAGGGTAGTAATGTAATTATTCAAGATCTGTCATTGAATGGAGCCCTTGTTATCAATTCGGTTGATGATGCAGAGGTGTGCTAAAAAAATTTGTCTTGTGGTTTATAAATTGGTCGATTCAATCTTATGTTTTACGTATAGCACGTTAAATAACTATAAATATAATCAAAACATAGCTAAAAAAGATGAGTGTGTCAAACGGGTCAAACGTCATCCTGTTTAGATTTGTTTACAAACCTAAACAGGATGACAATGCTATACGTAACAGATGAACAGACACGGACACACTTAAACGAACAAATTTTCATAGTTACACAGAATGTTCATGTTTGTGTTTATGTTCGCTCCCTATTCTAAACGAATGGTTCATGGACACAATCGCACTTAAATAGACACAAATGGAAATGAACAAACATCAATGAAACGAGCTAAAAGTAAACATGACTAGCCAAACATGAATGAATAATTAACTAAACAAGGGCTTTAGAAATATGAAAATCCCATTGATTTCGAATTAAAATTAGTAATAAATAAATTAGAATGAAAATTTGTTTGTTACTAACATAAAGGAATGAAGTATAATAAATTTAAAATTACAAACATAAAGGAATGGAGTATAAACGAATGTAAATGAACATGCATATACAGACATAAACGAAGTTATTTGAACGAACATGTCTTCCCACCAAACAGTTCACGAGCGGTTCATTGAACATTGAGTTCATTTACATGCCTAAATTCTTCTTTATATTTATTTGCATACGACCTCCTAAATCTTTATTTATTAAGTATATTTACTTATTCATAGATAATTAAACAATATTATTGCTGGAATCATATTAAATCACTACACTATAAAAGAAAAGATGGAGACTTTTAGGTGTGTTACGGGTCAAGTAACGCCCAACCCGTTTAAACCCAGAACCTGGTTTGACCCGTTACCATACGTATTCATTTTTTTCAGGTTAAAGTGGGTGGATTGGTGCAAAATAAAGGGTGGGTAGTTGAAAGCATTGATAAAGATAACACTGCATTGCCTGAGGAAGTAAGAATTAGGGGTTTCAAAATAAACAAGATGGAGCGGTTAGAAAAACCTTAAATCCATGAAATCAAACATTCTATTTGTTTACATTATATCCTGAAATATTTTTTAAAAACCGGAAATCATAAATATGTTATTGTGGTCTTCTCATTTTGACATTGAGAGGAGTTTCCTTGTAAGTGTGTATTTTATCAGCAGCCTTTCGAGGCGGTCTTCCAAACGAAATTCTTTGTGATTCTTGTTGTTGTTTGGGTTTCAGCCCGCATTTTTCATGTTTTTGTTGTGTAATTGTTTTTGAAGTTGGACTGTAATATTCGTGCACGTTAAGATCCTTGATCTCAAACAAATTCTCATTAAATTCATCTTCCTGAGATGTAAACCCAACCGTCTGCCTTCTCACACAGCGCCTGGTTTGAAAAATCAAACACGTCAGAATAATTAAAGTATTTATTGAGCCAATAATATGTTGAGAACCACGAGAACTTTATGATTATGTTGTTTTGAGTTTGGTATATAAGACAATTATGTATTTGTATCTATTGTTTTAAACGCATTGTTATGCAGTTCTCAAACATTTAGTAATTTTGAATGAAATGGGCCATTAAACACATAAATATGTCCAAATAATAATATTATGCTAACCTTTTATTCTCAACTATTTCTTCTTCAGAAGCTTGAACCGTAGTCATGTGGCCAATTGCTGCAAACATCAGGTGCCGACTAGTTAATAAGATAGCTAAAAACTTGATTAACAATTTAACAAGTTTTTAATTTTGTAGTATTTAGTATTTACATTGACTTCTTACTGGACGTATACGTCTGTTGGTATTCTGTCGGTTGATAGGAGTGTTTTCAAAGTCCTTCATCTACCAAAATGGAAATAAAATATTAGTTGTTTTATAACGGGTAAAGAAACAAAAGAAAAACAAGCAAACCCACCATAGATTTGCATTTTTTGTCATTCGTCTCACGCTTCGCCTGAAAATCATTTGATGTGTACACGGATAAATATATGGATCTTTTTCGGGTTTATCAAAACAAACAGACACGATTGACGCCCCTACTTAAATGCATACCTGAAGGTCAAAACGCATTGCTTTAAACAAAGCATCTTTGCAGCCAAGTTGATGCTCCAACACCGTTAGCTGTTATGAGAAAATTAACATATAAGATAAACACCACAATAATTCACGCAACATTAGAAATTGTGCATTTAAAACATTGTACCTTCTTCCTGCCTATAGTAAACTCCTGTCAATAAATGATCAAACATTAATATCGAGTTATACTTGGTGTTCAAGAAAATAAGATTGATATTGCTTGTTATGAAAACAAAGTACTAATCGCCATCATACAACTGTTTGATTGAGCAAGCTTCCAGTTTTGCGACTGTGTTTTCTGAACAAATATTCGCATCTTTTGTAGCTCAACTCTGTTCATCTCTATGATCTTGCTGTGATTCAGAATTATAATAACAATAATAAGACAACAATATTTACAATTTTAAACCGTCAGTCCATTTACGACCCATTTAACCTGTTTACAGGCCGTGTTCAGGTTCATCTAGGCCTGAACCAAATGTTAAGTGAACTATTCGGTGGGAAGTTCGTTATAAGTTTTTGTTCATTCAATATAAAAAAGAACATGAACACATGTTGTGTTCGTTTATGTCCGTTCGTTTGTTTATCAAATTTACTTATCAATTTTAAATTTTAATAACCTAGATACACCCTGATAACCTGACACGATTATCACCACTAGGTTTCCATTATTTACATGAAAAACATATCGATTAATTAAGATATTGCTACGATTATAAAACCATAAAAAAATATAGTCATACTTTTGGTCAGAAATAAGCTTCATCATCTCTGCATGTTCCTGCACAATTTAATAATAAAAAAATAAAAAGAAATATCAAGTGATCAGTAATGTGTGAGTTTTCTTGAATAGTTTATTATTATTATTTATTATATCATCCAAAACTGATTAAAAAATATTATAAATTTACCTTCAAAAGATGATGAAATTGCTGTTTAGATGAAGATGATGAAGGCGTTAGTGGAAGAATTAGATCAAAATTAAGCGGTGGTGGGGGTGTCTGGTAATTTGTGATATCAGAAAACTGCTTCATTCTTATTGATCTCATAGTAGAGATGGCCAAAAAAACCGGTTGGGGAACCGGTTTAAACCGGAAACCGGTTTTTACGAAAACCGGTTTTTTAAAAACCGGTTTGACCGGTTTAGAAACCGCCGGTTCGTCTTTCGGTTACAAGTTCTAGATCCAAAACAGGTTAACGAACCGGTTAATGGAAAAACCGGTTTATTTTATTAACCGGTTAACCGGTTTATAAAAAAACCGGTTTTTTTTATTAACCGGTTATGGAAAAACCGGTTAACCGGTTTATAAAAAAACCGGTTTATAACGGCTATATGCCCGTTTTTTTTGTTTTTGGACCGTTTTTTTTTTTTTTACCATTTTACCCCCACAAACATCTATATATAGTTTAGGTTGGGTATTGGTTAGATCACACTCGATTATACAACTCCAAACGCTCTAAACGTTTATTTCATACGCGATTATTTTGTTATCTCACGCTCAATTATACTACATTACCACTCCATACGCTCTTATTTCGTAGTCGTTTATTTCATACTCGAGTATACCACTCTTATTTCGTAGTCGATTATCATGGCCTCCCAAAGTGCTGCTTCATCCGTCAACATGGGTGCCTCGAACACGGGAGAAACGGTCGTTCGGGTCATCCCCACGAAACGAAACCATGATGTTTGGCAACATTTCGACCTATGCGAAATGTCTAACGGTAGCCAAAAAGCTCGATGCAAACATTGTTTGAAGTTTTATGGCAAAGATGCAAACTCCACTTTAAAAGCGCATGTACAAAGGCCCTTTTGCAAGGTCTTGAAGGACGAATCGGGAAGTAGTTCGCAGCCGGAGATGACGAATCAAGGAGCGGTGTTTACGTACGACGTTGAAGCGGTACGTCAACAGTTTTCAAACTTTGTGATTCAACAAACACTTCCTTTCAACCACTTCGACAACCCTCAATTCACGGAGATGATGCAAAACTATGTTCAACCACGCTACCAACACGTAAGTCGTTCGACCCTTAGAAGAGATTGTCTTAAAGCATGGAAAAACGCTAAATCCGAACTAATTTCATACTTTTCAAACTTACAAACTGGTGTAAACTTAACAACGGATGTGTGGTCGGTACCTCATGGTTCGCCCGACTCATACATTTGTGTGACGGCTCATTGGGTTGACCCCGAGTCGTGGCAAATGATGAAACGAACCGTTGCGTTTCAATTGTTTGATTACCCGCACACGGGTAGAAATATTTTTCAAATCTTGGATAAAGTCATTCGACAATACAAGATTGAACATAAAATCTTTTCAATTTCGTTTGATAACGCGTCCAACAATACGGCCGCGGTTGGCCATTTAAAATTAAAGTATAAACCTATTTGTGATGGAGCGTTTTTTCATAGCCGATGCATTGCACATATTATCAACTTGGCCGTGCAAGATGGGTTAAACGTGATCGAAACGCAAAGAAACAATTTTAAAAGAATGTTACGAGATGTTTTTAGCAACAATAAAACATTTTCAAGATACAAAAAATTTTGTGTAGAAGCTAATTGTCAATGGTTGGGGCCAAATTGGGATTGTCCAACAAGATGGAACTCGACTTGTAATATGTTTGAGAAAGCCATCCAACAAAAAGAATCATTAATTGCGTTTCATCAAATTTTGTCAAGTAGGGGTAAATGTGCACCGTACGATCCTAGAAACTGGTTATTGATTGAGATCGTTACGGAGGTCCTTCAAATTTTTAAATCTTGCACAACTAGTTTATCCGGGGTTTACTATCCAACAAGCCCCATTGCTTTACCAAAAATTGCTGTCATGTGCACAAAGTTGAGTGAACTTCATTGTAGCGGTGCACCTTATTTTGATATGGGTGTAAAAATGAAAGAAAAATTTAGAAAATATTTTCAAGAACTACCCGCTGTTTTGACATGTGCTGCTGCGTTAAACCCTTGCATCAATGTTGGTGGTGTTGAAGCTTTAATAGAAAAAATTTGTGATGAGCTAGGGTTAAACGACGATCAAAACCCCTATTATAGCCAAACTTTAAAGAATGCTTTCAACACCACCTTGTCAAACATGTATGATGTCTACCTTACAAAATACGTGTCGTCTTCCCAAATTCATGACTCGTTAAGAGATGTTGCCCAATCCCAATCCCAAACCGACCTTGAAATGGGGATGTACTACATGATTTGGGAAGACGCCGGTAAACGTCAAAAGGTAAACACCCCAAGCAGTGAACTTGGAAGGTATGGTGGTACCAACTTTGTGAAACACATGACTCCGGATGAATTTAGAAGTCTTGATTTGCTGGCTTGGTGGAGAGGTAAGGAGGATGAGTTTCCGATCCTCGCCGCCATGGCCAAAGATTTACTAACGGTCCAAGCTTCCACGGTAGCTTCGGAGTCTACTTTTTCTGTTTCTGGCAGGGTTATATCGATTAGGAGGACTCGACTCACTGCACCAGCTATAGAGATGTCGATTTGCTACAAGGATTACTTGGACTCTTTAGATAGGGCACAACATCAACGCTCACTCGAGGGGGAAATGGAGTATGAAGCGGGCTTGTATGAAGACGAGGTCAATGAAGGACACACTCAACCAATGACCGATGAAGAAGCCGCGTACGACGATTACCTAAGAAATAGCTCGGGATCGGGTAGCGAAGAAAATTAGTTAAAGAAACAGCAAACATGGAGGCAAATCATGAGTAAGAAACAGCAAGTTGTTCATGTAATCGTGTCTAAGCATTCTTTTTCCTAATATGTGCTCTTATTTACTTGTTGATTTGGATTTTTCTAATTTAGTTAAAGAAACAGCAAACATGGAGGCAAATCATGAACAAACTGCGATTGGGAACAACAGGAGCATCTGCTAGTTCACGATTTAATGTTTGTATTTTTGAGTTAAATCATGAACAACAGTTCTTGGCAGAGATTTCTTCAGTGTTAATGATTTAATGTTTGTATTTTTGAGTTACGAATATGCGATAACGATTTAATGTTTGTATTTTTAATGTAAAAACTATAAATGAAAGTTATGTGTTTTTAATCTTTGGTTTGTTGAAAACACATTCACCAACACACACTCATACTCATCTTCCAAGCAAAGAACCCTAACAACGAAAGCAAAGAATGGCTTCGGTCAGTCCGTTTTGCCTTGTAGTTACCGGTTTGTTTATACTGTGAAAAAATAATGGTCTTCATTAAGTACAAAATATAAAAAACAAATATTCGTATTTGAAACCGCGAAATTTAAAAAAAAATAAAAAAAACCGGTTAATAAAAAAAACCGGTTTATTAACCGGTTCTAACCGGTTTCTAAACCGGTCCTAACCGGTTAGACCGGTTAGGGTTTTGACAGCAAAAAACCGGTTATTAACCGGTCCGGTTATTAACCGAACCGGTTTTTTTCCGGGCCAAAAAAAACTGGTCCGGTTAATTACCGAACCGGTTTTTTTAAAAAAACCGGTTTGTGCACCTCCAACCATAATTTGATTTCTTGGGTCAAACGAAAGAAACCCAGATAATAAATTGTTTTGTTTTGTTTGGGTTTATTATTATTAGGGTTTGTGAATGATTTCAAAACTTGAAGAATCGAAAGAAAGAAAGAAAGAAAGAAAGAAAGTGAGAAGAAGGGTTGTGGGAGTTGTTTATAAAGGTTTGGATCATCAACGGTTGTCCGAACCTACTTGGTTTCACTTCCGACCCACGTTTTATTTGGAAATATTATTCTTTATTTGGGTAGGATCCGCTACAAATAAAATTAACATACATACTAACCATCAAATAATTAGAATAATTACAGTTTTGAATTAGGGTAATTACGTTATAAAAAATAATATTGTCTAATAATAATTAATCCAGTGTTAACATAATTACTTTAGTTATTTTTACAATTTTTACGATAAAATTCATTTTTATTTGATCCAAATCATTACTGTTCTACAAATCCCTGGTGTTCTATATATATTTTGAGCACGTAATGTTGCAAATGGTTGTTTTTATCTAGGGCATGATAGTATTGTAGCTTTACTCTACTGATGGACGTTTAGACTAGGGATGAGCTTGGTACCATACTGATACCGAAAATACCGAGCCCGGAAATCACAAATTCTTGGTACCGGTACGAAATATTCGGTTTGGTATTGGTACCGGTATTGAAGGTAAAAATTCGGGAAATACCGGTATCGTACCGATCCCGAAACTCAAAACTTTGGTACAGTACGGTACATGTACCAATCGGTACCGGTACTGAATTTGCTCATCTCTAGTTTAGACGAAGGGACTCAAACCGACCAGCTGAGAAACTACAGGAAGTCATTTGTGTCATTTTGACTTTCACAGGCGCACACACTTTTTGCTATAATTGTAGCTTTTAAAATGAATAGCGTACTTGATGGGATTGCAAAATCTAACTATATTATTAAGGCAATACAAATTTTTCACATGTCATCGAACTCATTACTTTGCTTTTAAAATATTTGTGGCTTACCAACTAGGCTAAGATGAACTGATGTTAACTTTCTCTTTTTCTTAATTGGTATAGATTCATAACATTCCATTTTGATTTTCTTTAAAATATGAATACAAAATATTCTTACTAATCTATGTATTTTGGAAAATTATTTATATCTTTTGAATTTATAATGTATGCTATTATGTATATTATTATATTTAACTTTTTAGTTATATTTTTTTAACCATCTATGTATCACACGGTCTTTATCCTAGTTATACAAAATATATCAAGATGTCATAGATGTTTTTTTTTGAAAGGCCAAATTTTATAAAAAAAAACCACAAAAAGGAACACTTACAAGACGCAAGTAAACCTAGGCCAAACAAAAACTTCTAGAAAATTAACTAAACTGAAAACGACACTACTTCTCCCAGTCAATACCCAATCTCTTGTTCCGATTACACACCCAAAGGAATGACATAACCTTAATGTCATTTATAACCTTCACCATCGAAAACGTCTTTTTATTGAATAACATATCATTCCTTGTTAACCAAATCTCCCAACACGTAACCAAAACAATTGCTTGAATCACCTCACACTCCATCTTATTCATCTTGAACTTTGCTGGATAATCTATTATCTCTCGCACAGACTCGGAAAAATTAAACCCCGGTATCTTAACCCATTCAAGAATTATAGCCCAGATCCATCTCGCCACCTTGCACCACACCATCAAGTGCAAGGCCGATTTTGACGCCGCTTCACACATAACACATTTATTATCTCCCACATTAATACCCTTATCAAAAGTGCTTCTTTTGTAGCCACCCGATCCAAAAGAAGTCTCCACACAAAACAATTAACTTTGATTGGAATGCATTTCAACCAAAAGTTACCTTCTACCTTTTGATATTTCACATTATCCATTTCCCATCTTAGGTTCTTCACCATATACTCCACCTCTGATCCCTCCACATCCTTTCACAACCATAAATCTGGCTTGTCTTTCATTTCCAAACCTGCCAACAAACTTTTGCAAGTGGCCGGTTCATTTTTTTGCTACAGGAGCTCTAGCAGGCCTAGCCCACCGCCAAATCCGAACAGTAAGGGGAACATATATTTTAATGAATTTTCACCAGCCCAAGTATCAATCTAAAATTGTGCCTTATCTCCCCTGCCCACTTGAACTTTAAGCCTAGCTGAGAGATTTAATTTTTTCCCATTTGCCCCTGACTCCAAGTTATTAATGTTCCTCCAATAGATTTTTTAACCAGTATGCATGCCCAACTTTGCGTACCCGTGTGAATGGCGGTAATTACTTTGACCCACATAGAGGAATTGTCATTTTTGTACCTTGACAACATTTTGCCAATAATGCCAGGTTAATAGCCTTTAGACTCCCCACTCCTAGCACACCTCTATCCTTATCTCTAATTATTTTTTGCACCCAACTTATCCTTTCGTTATCCTCATTACCACCCCAAAGAAACCTCCTTTGCTTTGATTCTAACTGCCCGTGAGGGCTTTAAATAGCGAGAAGTAATAAACTCCCAAACTTCCTAGAACCGATTTAACAAGCGTGAGCCTCCCACCAAAAGATAAAACCTAGCTTTCCACTTAAGGACAGTACAAAGTCAAACTTTTCAAGAATTGATTTCCAAAACATCTCATATGATATGGAATATGGATAGTGTAAGGCCCCGTTACCGGTAGCCCTACTTTAGCGTCGGATTTACTCATAAACACAGTTCTTCAAATCAGAGTTTATTAAAACTTTTCGCGGAATATAAAACATCAATCATTTGTTACAAAACAT
Source organism: Bidens hawaiensis (assembly GCF_021521415.1). Taxonomy (NCBI): domain Eukaryota; kingdom Viridiplantae; phylum Streptophyta; class Magnoliopsida; order Asterales; family Asteraceae; genus Bidens; species Bidens hawaiensis. The sequence continues at coordinate 123,984 of NW_027491730.1, forward strand.
TAAATCTTTTCTTTGATACCATAACACAAAACTTTATATTTAAAACATCTTTACTTCTTTCTTCAGATGCCAGCCGTTCAATCCATGCCGTGTGTCATCCTCATGCTAACTCTATAATCAGCTCACCTGCGTGCATACTAAAAGTCAGCTACGCTGAGATCGAACGCCATACAATACATACATACGTACATATCCGTAGATACATATCCATACTTCACTAGTTACCCTTCTGTTCTACATACATACTTGCTACCATACATACATACATATCTACAATCACTAACCTCAGTCTACCGAGAGTACGTTCATAGTTCACCGTCTATACCTGTACTCAAGGTCGTGAACACGTACAAGGTTCGCAGTCCTTACCTATGTTCACCATTTATGGTACGTACAAGGATCGCGGTCCTTTCCTATACCATAGTACATCCACAACACGTACAAGGTTCACAGTCCTTCCCTATGTTGCAACCTAATTCATAGCACGTACGAGGTTCGCAGTCCTCCCCTATGCTACAAAATCAGCACGTATAAGGTTCACAGTCCTTTCCTATGCTGAAATACATCCACAACACGTACAAGGTTCGCAGTCCTTCCCTATGTTGCAACCTAATTCATAGCACGTACGAGGTTCGCAGTCCTCCCCTATGCTACAAATACAGCACGTATAAGGTTCACAGTCCTTTCCTATGCTGACGCCTATCTACATTACGTATAAGGTTCGCAGTCCTTATCTACGTTTACATATATCATCTACTTCACGTATAAGGCTCGCAGTCCTTAACTACGCCATCACCAGCCGAGTCTATGTCCGACAGAAGCTAGAGGGATTTGCCATCCTAACTTACTATGTCGAACGTAGAACTCACATGCCATTCGTGTACCTATATACACATACTTACATTATAACATAAGAACACTCTAGGCATTCTTTACCTCATTCATTTAACAACCATACCCCTTGTCGTTACGTGCAATATCCGAAGATCGTTCACGCCCCGACAAGTATTCATTTGAAATATTCATACATCTTCGATATATAATATTCGTACTTTTATTTTTAACCTGACAGTACGCGCAATATCCGAAGATCGTTCGCGTACCGACAAACAATCATTCATATCTATCACACATATCACATATGACATACACTTATCACTTAGGATAAATGTATTAACAACACATCGAGTATGCACACAGCCCCGAAAACATAACAAGGAATGGGGCTAGAAACTCACCTGAACACGGTTACGTTCACCGTTAATCGTAATCCCTTTCTTCAGCTGTGCACGGCTGACTGTATAACAAGTACACGTATCAAACGACTATCACTACTCATATCATCTTTCCAGTCTTAACTACTACCCACTACGAACGGGGGTCCGGGGGCAGCGCCCCTGGCAGCGGGGTCTAGGGGCGGCAGCCCCTAGCAGGGTCCAAGGGGTAGAGCCCCTGGCCGGGGTCGAGCTGCCAGGTCAGCTTGGAAAAATTTTATTTACATTAACTGTCTTAACACATTTTCCATTAGGTTTTTAATTTATTTTCTAAGCGAACTTAACTTTAGGCGAAGTTAAACCTTAGGCGAACTTAGCTTTAGGCGAAGTTAAACCTCAGGCGAACTTGGCTTTAGGCGAAGTTAAACCTCAGGCGAACTTAGCTTCAGGCGAAGTTAAACCTTAGGCGAACTTGGCTTCAGGCGAAGTTAAACCTTAGGCGAACTTAACTTTACAGCGAAGTTGCCATCAGGCGAACTTAGCTTGCAGGCGAAGTTCATCAGGCGAACTTAACTTGCAGGCGAAGTTCGTCGCGTTGAAGGCGAAGTTGCCCAGATGAAGGCGAAGTTGTCGTCTGCAGGTTCTGTTCGCTCTTAGATCCTTCGTTTCTTAACCAAATAACTCGATTTAGGTACCCATGGAATCGTCTGACCAGCGCCTACAAACCCCAACTATCAAATCGACCTAACATCGATGTTTAGAGGGTGCGATTTAGGCATAATGGTACGGGTTCTTTTTTATCAATCGATAAACCCATCAAATCATAACCATTTTCAGTAAGATTAGCTTTGTTGAATTCGTTTTTACCATACAAACTCAGATCTATCATTTCTCAAATCAAATCGAACCTATACGAACGATTTCTAACTATAAACTTACCTTGAACGAGTCGAACTACGAACCGGGATAAGCCTTGATGTTGTTTTGGTCCGTCACGACGTTCCAGCACCAACAAGCTCGGGTTTTCGCCTTCGGATCTTGGTTCGGGTTGTGTGTGTTTTGGGTGTGTGTATGGAATATGTGAGAAATGGTGGTTAAGGGTATTTATATTAGGGATCATGGGCTTAAGCCCATGGACTCTCCTTCCTTCGTTCATAACCCAAGTCCATAACCCATATCCATTACCCAACACTAGCCCGACCCATACCAACTCCTACTCTATTTATATCCCGATAACCCGAGTAAACTTTCCCTCTATTATTAAGTAATATAATTAATATCATTTTTGGAAATTTCGGGATGTTACAGATAGGCCGATGAATTTACAGCCCAACTTCACTGAACGGTATTCTTAACCTGGACTAGCTATATTCTAGCTTTTGGGCTTAAACCCAGTTTAGAATTGGATGCAATTAAAATCACCTCCATGTATCCTAGTAGACTAGTACTTACTACTAGTAATTACTAATTAGTTATTATTCCTACTTGTGACTTTTTAACGGAAAAAAATCACTGTATCATGTTTAAACTAGGTTTTTATAGTCATAACTTATTACTAATAAAATGTTATTCACTATATCCAGGACGGACCTATGCGCATGATACGTGTCAAGTAAGCCAGTAGTTCTTTTCTTTAATTCGTAGTAGTGAAACAGTCGAAACTTGAGTAATCCGGCCTGTAGCTTTCTAAAAAGCCCAAGAACTAACGAAAGATAATTAATAAAACAGTCAGGGCTGAGGTCTGGAGAATTACAAGTCCATGTAAAAGTTTGGAAGAAACCCATTTCAACCTTTAGAAGTGTATTCCGCTCGACTTTACAAGATAATGCCCGACTCAATTTGGTAAAAACACTTGTATGACCCGGACCGATAAGAAACCTTCTCAATAAATATACAAAAACTGAAAAAAAAATTGAGCTCAAAGAAAGAAAAAAACTATCTTAGGTATGTTAGGATTATTATTACTAATATATAATAATATTTTCTATTATTTACTTTTTATTGATGCCAAAAATTCCATTTTCTATAATGTAGTTCCACCCTAGACACGGCACATGATTTGTTTTCATATATGCCCGTGATTTTATTCTTTCTACACAGGTATTCATATAATTGAGTGGGTCATATGATTATTTTCCAAAATACTTTTATAATATATTTATTAATTCATTTACATAACTATAAAAATAAGGTAATAACAAGTTAAAATTTGGATTTAGATTTTAAGATTTCGACTTCAGTGATTTATCGAGTTTTTTCAAGTATAGTGTTTGTGTAAATGTTCGTTCGAGTTCAAACCAACTTTTTTTTAATAATTTTAAATATCTAGTAACTTTTCTACAAGTTATGTACGTTTTCAAGCCAAGTTTACATTATCAAGGATAACACCAAGCTATGCAATCAGGCTCGTGGTTTGTTAAATTACGTCAAGTGAACTCGAACTTGTCCCGACTTGTGTAGTTTGTGACATGTCCAAATTCTTGGTATTCTACTAACAAATGCATGAATTGGATTTGAATTTGTTGAGATGGTTGAAGCTAGTAATGTGGTGAATATATGACTCACATGAAGCTTAATAATTGAATAGACCATATCATGTGCTTACACAGCTCATATGTGTAGGGTCAATATCTTTTCATAACTCTCACTTTAAGACCCCCCCTTTATGGGGTACCCTTAGGGCCAGACCATTTGTGCCCACTTTTGTGACTTTTTATTCAAGTGTTGGGAATAGGACACAAGACCCTACATTGCTTGGCAATTCTGATATGGCAATCATAATAATTTAAGAGCGTTTTTGGAATGTTACAACAAAGTTGTGTTGAGATAATCAGTCCCACTCACCAAAGGGAATGAATTAATTGGACACATAGGACAATAACAATGGCCTTTTGTGTTCTTCAAACTCTTTTCTTTTATTTCATACACTCACTATTATTACATTTATTTGACTTGTTTAATTCGTGACAAATCCGTAGGAAACTAAAAGCTTCAAGGAGATAACCATGCCTTCGATGAAGGAAAGATTAATCTCTAGATGTTTGGTGCGCTGATGAATGACATTGGTTGTTAAGTTGGTAGCACAAAGATTGCTACACACAAGGTGAGTGGATTAGATTTTGTGATTTAAAGCTCATGTAGAAGTGATATAATCCAACAATGTTATGTTGTAGTGTGAGCCCGTGTATTATGCATCGGTGTTGGATCTAGTGATAATGTTTTTGTTGGAGCTTCAGCTGATACGATTATGCTAAAAAAATATAGGCCCAGTGATAGAACGGCGATCATTTGGCCAACCAAGGCAATTAACATCACATATGCATGAATGAATGGAGGAAGAAGTGTAACTAGAGGAGGAATATGGGGGTGGGGTGTGGGGGGGGGGGGAGTGAATATTATCTTTTAGAATTTTGGCTGGTTTGTGGTCTTTTGTTAAATTTTAGGGGTGGAGATAAAGATAGGGGATGTGAGAGTATTCTTATCCCATCCCCTATAATTATGTGTGGGGAGTTTGCAAATTATAAGGTGAGGTTGTGAGTGATCGTGAGTGTAAATTATAGGGTGAAGAGAGAAATGTAGTGATTTTTTGTAAATTTGGGGAAACATTTGGGGAACATTGTTTGCCCATATTTATTTTTAATATTTGTTGGATTGGTTGTGAGTAGAGCAGAGAGAAAATTGTAATGATAAAGGTATAAAAAATATTATTTAATTAAACATCAGAGAGAAATGTAGTATTTTTTAGTGTAATTATAGAGATAGGGATGAGGAATGAAATGAGAATGCTCTGATGTAGTGATGTTTTTGTTCAAGTTTTTAAATTTTGAAGATAAAGTGACAGATGGTGAATAGAATATGAGTGCTCTAACACTATATCAAGATAGTGTTTTTAACTAAAAAATGATAATAACACTATATCAAAATAATGTTCTCCTCTCGTATTATCAACACAATGATGAGCATTCTTATAACAAATCACTTGAACAATTTATAGTGATGTTCCTTCATAACATTAAAAAAGGGTCTAGAAACTCACCGTAGCACACTTAGTTACTTCGTGCTAAATGGTCTATGATTGGGTAAATGTCACATGATCAGCATAAAAGTTAACACACAGGAAGCCATCACATTCATTTAGCGATACTGGCACTTTCGCCAACAATGTTGCTAGCGACGTGTACTACTTTGCGATCATTGTCACTAACTACTTGTGTTAGGACTTTCAAGTGTCGCGCGCTCTATCAAACTTGTGGCACTTAGAACTGTCGTCGTGCAGGTGGTCTTTCCTTAGGAAAGTCTTCATTACACATGTCAATGTCACGACCTAATGAGAATGAGTTGCTATATGTAAGTGTCACACCCTACTTTTAGGGCCTAGGCGTGTGACCACAAGTTGGTACCTGTTTTGTAAATAAATCAGAGTTGCGGGTTTTATTTCAGCGGAAGTCTTTAATAAAATATTATTACTTTAAAAACTTATTTAAATCTCGGGTTTAAATACCCGTTTGATATTTCAAATACACTTCTTTGTAAAACATAACTCTTTTATAATGTTTTCAAATAAAATATCTGAGCCATCAGATAGCATCTAATGACTATAACTCTAATCTTCTATTCATTCTTGCTTGTCTGTTCTAACCTTTCTTGTTTCCCTGTAACATGGGTGGGAAAATAAGTCAGCACAAAGCTGGTGAATAACGCTGACTCTAAAATCTATTTCAATACCTTTGTGAAACCAACAATAATACCTTTGTGACTACTCATTAGGCACCCAACTAAATTGGGATCAAATTACCCTAAGTACCATGTACAATTAATTATATACACAATATCATTTCTCTGAACAGTCCCGTAGACCTTCAGAGGCATGTTGATGATATGCATGGCCTCAGGGAAACTCCGAGTCACCATGTATGTTTGGATCTAGACACATGTATACTCTTAATCAGAGTGTCCATTTCTTATTATTGTACACAAAGTTTTCAAGGATTCGTGAATCCTATGCAAACATTCAGACTCATTATAAAAGGTTTGGGCAGTATTCACATTGTCTGTTTATAATCAGTTTCTTTTACTGATTCCTTTTTTTTCTGATTCTTCTTCTTGTTTTGTTACATCGGACCTATAGTACGAGAATAACATTTTGTATAAATAACTAAATCAACAATCTAGCTTTAGACCTTTAGTCTATTTCGTATAGCTTTAACCTTGATAAAAGCATTTGTTTATTCAAAACATTTGGACATTTAGTCCCCTTGTTTGTTTATCATTTACACACGATGTTTCTTCTTCAAGAAGAAACATGTTTCTTCTTCAAGAAGAAACATTACTTTATAATATTGTATTTCTAAACAATAAAGAAATACTATTTAGTTATATCCCTTGAATAAACTTGCTTACGTTTCTTAATCAAGAAGAAACTATATTTTAACTATAACCTTTGCTTAAGAAAAGTTATTTTATTCTTAATCGTAATCAAGGTTTGGCTATAACTTTGACTATGGTCTTAAGCCATTTATAATAATATAATAATAACTTAGGCAGAACCCCTTACCTCGCACGGGTATTCAGAGTTAGATTTCCTAAGTTTATACAGGCAGCACTTCTACTATATCTGCACGTTTCTCGAGGCGTTATTGATCCACCTTCCTTGGCACGCAAATCGAGGCAATGTTCGGTCGCTGGGTCGTGCACGCACTTCGAGACGGAATGTCGGGTTACTTTCGAGTGGCACGAACTTCGAGGAAAACGCGGGGTACGGATTACGATGTGTTATTTGTCGGGTCGGTGGCACGCAAAACAATGTTCGGTACGCAAACCAAGGTAGAGAGAGTATAAATTTTATAGAGAGGGTGGAAATGTGTGTGTGGGAAATGCCGTGAGCCTCCCTATTTATAGCCAAAATTGGATCCCATCGCGATACGCGATGGGCTCCTTTCTTCCTTTATCGCGTATCGCGATGCCTAGCTTTCTGAGGTTATGCCACGTGCTGCCACGTGGCCTGACACGTCTACCACGTGGTCTGACACGTTCTGTCACGTGTCATGGTGTGTTGCCACGTGTCGCACTCCGGCGACACGTGTTGATGACTCATCACGACCCATCGCGTATCGCGATGGCCGTCTCCTTGGACTAGGGCTGTTCAAAAAGCTCACGGCTCGAAGCTCGCTCGAAACTCGCTCGAAAAAAGCTCTGAGAAAGCTCGCTCGAAATCGGCTCGATTGTAAACGAGCCGAGCCTAGCTCGACTCGATTTCTAAACGAGCCGAGCCTGAGCTAGCCCCGGCTCGACTCGAGCTCGCTCGATTGGCTCGAACTTTTTTATTTTAATTTATTATATATATATATATACACATACATACATACATGCGTATACTTATCGTGCCCAATTATTTTAACACATGAGCTTTCCTTTAATCCAGCCCAATTTCCTTTCTCACTCCATAGTTCATATTCATAATTCCATATACTGAGTAACAGAGAGATGAGACTTCATAGTTTACACACTCAATAATCTATATACGTTTCATTTTCCACCCTAACCCTAGCCACTCATATTCACCTCCGCCATCGGGCGTCCCTCATAAATAATACTTCTCTGCTTAATTTTGTATTTGGTTTGGTTTAGACTTGTTGAACATATTTTGTTTTCGATGGTGTTAATAGACGTATTTATTTAGTTTGTATTTGTTTGGTGTTGATCTTAACGTCATATTTATTTAGTTTAGCTTGATGGTTGCATATAATTTTTATTATTACAGGTAAACTCGAGCCAAATCAAGTCGAACGAGCCTGCTCGATTTAAAACCGAGCCGAGCTTGAGCTCAAATTTTTAGCTCGATTAAGAGCTCGGGCTCGGCTCGATTAAAACCGAGCCGAGCCAGCTCGATTGATTATCGAGCCGAGCTTGAGCCTGCCTTAGCTCGGGCTCGGCTCGGCTCGTGAACAGGCCTATCTTGGACTCATCGCGTAGCGCGATAGGTCTCTGGAAATTATTTTTCATTTTCAGTCCCTGTATTTTAGTAACTTGTCACTTCTGGTCTAATTCTCGTTGTCCAAAAATACTAAGGCGACTCTTAAGTGGCTCGCGGCGATGCGAGCGTGCGAAGTGCGCCATCAAAGCGCCACATTGCGCCCAACGCCCTCGACCTCGTCCTCGTCCGAGCCCGTGCGCGTCGGGTGCTACGCACCCTCCGCTAGGACCACTTGGTGCATGATATTCATAAAAGAATATAATTATGGAAATTCTATCTCTTATAAATAGTTTCTATTTCTTTACCACTTCCAATGTGGGATGGATTCCATTTCCCTTATTTATAACTTAGTGGAATGCTTCTACTTTCTTACATCTTCCAATGTGGGATGAAATTTCTTTTCATGTAAGTAAACTTTAACTTAGGAAATATTTTTATTTTCTTATCTTTCTTACATTTCCTTATTTAATATTTTCTCATGATTTGATTTGGTATTATTTTTTATCCTTCAACTTTCCTAAGTTGTCAAATTTGGATCAAAATTTTAGGGATGTTATAGTAAGTGACAGTTTCGCTAGATGAACAACATCATCAATCGTTTTTAATCCAAAATCCTAACTTTTTACGTCTATATCGTTATATCATCTAGTTGGCTAGATCACTGATTCTTAGCATAAGCAAATGTAAATGATTGGGTCTTCAAATGAAGCACTAACTTTTTCTTTAAAACCCAAAACCCCATATCAAATCACTAAGTTGGGTTACCCAATGTAACAAAATTTTATTTATTAGTGGTTAAAATTAAAAAAAAAAAAGGGAATACAATAATCTAGCAAACAACCAAACCAAAATATATGTACCAAACCAACAATCAACCTTAAACCAAAGAGGAAAGAGATAAGAGACCCACAACCAGCTCATTATTCACAACCAGTGTTAACTTATTGCAGCAGCATTTAACATACAGAGTACATACATGTACAACCCCATCAATATCCAGCTAGGAGGGCAAACTCGTCATTTCATACTAAACGGTCTTTTCACAAAACCAAGACGAACCACCACCATGTTTCTATCACCTTGAAAACAGCATTCCTCGACAACCATTGTTTAATGTTCGATCATAATATATTTATAAAAATAATAACTTCTCTCATCTAATATTATTATTATTATACTTCTAGAGAAAATAATAATCTATCTCCCAACAAACCCACCATCGTTATCAATCTGTGTTTCTTAATCTCTACTACTTGTTCAACACCAACAATCGAAAGCTTCATTCCACCTGATTTTTTAATATTTAAAGATCTTGAAGGTATTCAACAATGGCAGAGGCTCACAGAATAGCCAAGAACAGAAAGGGTTTCTATGTGAAGATGAAGTTCTTCAGAACCAAGAATCTGAAACCTGATAAACCCTTTTTGTTAAGATACTTTAAATGGGTATTATGGTTTTCGTTGTCGTTTTACTTCTTCGCCAAGTTTCTTAATAATCATGAACCCGGTACCACTAGTAGTTTCAAGACTACGTTAATCAATCACTCTCATCGGGCGCTTTCGGAATCTATTCTCTCTGAATCAAACGGTATATCATCGTTTAAAACAAACGTATCTAGTAAAATCTCACTCGTAACAGAGCTATTGGTACAGTATGAAAAGCTAAGATTTACAACAAACCTTACCCTCTATCCTCTGTCCAGAGGATAGAGTGGTTCTATCCCACTCACTCAGTGGATAAAGTTAAGGTTTGTTGTTATCTCAGCTTTTTCCTGACTGTATCAATAGCTATGTTATGAGTGAGATTTTACTGGGTACGTTTGCTTTGTATATGTTTAGTTGAATGTTTTTTTCATATATTCATTTACAAATTAGTGATTACTTCGAAACAGAAGACTGACGGGCAACAAGCTGTGCAGCTACCCTTTTGAATTGCAAATCCCTGTTTTTTAAAAGCTACATTGGCTGATCTTGGAGTCATAACATTACTATACGTGATATGTTGAACTCGGATAAGTAACTCCTATGATTAAAGTACTATTTGGTGCAATATGCAGGTTTATTAAACGATTTGAAGGTATACGTATACGAATTACCGTCGAAATATAATACTGATTGGCTATCGAACGAGCGGTGTAGCAACCACTTATTCGCTTCGGAGGTGGCGATACACCGAGCATTAACGAATAGCGATTTTCGGACATTCGACCCGACCGAAGCGGACTTTTTCTTCGTACCCGTTTACGTTTCGTGTAATTTCAGCACCGTGAATGGGTTTCCCGCCATCGGACACGCCCGTGCTCTGATATCGTCCGCGGTGGAGTTTATCTCGTCGGAGCTACCGTTTTGGAAACGGAGCAATGGGTCGGATCATGTGTTTGTTGCTTCTCATGATTATGGAGCTTGTTTTCATGCCATGGTGATTATTATTATTATTATTCATATTAATGATATTATTCATTTCAATCATTTGCTTAATGTTGTGTTATTATTTATGGATTACTGAATGGTCTGTTTTCGTTATGTTTTCTAGGAGGATCGAGCTATTGCGGATGGGATACCGGATTTTATGAAAAACTCGATAATATTGCAAACATTCGGTGTTAAATACCAACACCTGTGTCAAACCGTGGATAGTATCGTTATCCCGCCTTACATTTCGCCAACAGCCGTTAAATCGACGTTGTCAAAGTCGCCGATTGACGGTCCACGGGATATATACACATTTTTTCGCGGGAAAATGGAGGTTCACCCTAAGAACGTTAGTGGACGTTTCTATAGCAAGTAAGTGTTAACTGGTTGGCTAAACATACATCTCTATACTTATTGTACCGTAAGGTACATTTAGTAAAAATAATTTGAGAAAGTACGTTTAGCCAACCAATAACTAAGGCTGAGGGGTGTGGAGCGCTAGAAAGGGCGCAAGAGGCCAGCCGCTCGCGCCCCGGGGCGCGAGCACCACACCACCGAGGCGCGAGAGGGGCGCGAGCGCGGAAAAAGAGGCAGGCGCAAGGGGGTTCGCGGGACCTGTGGGGCGTAAATGGGCTTGGGAATGGTGAAAAGAGCCGTTGGAGTCTTAAAAATGAGCCGTTGGCTCTTTATTTAATAAAAAAAAATTTTTTTTTTCTCTATATATATCTATATCAAATACAAACCAACAACAATATAAAACATACAATTTTCTCTCTATTAAACCTATATTAAACCCAGGGGCAAAAAACCGGCTGAGGGGGAAGCCGTAAACATCAACGATCTTGTTGAATCCCTCAATAAATTCAACAAAACCATGGAGGTGGTCTCTAATGACAAAAAGGAAAAAAAAAGAATGAGAGATTTGGAATTCCTTACAAGAGACTTCAGTAACCTAAATCCGGTCGACCAAATGCTGATGGAAAAACAAAAGGAACGTATCCGGAAGAGGTTGATCGAAGAAGACCAAGCCGAAGAATAAGAATAATGTTTTTTTTAGTACTTTAATTTTTTTTTAGATATTAATGTGTTTTTTTAATTAATGTGTGTTTTTTTAAATAATTTAAGAGTTTTTTTAATAATACGTTTTTTTAATACATTTATAAAAAAATAAAAAAAAAACCGCTCGCGCCCCCTCTCGCGCCCCTCCACACCATGTCCCGGGGCGCGAGCACCACAACCAATACCCATCTTATCAAGTTTCTCTCTCTGCCACACGTCACAATATTATTGGCTGGCGCCCCCACTCGCGCCCCCTCTCGCGCCCCCCACACCCCTCAGCCTAATGCCTTTACTTTTTAAGATATGTTTACGGGTTTTTAATTTTTTTTATTAATTAGCTGACAATTGTTAATTTGTTGTATTTAGGCATGTGAGGACCGAGATCCTCCGAAAGTACGGAACCGACAGAAGATTTTACTTGAAGCGACACCGTTTTGTGGGTTATCAATCGGAAATCGTTAGATCTACGTTTTGTTTGTGTCCGTTAGGGTGGGCCCCATGGAGTCCAAGACTAGTGGAATCCGTAGTGTTGGGTTGCGTTCCAGTTATTATCGCGGACGGCATTCATTTACCATTCGAGTCCACCATTCCATGGTCAGAGATATCTCTAACGGTTAAGGAAAAAGACGTGGCAAAACTCGGTAGCATCCTTGATGACGTGGCGAAGACGAACTTATCAAGTATCCAGCGGAACTTGTGGGACCGCAAGCTACGGCGGGCCCTAATGTTTAACGATGACGTGGTAACCGGTGATGCGACATGGGAGGTCCTTGTTGCGTTATCCATGAAACTTGATAGGTCTCATAGGAGGTCAAGGATATCCAACGAATGAGGAGTTTACACGTGGCAAGTTTTGATTGGGAGGTGGTGTGCCAAGCTGTGACATTGGTTAGTGGGACCCGTTGGGAATGTGTTGCTGAGGTGGCAAGTGGGGGGACTCACGGTTTGATAGAGTTTGGGTGGGATAAGGTGGAGTGGTCCTCACGGTAAGGTAGTGTAGACCTACCTGTCATTAGAGGTAGGGGTTGTTTGATTGTATAAAATTATAAAATTATAAAGCGTTTGATTGTTGAGTCATTTATGAATAACGAAAAGTCTATTGTATTTATGTAGGGTTTCTTTTAATAAAAACTTTTGAAAGTGAATTTAAAACTTGAACCTGTTAAGCTGAAGTAAGTCTGTCAAAATCGATGGGTTCTAATCCAAATTGTTTAGTTAACGATTTGGTTTTCTGGCTTTGTTGGTTCAAGGATTCGTTGCAGTTTAGAACTTGGAACTGGACGTGTAAAACCATAAAATGAATCGACGATTCGATTTTATGAATTTTATATATATATATTTTTAAATAAGTAGTTATATGTACGTAGAATTACGATAATTCTACTATAGTACTATATCATTTCACATTTTTTAATACAAAATAATAAAGAAATATGATCCAACCGTCTAACCACCAAAATCAAATTGTTTAACAGGCAAGCCATTAAAATCGTCAAAACCCGTCTGTTTTTGTTTGCAGTTTCTGAACACCCTGGTTAGATGTTCAATTTAGAATTTTTGTTAAAACCAGTCGAAAATGACTATATGCACCCATATTTTTAGGTTACTAGTTTTTACTTTTTTACTCCCTCTGCCTTTCTTCAAGTGTCATGGTTTGAAAAATACAAAGTTTAAGAAAGTTTGAATTATTGTATTTTTGCTTAACAGATGACTTTAGGCCTTACCATTAACTAATGCCTTTACTTTAAGATATGTTTACGGGGTTTTAATTTTTTTTATTAATTAGCTGACAATTGTTAATTTGTTGTATTTAGGCGTGTGAGGACTGAGATACTCCGAAAGTACGGAACCGACCAAAGATTTTACTTAAAGCGACACCGTTTTGCGGGTTATCAATCGGAAATCGTTAGATCTACGTTTTGTTTGTGTCCGTTAGGGGCGTAATACCTTCAACATATATAAAAAGACAAAATTTAATAAAATTTGACTGATTGCATTTTTGTAAGGGTAAACTAGGAAATTAGTTAATAAAATTTAAAAGTGAACATTTATAATAGGACAAATTAAAAAAAAAATGTGGACAACTTAAAAGGGATGGAGTGAGTGCATTATATACTTAAAAACTATGCTGTATAATTTAGCAATTGGTGAAGATTAAAAGGGGTGAAGTGTTACATAAGATGAGTGGCGGGAAAAAGAGGGGGAAAAGTTGTAAGGAGTGGTAAATAAAAAGGAAATTGTTGGAAAGCGTGATGAGCACGTGAGTGTGGGGTTAAAAAAGTGAAATAAATATAATAATAATAATAATAATAAATTTAATAATAGAGTTGTCAGAAGTCAGAAGTTAATGCAAGTGGAGACATGGTATGGTTTTCAACGGTCACGGCTTCTTGGTTTTCGGATTAAATGCCAACCTACTGATCACCCTTGTTTTTATTCTTTTCTTTCTTTTTTAATACGTATTGAAATAAAAAATAAAAAAAAAGACATATATTTTACAAACGAAAACGATAATATTAATCAAAAAAATACATGGTGTTATGTATCATATTTTGTATAACATAATACAAAATAGAAAACCAAATAAAGGTCTCCTTATTACTCCTTAGGATAAGTCACTCAAGTACTGCTGACAGCACATCACTTATACCGATTACTATTGCTATAGATAACTATATAAGTGTTGATGCGATGAACATAACATAGTTGTTCATATCTTATCTTCTGAATTCAGAAGTATTCCTTGTTATCTAGATATAACTAGAATATAGCCGTGCTTTACAACGGTTTGCATAGTTTTTAAACCACTTTACTAATTGAAGAAACACTAAGTTACCCCGGCAGATTACGGATAATCTTAGGGTCAAGTAGATGTTTCCCACGAGGGTTAGGTCCGGCAAAGATGGTTATTCTTCTGATGACCTGCAAAACAGACACCGTGAGCTCGTCACTGAGAATGGGGGGGTACCTCCTTGTGACCACCCTCCGGCGTGAGAATCAGACTAGATTGCTCTGAATATAAATGTATATTAAGAGAAATAGCTAGAGCAGATAAGATATGTGATGGTCTAAGATAGTATGTGATACCGTTCCAAGGTGTTGGAGTATTTATAGCCGAAGGTAGGTTTCCAAGCAGGTACAGCCAGCTGTATAATATTCCTTTTCTACCAACTGTGGGCTACGCACGTGCCATGCTGGTGGTTGGTGGGTAGGCAGCGGCTGATAATGACATGGCCGGCTGTGTACTATTCCTTTTCCACCAACTGCAGGCTATGTACGTGCCACGATGAGGGTTGGTGAGTAGGCAGCGGCTGATAGTGACATTTTGTACTAGAGCGTGCTCCTCGTCGTACTGTTGTCAGTGAGCTGTCACCCTGTGATGGGCTGCTTTGGTCAGATCTTGTCTATTTTGTCCATACCTTGGCAGGTATAGTACAAAAGATCCTCCAGAAGCGTACGGACTGGCTCATTTGGGCGGGAGTATTCCCGCCTTGCTCATTCCTTCTTCAGGTGACATTACTGAATTATTGAGAGTTAGTGCCTTGTGCGTGTAGCCTTACTATTAGTGCGGGTAGCCTTCCCTGATGGCTTGTATCCGCAGCTGCGGGAACAGGCGGGGTACTTCACCATTGGGAGGCTTTTCCTGCGGGAACAGCTGGCGTACTGCGCGTAAGGTCTTCATCTCTCTGAGCATGGTGGATCCTGCGGAACCAGTTGGTCTTTGCGCAGATGTCCCTCTTCAAGGTGAGTCTTGCGGGTCCAACTGGGCTCTGCTGGGACCTACCTCTTCAAGTCCCCCCAGTCCAATGTTCTTCTCATGAATTGTTAATAAGTGAGGTGAACTTTTGGACTTAAGCAAGGGGTTTTGAAAAGGGTTTGTAGTTTTAAGGTTTTCCGTGGGGATTCTTCCCGCGGTTTTCCTAATGTCACGTGCAGAAATTCCCGACTTTTCTGCTTGATCTTTGGGTATGATGCGGGTAGGTGTGTAACCTCCTCGCAAGTCAGGAGCGTTGAGTTTCACTTGTGTAGATTCTCCACGAGGTTTTGGTTGTTTTAGACATAGTGATCAATTATGTTAAACAACCAATTCCATCTTGGAGCTTCAAACAATCTAGTTCTCAACGTTCCCGCTATGCGGGGATGTTATTTCCCTTTCCACAAGCATGGCCCAGAAGATCCTTCTTGGTTTTAATTCCCTGCAAGTGCTAAGTATGTGAAGGGTTTCGCCTTGACACTGTACCCGCACTCGTCTTATAGTTACTTGACTTCCAAGGTATTCTTGGCTTCAATTCCCTGCAGGTGCTAAGTATGTGAAGGGTTTCGCCTTGACACTGTACCCGCACTTGTCTTACGGTTTCTTGGTTACCAAGGTATTCTTGGCTTCAATTCCCTGCAGGTGCTAAGTATGTGATGGGTTTCGCCTTGACACTGTACCCGCACTTGTCTTACGGTTTCTTGGTTACCAAGGTAAGGGGGTATATTCCCTCTTATTTTTGAATCTTTGAATCTTTTTGACTTGCTTTATAAACGTTATATGACTTGCTCATGCATATTATAGTTTAATTTGGCACTTGTTTTGCCTCATAAACAATATATGATTCGCTCGTGCATACTTTAGTTTAACTTAGCAATTTTCCAAGTGTTTTGGATAAGTTACCCTTTCGACGCGCGGTTGTCAATAGGTTAATGTTCAGTTTCCTCTATCATGGTTGTGCGGGTAGGACCGTCACTTTCATTTAGTGGGATGACCAAACTTCACCTATAATTGACCTGCGTGAAGGTTTTCCTCATCTTTTCCTTAGAAATTTTTGCCGTTTTTTGTGTTTATGCGGGTTTTGCCGCCTTCCACACGCAACGACTTACTTCTTTCCATATTTATGCGGTGAATACCGGCATATCAGTCTGGAAAGTTCATAAGTATAAATGTAAGACCATCAGCGTCAATGTGATTTGGAGAATCATTTCCATTAGAAGTGGCTCTAGGCCTTTTCTTTACAAGTTTGGAATTGATCTACATGCAGCCTGTGTAATTGAGCTCCCTTCCATGTTCTTGGGATGGGGGTGTCATCGAGCCTTTCGAGCCGATATGCACCTTTTCCAAAACTTCTTTGATAATGTATGGCCCTTCCCAGACCGGGGCCAGCTTTCCTGGGCGTTCTTGGTTTGAAGCCTCGTTGTTACGCAGTTTGTAGTCTCCTACATTGAAGTTGCAGAGTTTTACCCGCGTGTTGTAGTACTTTTGCATTTGTCGCTTGTAGTTCTCTTCACGCGCTGCGGCTAAGTCTCTGCGTTCCTCCGTTAGCATAAGGTCTAACCGTCTTTCCGCATCATTGTCTTCTGGCTGAATCAAGACCCTTGGTGAGGGTATACCAATTTCGACCGGGACCATGGCTTCAGTGCCATAAGTGAGGCTGAACGGGGTTTCTCCCGTACTGGCCTTTTTCAGCGTTCTGTTTGCCCAAAGGACGTGTGGAACTTCGTCCACCCAGCCGGATCTGTGTTCCAAGAGTCTTTTCTTTATGCCGTCGACGATGCTCTTATTTGCTCTTTCCACCTCACCATTACCCTGCGGGTGCGCCACTGAGGTAAAGGTGTGGGTGATTTGAAGTTCTTCCAGCCACTTTTGTAGCTTCTTGTCAGCAAAGTTGGTGCTGTTATCGCTCATCAAATTCTGGGGAAGTCCAAAACGACAAATAATAAATTCTCAAATAAATTTTTTGATATGTTTTGCGGTTGTTTGGGCTAAGGGTTTTGCTTCTATCCACTTGGTGAAGTAGTCGATGGCGACCACTAGAAACTGAACGTTCCCTGCTGCTGTGGGAAATGGGCATGTCACATCGATGGCCCACTTCTGAAATGGCCATGAAGAGGTGACTGGAACAAGTTCATTCTTCGGGCGATGCGTGTTGGGTGCGTAGAGTTGGCAAGACCTACACTTTCTGATGTATGCCAGCGCATCCGTATGCATCCCCGGCCAAAAGTATCCCGCGTTATTTAGCTTAGCTACGACAGCGCGTGGACTTGCGTGTACTCCACAGATGCCCTCGTGCACTTCCCTTAGGAGGTAGCCAGCATCTTGGTTGTCCACGCATCTTAGGAGTGGGCCAAGAAAATTACGTCTGTAAAGGATGTCATCGATGAGTTGATAGTTCAGTGCTTTACAGCGTATTTTTCTTGCCTGTGTTTTTGACTCTGGTAGTATACCCGCCGCAAGGTAATTTATTATTGGTGTCATCCACGTTTCTGTACCGGTTTGGATGACACAGATTTCCCTGTGCGGGACTGATGGTGCTTCAAGGAGTTCAATGCGGATGTCCTTTCCCAAGTGGGTGAAGGCTAATGATGCAAGCTTGCTTAACGCATCCGCAGATTTGTTTTCGCTACGCTTGACATGTATGACTTTACAATCGTTAAAATCGCGCATAAGGGTTTTTGCTTGTGCGAGGTACAGGGCCATTGTGTCGTTCACGGCCGTGTACGTCCCGTTTATTTGGTTGGCTACTAACATGGAATCCACGTGGGCTTCCAAGTTTTTCACTCCCATCTTACGCGCAATTCTCAGCCTTGCCAAGAATGCTTCATACTCCGCTTCGTTATTCGTACTTGAAAAATCCAGTCGAATAGCGTAAGTGTATTCTTGGCCTGCTGGGTTGGTTAGCTTCAACCCTGCGCCTGAGCCCTCGTTGCTGGCGGCTCCATCAGTGTAGAGTCGCCAGACATCATTGATGTCCTGTGCTGGAGAGGGTTGAGCCTCCTCCTTGCACTCTTTCTCCCGCGAAGCGGGGACTTCTGCAATAAAGTCTGCCAAGACCTGGCCTTTTATGGCTGGCCTCGGCTTGTACTTTATCGCGTATTCTCCCAATTCTATTGCCCATTTGGCTAGGCGTCCTGACAATTCGGGTTTGCCTAGAACGTTTGCGAGTTTGAAGTTGGTGAGAATGGTGATTGGGTGACCTTGGAAATATCGTCTTAGCCTGCGTGAAGCCTGTACAAGTGCTAAGACTAATTTTTTCAGGGTAGAGTACCGGGTTTCTACGTCTGTTAGGACACAGCTAACATAGTAGATTGGCATCTGGATGCCTTTTCGCTCTACTAGCAGGACGGCCCCGGTTGCTCTATCTGTGGCGGAAAGGTATAGGATTAATTCCTCCCCCGCTTCTGGTGCTGTGAGCGTTGGGAGTTCGATCAAGCGTGACCGAATTTCCTGAAAAGCTGCTTCCGCTTCTGGTGTCCAGCGGAAGTGCGTTTTCTTTAAACAGTTTCTCAATGTTGACACGAATGGGAACGACCTATCCGCATGGTTTGCCAAAAAGCGGTTAAGTGCGACTAGGCGTCCATTCAGTGTCTGAGCTTGCTTGATGGTAGTAGGTGATTCCATTTTGATAATGGCTTCGACCTTTTCAGGGTTCGCTCTGAAGCCATCTTTAGTAACAATGACTCCTAAGAACTTCCCTTCTTCCATCCCAAAGGAACACTTGCTCGGGTTGAGCTTCATGTTTATCTTTCTGAGCGTGTTGAAAGTTTCTTCAATGTCTTTCAACATCGTTTCTGGGTTAGGGCTTTTGATGACCAAGTCATCCATGTAGACTTCCAAGTTCCTCCCAATTTGGGCATGAAACTCTTTGTCCATCAGACGTTGGTATGTGGACCCGGCATTCTTAAGTCCGAATGGCATCATTTGATAACAAAATGTGCCATCGGGCGTCCGAAATGCGGTTTTGTCCTGATCGTCAACGGCCATGTGGATTTGATGGTACCCCTTATACGCATCAAGGAAGCATTTAAAGCGAAATGGTGCTAACGAATCTACCTTAAGATCAATTTCGGGTAACGGGTAACAATCTTTGGGGCATGCTTTGTTTAAGTCTTTGAAATCTATGCACATGTGTAACACCCCGACCAAAGGCGGATTATACATCGGGGCGCCACATATTGTTTCATTACTCGTGACACTATTGGGTGTCAATATTAATAAATATATTCATTCACGCATGCGCAACGTATACATAAGATATAAATAAACCAACATAATCAATATATTATAAATCAAAATATTCGAACAGCAATAACTTGTCTTGATACATTTTAATCTAGGTCCAAAAGTAAAAACGTCCTATGTGTCCACAAGCTCCAAAACAGCTACTGCAAACCTGAACATGTGTTAAAATAAACGTCAAACACTTGCGTGTTGGTGAGAAATCAAGTTTAATACAATACATAGATAACAATAAATCTGCGCGCAACACGTGTATGTCTGGTGTTTAACAAGGGTGCAATCAGATTGTGATCAAGCCTAAATAGATCATAGCTCATAGTTCATAGTTCAATCCGTGCTCCCAATTGAGCACAAAAACGAGAAAACATCTGTGCAAGTGTAAACAAAGAAAACCGTAAACGATAGGTCTCCCGTGTTCATCTAATGGATCCATGAAAACTGCGGAATAGGCCGAACAAAGCGGTTAATGATACACACATACAAATAAACAGCCAAGTAAACGTCCTCAACACATGGGATACTGCGCGACTAAAGCTCATAAACAAGTTTAAGACTCTAAGTTTGTATGAACACATGAACATCCCAAAACATTAAAAGCAAAAAGGGATTAGGTACGAGATTACTCACTTGATAAAGATGCGATGATAGATAAAGCAAGAACCAACTTTAAACAAGCACAAGTTAACCTATAAACAAGATTATTGTTTTAATGATTTGTTTTAAGTCTTGATTATAAGTTAGCATAATTAATAAGTTATTATATATAATATATTACCGGAAAACAGGGCAGAGGAGAGGAGAAAACGGAGGCAAGAGAGGAGGGAGGCGGCTGAAGAACAACGGCAGAGAGCAAAAAGGGAGGAAGAGAATAAGTGTAGTGTGTGAAGTGTTAAGAAAATAGTACTATATATAGGCAAACCCTAGGGGACACAAACCCTAGAAAAGATCTCCAAAAGTAAAAGAAAAGATATCAACAGTAAAAAGTTCTGAAAAGTAAAGATATCAAAAGATATGGTAGCAGGGAAAAAGAGAAAAAGGCTGACAGGATTCAGAAAAAGGCATGGGCGGTTCAGATAAAGTTACTGGTCAAGCATGGCAAAAGCAGATTCTCAAAAGATTATGTCAGTCACTTTATCTGCCAACCAATGGGGTTGGCGCGCATGCTGCGCCGAAAGCAACTTTTCAGACATAAAGCAGATTAGGTCAACAGCTCAAAAGATAAGACAACTCAAAAGCAACGGCTAGATTAAACAGAAGAAAACTCAAAGGGTTTAACGCGAGAAGGCTGACACAGAAGGTCAAGAGAGCGCGAGCGCGAAGGCAGACAGAACTATCCTTAACGCGTCGCGGAAAGAACTACCATTTCTAAGCGCGCCGCGGGAAGAGTCACATTTCTTAGCGCGCCGCGGAAGGAACTAAAATTCCTAGCGCGCCGCGGGAAGAACTATAATTCTTCGCGCGTCGAGGGATGAACTACGATTCTTAGCGCGCTGCGAGAGGAACTACAAATCCTTAGCGCGTCGCGGGAAGAACTTCTGTCCTTCGCGCACTGCGAGAAGAATTACAATTCTTAACGCGCTGCGAGAAGAGTTCGTCTCGCGTATCGCTGAAACAGGTGGTCTTCACGCAGGATTCCTTGTAAGGGAGTCTGGCGCGTGGAGCTGCGCAGACAACCTTAGGCGGGAAGGAACAAAGGACAAGCAAAGAGAAGAAAAAGAGGGAAACAAGGCGTAAGGGCGGGACGGCGACAAGAGGGAAAAGAAGGCGGAAAGAGAGGAGAGGGACGGAACGGCGGAAAGAAAGAGAGAGAAAGAGGCGGGAAGGAAAAGTATATTATTATTATTAAAAGTAAAATATAAGTATAAATAAATATTAAATCATAAAAGAAAGAGATCGGGTCAGAGAAACGGGTACCTGGGTCGGGTCGGATCGGGTCAGATGTCACAGTCTCCCCTACTTTAAGAAATTTCGTCCCGAAATTTATCTCGAAGTAGGTTGCGCAGAGAACAGGTGCGGGTACTTGATCTTCATTTGATCTTCCCTTTCCCATGTAAACTCGGCTCCGCGCTTGGACTCCCAGCGAACTTTCACGATAGGGATACGACTGCGCTTGGTTTGCTTTACCTCGCGATCCATAATCTCAACAGGCTTCTCAACGAAATGCATAGTTTCATCAACTTGAACTTCATCAAGTGGAATGTGAAGGTTCTCGTCAGCTAAACACTTCTTAAGATTGGATACATGGAACGTTGGATGCACATTACTGAGCGCGGGCGGCAGGTCAAGTCTGTAGGCAACTTTTCCCACACGCGCGAGAATCTTGAATGGACCAACATATCGAGGAGCAAGCTTACCTTTCTTCCCAAAGCGGACAACACCTTTCCAGGGCGACACCTTGAGGAGAACAAGATCACCAACTTGAAATTCGAGAGGCTTCCGCCTACGATCTGCGTAACTCTTCTGTCGGCTTCTGGCAGTCAGCAGATGATCACGGATCTTGGCGATTTTATCGGTTGTCTCTTGAACAAGTTCTGGTCCTGTGATTTGAGTTTCACCCACTTCGTTCCAACAAATCGGGGAGCGGCACTTACGACCGTAAAGTGCTTCAAATGGGGCCATACCAATACTGGAATGATAGCTGTTATTATAAGAGAACTCGATCAAAGGCAGGTGCGAATCCCAATTACCTCCAAAATCAAGAACACAAGATCGGAGCATATCCTCAAGAGTCTGAATAGTTCGCTCAGACTGACCGTCAGTCTGAGGATGATATGCCGTACTCATGTCCAAGCGAGTTCCTAGCGCAGATTGGAGAGATTTCCAAAAGCGAGATATAAAACGGCCATCGCGATCGGATATGATGCTCAAAGGAGTACCATGGCGGCAGACAATTTCCTTGACATAAAGCTGCGCGAGATGCTCAACACGGTAGTTTTCACGAATGGGCAGAAAGTGAGCAGACTTAGTCAATCGATCCACTATTACCCAAATGCTATCATGTTTGCTTGCTGTCAAAGGTAACTTGGTAATAAAGTCCATTGCTACACATTCCCATTTCCACGTAGGAATTTCTGGTTGTTCGAGCAAACCAGATGGGCGTTGGTGTTCAGCTTTTACTTTAGAACAAGTCAGGCATTTAGCTACGAACACAGCAATATCCTTTTTCATACCGGGCCACCAATAAGTTATGCGCAAATCCTTGTACATCTTATCAGCGCCAGGATGAATAGAATACCGAGATTTGTGCGCTTCACTCAGGATATCAGCGCGAAGATTCTCATCAAAGGGAATCCAGATGCGATTGAGATAGCAGAGAATTCCACTCAGATTAGGGACAAAATGCGCTTCCGCGCCACACGCTAACTCGGCGCGAAGGTTACCATTACTGATGGATGCGCGCTGCGCGTCGCGAATGCGTGATTCAAGATTGCTCTGAATCGGCGCAAAGTGAAGCTGCGTGCGCGGCAAAATACAGTTGAGCTGGCAGGGTTTTCGGCTGAGCGCATCGGCTACCACATTAGCCTTACCAGGATGATACCGGATCTCACAATCGTAATCGCTGATGAGTTCGTTCCATCGGCGTTGCCTCATGTTAAGTTCCTTTTGATCAAAGATATGCTGAAGGCTTTTATGGTCAGTGTAGAGGATACACTTAGTACCATAAAGGTAGTGTCTCCAGATCTTCAAGGCAAAAACAACTGCACCTAGTTCGAGGTCGTGAGTTGTATAATTCTTTTCATGAACCTTAAGTTGCCTTGATGCGTAAGCGATAACCTTGCCTCGTTGCATAAGAACACAACCGAGACCTTGGTTGGATGCATCGCAATACACGACAAAATCATCATTACCCTCAGGTAGCGCAAGAACAGGAGCTTCACACAACAAACGCTTGAGCGTTAGAAAGGCTTCTTCTTGCTTCGAGCCCCAAATATACGGTTTACCTTTGTGCGTTAGAGCTGTTAAAGGCAAAGCGATCTTTGAGAAGTTCGAAATAAATCGCCGGTAGTAACCAGCTAAGCCCAGAAAGGAACGGATCTCAGAAGGAGAGGATGGCGTAATCCAGTTCTTGATTGCTTCAATTTTGGATGGGTCGACATGAATACCCATCTTGTTCACAACATGGCCAAGAAACTGTACTTCATCAGACCAGAATTCACACTTGGAAAGCTTAGCATAGAGTTGCTCAGCTCTAAGCTTTTGCAACACCAACCGAAGATGTTGCTCGTGCTCGGCCTTGGTCTTAGAATACACCAGAACATCATCGATAAACACAATCACGAATTTATCCAAGAAAGGCCTACACACCCGATTCATTAGATCCATGAAAACGGCGGGTGCGTTGGTTAAACCGAAGGACATGACCAAGAATTCAAAATGGCCATAACGAGTTCGAAAAGCAGTCTTCGGAACATCTTCATCGCGGATGCGCAACTGGTGATAGCCAGAGCGGAGATCAATCTTCGAGAAACAAGAGGCACCTTGGAGTTGATCAAAGAGGTCGTCAATACGCGGTAAGGGATACCGGTTTTTAATGGTGAGTTTGTTCAACTCGCGGTAATCAATACACATGCGAAACGATCCATCTTTCTTTTTAACGAACAACACCGGAGCACCCCAGGGCGAAGAGCTAGGGCGGATGAATCCTTTAGCAGTCAACTCTTGAAGTTGGCTTGCCAATTCTTGCATCTCAGCGGGCGCAAGACGGTAAGGAGATTTAGCCACGGGGGAAGCACCAGGGACAAGGTCAATACGGAACTCGACTTCACGAGCGGGAGGGATACCAGGAAGATCATCAGGAAAAACTTCAGGGAAATCACGCACCACAGGGATATCGCGAAGCTTCTTCTCTTCAGCAGGTTTAACCACATGGGCTAAGAATGCAACACACTTCTTCCGCATGAGTCTTTGGGCTTCGGCGCAAGACATAAGTTTAAGACCACTGGAGGGTTTTTCGCCGTAGATATGAAGATCACCATTTTCTCGAGGTATGCGTATCAACTTCTTGGCGCAAATAACTTCGGCGCGATTCTTCGAGAGCCAGTCCATACCAATGATAACATCAAAGCTTCCAAGAGGCATGGGGATGAGGTCGATCAGAAAATCGTTTTCGTTAAGGTTAAGCGTACAATCTTTAATCACTGAGTTTATTAAAACAGTTTCACCATTAGCCAATTCAACTGAAAAATTTTCTTTTAAATCGTTGCGCGGTCGCGCAAGCTTCTGCTCGAAGGCGCGAGAGATAAAACTTCGATCGGCGCCAGTATCAAAAAGTATAGAAGCATAAAATCCGTTAAGCAAAAATGTACCATTAACTACGTCATTATTCGCTTGCGCTTGGTGCGCGGTTATATTAAAAGCTCGTCCACGCGTCACTTGGTTTGAAATCTGGTTCACCGGATTCGCTTGTGTGATTTGCACTTGTAGTCTCGGGCACGCGTTCCGGAAATGACTGGGATCACCGCAGTTATAGCACGACCTGGGTCGTGGGTTTTGGTAGATTGATTGTGGGTTCTGCGGGTAGACTGGTGGTGTTGGCGCAATTGGGTTGGCGGGAGGGACTCTACAGTATTCGGTTGAGTGACCAATGCGGCCACATCGGTTACATTGTCGACACGGGGTCTGAGTTGGGTGGTGAAGTCTACAGGTTGGGCAAAGGGGTTGGTTTCCTGTGTAAGGTTTCTTAGTTGGTGGGGCAGGGAGTGCTGGATTGGTTAGGGCATAGTTGTGAACTACAGGGGGAGTTGGGTAGGCTGACAGTGGGTTAGGCGCGTAAACTGGAGGTTGGTAGGTGGGTTGCTGGACAATGGGCGGGTTGGTAAGCGCATAGGCCTTGCGCCTGCGCTTGAGGTTGTTACGGTTTGAGGGTTCAGGTTTGGTTTCTGTTGGTTCAGGGGCAGTCTTGGTGAGTTTGGTCTTCTCAGTTCCCCGCAGGAACAGGGTTCCTGCTCTGACATGGTTGTCGCTGAGCACAGCGGCCAACTCAATGGCGTCAGAGAGGGTAACTGGGTTTCTGGCCCATACAGAATCTTGAATTTCCATGGGGAGACCCCCAAGGAATTTCTCTATGGCTCGGCGGGAAGGGGTAACAAGGTGAGGGACAAGCAAACTTAGTTCATGGAAGCGCGTCGCGTACTCGCGCGCTTCACCGCTGTATTGCTTAAGATCCCAAAATTCCTCCTCCAGGCGCTTAATTTCGTTGGGAGGGCAGAATTCTCGCGTAAGAATTTCCTTGAATTCCTCCCATGTCATGCTAGAAGCAGCCTCTGCGCCACGCGCATGAGCTACTCCATTCCACCATGTAAGCGCCCTGGATTCCAGGACACTGGAAGCATATAGGGTTCGTCTGTCTGAGGGGCATTGGGTGTGAAGGAAAGTGTTTTCTATTTTCTCAAGCCACTGGAGCATCACGGTGGCTCCTTCAAGACCTGTGAACTTTGGAGGGTTACCCGCGTTAAAGGACTTAATGTTATAACTCGAGGTGTTGTTTTGGCTTAAGGCTTGGGCTATCGCGGCGGCCATTTCCTGGGAACGTTGCTGTCTACGCATGCGCGAGGCTTCTCTTCTCTGAAATCGGCGAGATAGCGGAGGCATTCTATAAAAATTTTAATTTTAGTTAATATCTTGGTTTTAGCGCAAAGTTTTAATCTTATAAAGCTTGGTTTCACGGAGTCAGTTACAGTCAACAGTTAAAGTAAAATAAATGATCCTAAATGCAGACTTAATAAAGGTAACAAATTCGAATCAAGAATCGACAATTCATGTATCACCATGACTTTCCGAATTCCCAATTTAAAATATACGAGCAAACGAGTATTGGAGATTGACGATTCATGTATCACCATGACTTTTCAATCCTCAATATAAAACATACAAGAAAATGAGTATTGGAGGTTGACAATTCATGTATCACCATGACTTTTCAAGTCTCCAACCTCAGAACATAATCGTAAATGGAAATTGAAAATCAACTATTCATGTATCACCATGACTTTTCGGATTTTCAATCCCAACAAACGAATATGTAAGTAAAATCAATAAAAATCGAAATTCACAAAAATCGAAATATCGCGGAATAAAACATAAAATCATATACTGCGCAAGTGCGAGCATATTCATAAATAACGAGTAATTAACAATAAGCGCGCAAACATGAGATTTCTCTCATGCGCGAGAAGGGACTCTTAGGTATTCTAGGCCGTTACGTCTAACCACCTATCCTAAAGTCAACGAGCTCTGATACCAATCTGTAACACCCCGACCAAGGCGGATTATACATCGGGGCGCCACATATTGTTTCATTACTCGTGACACTATTGGGTGTCAATATTAATAAATATATTCATTCACGCATGCGCAACGTATACATAAGATATAAATAAACCAACATAATCAATATATTATAAATCAAAATATTCGAACAGCAATAACTTGTCTTGATACATTTTAATCTAGGTCCAAAAGTAAAAACGTCCTATGTGTCCACAAGCTCCAAAACAGCTACTGCAAACCTGAACATGTGTTAAAATAAACGTCAAACACTTGCGTGTTGGTGAGAAATCAAGTTTAATACAATACATAGATAACAATAAATCTGCGCGCAACACGTGTATGTCTGGTGTTTAACAAGGGTGCAATCAGATTGTGATCAAGCCTAAATAGATCATAGCTCATAGTTCATAGTTCAATCCGTGCTCCCAATTGAGCACAAAAACGAGAAAACATCTGTGCAAGTGTAAACAAAGAAAACCGTAAACGATAGGTCTCCCGTGTTCATCTAATGGATCCATGAAAACTGCGGAATAGGCCGAACAAAGCGGTTAATGATACACACATACAAATAAACAGCCAAGTAAACGTCCTCAACACATGGGATACTGCGCGACTAAAGCTCATAAACAAGTTTAAGACTCTAAGTTTGTATGAACACATGAACATCCCAAAACATTAAAAGCAAAAAGGGATTAGGTACGAGATTACTCACTTGATAAAGATGCGATGATAGATAAAGCAAGAACCAACTTTAAACAAGCACAAGTTAACCTATAAACAAGATTATTGTTTTAATGATTTGTTTTAAGTCTTGATTATAAGTTAGCATAATTAATAAGTTATTATATATAATATATTACCGGAAAACAGGGCAGAGGAGAGGAGAAAACGGAGGCAAGAGAGGAGGGAGGCGGCTGAAGAACAACGGCAGAGAGCAAAAAGGGAGGAAGAGAATAAGTGTAGTGTGTGAAGTGTTAAGAAAATAGTACTATATATAGGCAAACCCTAGGGGACACAAACCCTAGAAAAGATCTCCAAAAGTAAAAGAAAAGATATCAACAGTAAAAAGTTCTGAAAAGTAAAGATATCAAAAGATATGGTAGCAGGGAAAAAGAGAAAAAGGCTGACAGGATTCAGAAAAAGGCATGGGCGGTTCAGATAAAGTTACTGGTCAAGCATGGCAAAAGCAGATTCTCAAAAGATTATGTCAGTCACTTTATCTGCCAACCAATGGGGTTGGCGCGCATGCTGCGCCGAAAGCAACTTTTCAGACATAAAGCAGATTAGGTCAACAGCTCAAAAGATAAGACAACTCAAAAGCAACGGCTAGATTAAACAGAAGAAAACTCAAAGGGTTTAACGCGAGAAGGCTGACACAGAAGGTCAAGAGAGCGCGAGCGCGAAGGCAGACAGAACTATCCTTAACGCGTCGCGGAAAGAACTACCATTTCTAAGCGCGCCGCGGGAAGAGTCACATTTCTTAGCGCGCCGCGGGAGGAACTAAAATTCCTAGCGCGCCGCGGGAAGAACTATAATTCTTCGCGCGTCGAGGGATGAACTACGATTCTTAGCGCGCTGCGAGAAGAACTACAAATCCTTAGCGCGTCGCGGGAAGAACTTCCGTCCTTCGCGCACTGCGAGAAGAATTACAATTCTTAACGCGCTGCGAGAAGAGTTCGTCTAGCGTATCGCTGAAACAGGTGGTCTTCACGCAGGATTCCTTGTAAGGGAGTCTGGCGCGTGGAGCTGCGCAGACAACCTTAGGCGGGAAGGAACAAAGGACAAGCAAAGAGAAGAAAAAGAGGGAAACAAGGCGTAAGGGCGGGACGGCGACAAGAGGGAAAAGAAGGCGGAAAGAGAGGAGAGGGACGGAACGGCGGAAAGAAAGAGAGAGAAAGAGGCGGGAAGGAAAAGTATATTATTATTATTAAAAGTAAAATATAAGTATAAATAAATATTAAATCATAAAAGAAAGAGATCGGGTCAGAGAAACGGGTACCTGGGTCGGGTCGGATCGGGTCAGATGTCACAACATGCGCCATTGTTTGTTAGACTTCGGTACCATAACGGGATTTGCAACCCATGTTTGATATCTGCTAACGCGTACGATGCCCGCGTCAAGGAGTTCCTTGACTTGGGTTCTACACGCGTTAGCTTGTTCCGCCCCCATTACTCTGCGCTTTTGTATGACTGGCGTAAAAGCCGGGTCACACTTGAGCTTATGCTCTGCCTTACTTCGAGGTACACCAGTCATGTCAGCTGGTGTCCACGCGAAGATGTCAGCGTTTTTCTGTAGTAAGCGTTTGAGTAAGGTGCGCGTAGGATCAGTGACTGTTAGGCCAATGGTAACAGTCTGGTCAGGGTATTTGCCATTGAAGGCCCATTCTTCTGGTTCGGTGATGGTTGGTTTAGCCATCTTTGGTTTGGGTTTTGATGAGACAGATGCGATGTGTAAGGCCCCGAACCCGGTAGCCTTACTTTAGCGTTGGATTTACTCATAAACACAGTTCTTACAAATCAGAGTTCATTAAAACTTTCGCGGAATATAAAAACTTTCATAAAACATTTCATAACAAAACACGTCTTGTCTTAAAACATCATTTTGTCTTTCAAAATTAACGAAACATTAAACTTAAACGTCTTGAGTCTTCCGATGCCAGCCTCTTATTCAGTGCCACGTGTCTCCCCAAGCGAGCTGCCTCATCCTACTCACCTGCGTGCATACTAAAAGTCAGCTACGCTGAGTGAGTTCTAGTTAATCGAACGCCATACAATACATACACATACATACATATCCGTAGATACATATCCATACTTCACTAGTTACCCTTCTGTTCTACGTACATACTTGCTACCATACATACATACATATCTACAATCACTAACCTCAGTCTACCGAGAGTACGTTCATAGTCCGCCGTCTATACCTGTACTCAGGGTCGTGAACACGTACAAGGTCCGCAGTCCTTACCTATGTTCACCATTTATGGTACGTACAAGGTCCGCGGTCCTTCCCTATACCATCATACATCCACAACACGTACAAGGTTCACAGTCCTTCCCTATGTTGCAACCTAATTCATAGCACGTACGAGGTCCGCAGTCCTCCCCTATGCTACAATTACAGCACGTATAAGGTTCACAGTCCTTTCCTATGCTGAAATACATCCACAACACGTACAAGGTCCACAGTCCTTCCCTATGTTGCAGCC
The DNA here is from genome assembly GCF_021521415.1 of Bidens hawaiensis. Classification (NCBI taxonomy): domain Eukaryota; kingdom Viridiplantae; phylum Streptophyta; class Magnoliopsida; order Asterales; family Asteraceae; genus Bidens; species Bidens hawaiensis. The sequence goes on from NW_027491730.1 coordinate 154,118, forward strand.
TAATACATAGCACGTACGAGGTCCGCAGTCCTCCCCTATGCTACAAATACAGCACGTATAAGGTTCACAGTCCTTTCCTATGCTGACGCCTATCTACATTACGTATAAGGTCCGCAGTCCTTATCTACGCTTACATCTATCATCTACATCACGTATAAGGCTCGCAGTCCTTAACTCGCCATCACCAGCCGAATCTATGTCCGACAGAAGCTAGAGGGATTTGCCATCCTAACTTACTATGACGAACGTAGAACTCACATGCCATTCGTGTACCTATATACACATACTTCACATATACAATAATTACATTATAACATAAGAACACTTTAGGCGTTCTTTACATCATTCATTTAACAACCATACCCCTTGTCGATACGTGCAATATCCGAAGATCGTTCACGCCCCGACAAGTATTCATTTGAAATATTCATACATCTTCGATATATAATATTCGTACCTTTATTTTTAACCTGACAGTACGCGCAATATCCGAAGATCGTTCGCGTACCGACAAGCAATCATTCATATCTATCACACATATCACATATGGCATACACTTATCATTTAGGATAAATGTATTAACAACACATCGAGTATGCACACAGCCCCGAAAACATAACAATGAATGGGGCTAGAAACTCACCTGAACACGGTTACGTTCACCGTTAATCGTAATCCCTTTCTTCAGTTGTGCACGGCTGACTGTATAACAAGTATACATATCAATTAACTATCACTACTCATATCATCTTTCTAGTCTTAATTACTACCCACAACGAACGGGGGTCCGGGGGCAGCGCCCCTGGCAGCGGGGTCTAAGGGCGGCAGCCCCTATCAGGGTCCAAGGGGCAGAGCCCCTGGCTGGGGTCGAGCTGCCAGGTCAGCTTGGAAAAATTTTATTTACATTAACTATCTTAACACCTTTTTCATTAGGTTTTTAATTTATTTTCTAATCGAACTTGACTTTAGGTGAAGTTAAACCTTAGACGAACTTAGCTTTAGGCGAAGTTAAACCTTAGGCGAACTTAGCTTTTGGCGAAGTTAAACCTTAGGCGAACTTAGCTTGCAGGCGAAGTTCATCAGGCGAACTTAGCTTGCAGGCGAAGTTGTCATCAGGCGAACTTGGCTTTAGGCGAAGTTGTCATCAGGCGAACTTGGCTTTAGGCGAAGTTGTCATCAGGCGAACTTGGCTTTAGGCGAAGTTGTCATCAGGCGAACTTGGCTTTAGGCGAAGTTGTCATCAGGCGAACTTAGCTTGCAGGCGAAGTTCATCAGGCGAACTTAGCTTGCAGGCGAAGTTGTCGTCTGCAGCTACTGTTCGTTCTTAAATCCCTTAATCTCCTTCGTTTCTTAACCAAATAACTCGATTTAGGTACCCACGGAATCGTCTGACCAGCGCCTACAAACCCCAACCATCAAATCGACCTAACATCGATGTTTAAAGGGTGCGATTTAGACATAAAGGTACGGGTTCTTTTTATCAATCGATTAACCCATCAAATCATAACCATTTTCAGTAAGATTAGCTTTGTTGGATTTGTTTTTACCATACAAACTCAGATCTATCATTTCTCAAATCAAACCGAACCTATACGAACGATTTCTAGCTATAAACGTACCTTGAACGAGTCGAACTACGAACACGGTTAAGCCTTGATGTTGTTTTGGTCCGTCACGACGTTCCAGCACCAATAAGCTCGGGTTTTCGCCTTCGGATCTTGGTTCGGGTCGTGTGTGTTTTGGGTGTGTGTATGGAATATGTGAGAAATGGTGGTTAAGGGTATTTATATTAGGGATCATGGGCTTAAGCCCATGGACTCTCCTTCCTTCTTTCATAACCCAAGTCCATAACCCATATCCATTACCCAACACTAGCCCGACCCATACCAACTCCTACTCTATTTATTTATTTCCCGATAACCCAAGTAAACTTTCCCTCTATTATTAAGTAATATAATTAATATCATTTTGGAAATTTCGGGATGTTACACGATGCATACCTGGGGAATACCGGTGATCATCGCTACACCCTCAGCTGTTGGCCATCCCATCATGCCGTGGACTGAAGATACCACGGCATTGAATCTTGCCATCCCGTCTCTCCCGAAGAGAATGTCGTATGTGTGGTGTGGCTTCCTCATTACGACAAAGTCCACGTCTTCTGTGCGGGAGTGTTTCCCGTCTGTGAGAATGACGGGGAAAGATAGGATACCCAGGGGGTGTTTGTGCTGCCGTCGAACCCTTCCATCGAGGCGTAGACCGTTTCCAGGCGTTCCTTGTCTTCGTAGTCTAGCTTGTCGAAGAACTGCCTGTACATAACCGTTGACGAGGCGCCGTTGTCAGCAAGAGTGCGGGAAGTGATGTAGTGCCCCAGCTGGCTTTTGATGACGATAGGGCCTTCTTTGCTGGGTCCTCCTGGCACTCGCGGGAAGCGCACCTCAGCTTCCTTCCACGCGCATGGTTCTGTCGTTCGTCTTTTTCTTCCTCTGACGTTACTATGAACCATGTGGATGCTGATGTCAACGGGCTTTCGTCCGTTGCTTTCGTGTCGGTTATCATTCTTCCCTCCATTCTTGATTGATGCCACAAGGTGTGTAAGTTTTCCATCCTTGACGAATGTTTCAACAATATCCCTCAAGGATATACACTCCTCAGTGGTGTGACCCTTTGTCCCGTGGAAGTCACAGGATTTGCTCTGATCCGCGTTATGTCGCTGTCGGACCATTGGAGCTTTTGGCCATGGGAGTTTTTCGGTGGCAAATATCTCCGTGACGCTTTTGGTGAGTGGCGTCCACCGGGGGTTTCGGCTTGATGGGTGCGTGTTATCCCTTCCGCCTACTAGAGGGCGAGAGCTGGATGAGGTGTCAAAGTTTACCCTTGACTGCCAAATACCTAGCTTCCTCTTTTTGTTTTGCCGGGCGGTCCGGACGTTGTTTTCTCTAGTCCTCTGCGTGTAGAGGTTTGTACTCTGGGGAAGATCCCTACCCAGTTGCTTCTCCGTTTCGGCAAAGCGCTTGGCCGCCGTCATGATGGCATCCCATGTGGATGGCATGCCATCTTTACCTGTCAACGTGCGGATAAGCTCTGGGTATTCGGCGCCCTGAATGAAAGCGACGCGAACAAGATCTTCGCTTATGGTGCCCAGACTCAGCTTTTTTGAGTTGAAGCGAGTGATGAAGTCTAGTAAAGATTCATCCTCTTCTCTAACGCAGTTGAGGATCGTCCACTGCTCTTCAGTATATTTCCTCTGTTGGCTGAAGTGTTGGCTGAACTTGTGTTGGAAGTCCGCCCAATCATAGATGTGGTGGACCGGTAAACGATCAAACCACGCCCTGGCCGCTCCAACCAGCGTCATCTGGAACATATAACACCACGTGGGTTCCGTCCAGTTGCTGACGGTTGCCCCCACTATGAATCTGTTCAAGTGATTATCTGGGTCGGATATACCATCATAAGTGCAGATATTGGACATCTGTTTGGCACTCTTCGGGGCGATTGCTTCCGCAATGTCCCTTGCAAACTTGGACGTTCCTGCATTTGCAACAGTTGGTCTAAAGGTTTTGGAGAAGTCACGTGGGTTTCCCCCCGCGTTCCTTGGTTTGAAGGTTTCTCCAAAATCCCTTCTTGGTTGGAAGTCCGTTTCCTTGCGCTTCCCTTTCGCCCTATGACGAGGGTTTGCGTCACTGTCGGACTCCTCCCAATCATTATCCAAGTACTCGCACTCATTGCTCATGTTGAGCTGTTGTCGAGTGTTTCCAAACTCGTCAGCCTGTTGGAGTGAACGTAAGCGTTCATCCAACTCAGCTTGGAATTCCTTCTGACGTGCTTCCGCCCACGCTTTAACTTGATCAAGTGTTTGGAGGGGGAGCCTCGTCTGTTGTCTCTCCAACTGGGTATCGGTGAATCCCAGTGAAGGATTGTTTACTGCACTTGCCCCGGCTTGGGTAACCGGGGTAGTGTTCGTAAAAATTGTGTACTCGCCGGTGTTCCCCCCAGTAGCTGGGGTTGTGGTTACCGGGGTTTCTTGGTCACTCGCTGGCCTTGGCACCGGAGTAACCTTAACCATCTTTCCAGAGGTTTTGAAAAAACTGAGAAAATTAGTTCTAGCTTTTATGCACGGATGGCGCCAATGAAGAAACACTAAGTGACCCCGGCAGATTACGGATAATCTTAGGGTCAAGTAGATGTTTCCCACGAGGGTTAGGTCCGGCAAAGATGGTTATTCTTCTGATGACCTGCAAAACAGACACCGTGAGCTCGTCACTGAGAATGGGGGGGTACCTCCTTGTGACCACCCTCCGGCGTGAGAATCAGACTAGATTGCTCTGAATATAAATGTATATTAAGAGAAATAGCTAGAGCAGATAAGATATGTGATGGTCTAAGATAGTATGTGATACCGTTCCAAGGTGTTGGAGTATTTATAGCCGAAGGTAGGTTTCCAAGCAGGTACAGCCAGCTGTATAATATTCCTTTTCTACCAACTGTGGGCTACGCACGTGCCATGCTGGTGGTTGGTGGGTAGGCAGCGGCTGATAGTGACATGGCCGGCTGTGTACTATTCCTTTTCCACCAATTGCAGGCTATGTACGTACCACGATGAGGGTTGGTGAGTAGGCAGCGGCTGATAGTGACATTTTGTACTAGAGCGTGCTCCTCGTCGTACTGTTGTCAGTGAGCTGTCACCCTGTGATGGGCTGCTTTGGTCAGATCTTGTCTATTTTGTCCATACCTTGGCAGGTATAGTACAAAAGATCCTCCAGAAGCGTACGGACTGGCTCATTTGGGCGGGAGTATTCCTGCCTTGCTCATTCCTTCTTCAGGTGACATTACTGAATTATTGAGAGTTAGTGCCTTGTGCGTGTAGCCTTACTATTAGTGCGGGTAGCCTTCCCTGATGGCTTGTATCCGCAGCTGCGGGAAAAGGCGGGGTACTTCACCATTGGGAGGCTTTTCCTGCGGGAACAGCTGGCGTACTGCGCGTAAGGTCTTCATCTCTCTGAGCATGGTGGGTCCTGCGGAACCAGTTGGTCTTTGCGCAGACGTCCCTCTTCAAGGTGAGTCTTGCGGGTCCAACTGGGCTCTGCTGGGACCTACCTCTTCAGAAGTATTCCTTGTTATCTAGATATAACTAGAATATAGCCCGTGCTTTACAACGGTTTGCATAGTTTTTAAACCACTTTACTAATAGAACTAATTTACCAATTCAGAATGAACAATTGAACATACACAATTGAAAGAGCACAATAATAAGGTAGATCAATAAAAAGATTATCACAATTTAATAAAAAAATATCATGTTAAATCAAGTTTATCTGACAATCAAGCTAAATTTGTTATATCCTTATGTTCGGAAGCATTGTTATCGAATATATTGTAATTATCATTATTACCTAATCAACTAGGATTAAGTAAAGGCCTAATCCAATTTAACACCGAACATTTTTTAAATCTGTATGTGAATCAAACTGTTCCGTCTGGTTTGATATAAGTACTGATAAAAACTAGCTACAAAACCAAAATAACGTCAGGTCTCGTGTTTAATCGGAATCGCAAAAATCTATACTAGTGTTGACATGAAATCTGAATATTATTGAAATGAATTTGCATAGACTTTTCTTGACTGTACAAGCATATAACTTAACTTATTAACAATTCAAACAAATCTTTAACCATTTAATGTTAACTATAGATTTTCTTGAATGGTATTCATTAATACCTGATCCGTTTGATCTTCGCTCATCTAATTCCTTGGTTTATCCGGGTATGTTCATTTGAAGTCTCCATCCTAATTGTTGGACTTATCATTGGATCTACTGTGTTGTTGAAGCCCGGGTTATAGCGATTTATATAGGTGAAGTGTTGAACTTAGCCTGAATTTTCAAACTAGCAGTACTTTTTTAACTGTTTAAAAAATCAAATTTTTTTAACCTAACATACGTTATAGTTTTCTTCCCTAGACATATTGAAGCAAAATCGAGAAGTGAACTCATAGTGAAGAATTGGTACCATGGCAATTTCAAGGAAAGTGTTTAAATTGAACAATAACCTATTGCTACATGTTTTAAAATGTTACATCTCATTAAATCACTTTTCTGGGTCAATAAACCAAATAGTGAAACAAATCAAAACCAGAACGTTAGTGATGGCTTGGCTTGGTTCGGTTTCAATTTTCAACTATTTACTTGGGATTATGGTGAATACCAAATCATTATTAACATCAAGTTGATATGTTGAAGTTTTGTTAGCAAATGGTCTTTTCTCATATGAACATTAAGATTTACATAATATTGCATCTATGCTCTAGAATGGACCTAGGCTCATTAATGGGCTTTGTGATTGAGGTCCATTACGTCCGTATTATGATAAGTTAGAAGAAGGCCCACTTTACTGGCTCAACAAGTTTGATTATAATGATTTATTCTGAATATTAGGGTATATCCCCGCGTGACAAGCGGGTGAAATAAATTGTCACTAAACATAATTAAATATAACATCAATTTAAACAAACATAATGTTTATTTAACTATTAAAACTTAATAGATTTACATTGTCACTAAACATATCACCATACCAACCAAAAAGTAATAGATTTACATTGTCTTAATATTAAAACTTTCAAATTACAGGAAGTTAATTTGAACATAACAAACATAATAAATTTAAACAACAAATTCAAGCAACACAATACTTCTTCAAACTTTCGGACCAAAACGTTAACCATTTACATTGTCTATATCTTAAAAGTTAAAAGTTATAATAAGTTAATGTACATCGAACAACCAAATAACAACAACAAAATACATAAACATGTACCTTCATATTAAACCACCATCAACTTCTTTAAACATTCTACCAAAACAAACTCAATTTGCTTCACCACCTGAAAATATAATAAAACATTAGCATCAATATTAAATATATTTAATAATGAGTAACATTTGAACATTAATAAAGTTGTTTTTATTAAAACAAAATAACATACAACAACAAACAAAGTAAAACGACAACATAAAACATCTTTCTAACTTAAACTATTAAACCAAAAAGATATATCAATAAAAATCTTTTTTGGCCGTAATTTTATACATAACAAATTTGATACTCATTTAAAACAACCCGTTTTGAAATATTTTCAAAATAGTTACAAAATATAAAAAAATTGGAATTAGTCAACTTCAAAAAATTATGAATTTTTTTTTTTGAGTTTTGACCAATCTTGCAACAAACTTTTAAATCAATGACATTAATATTTTGTTAAACTTGCAAAACATAAAAACGATTTACAAGACATTAATATTTTGTTAGACTTGCAAAACATAAAAACGATTTACAATAAATGAATTTTCAAATAACTTTGGAAAGATTAAAATATTTTTATGTTGACTTTGAAAATATTTAAAGGTGAAAAAATATGATACAAAAATATATATACCATATATACATGTATTTTAATAAAAAAATATATTAAAAACGTGGAAATTAATTGTTATATTTAAATGAGAATATTATTAAAGACATTACTAACGAACGTATATGAATATCCCATACAAACAGAAAATGTTATAAACACGTATTTAAGATATTGACATTTTATGTTGAGTATATATATTAGGAAAATGAATTAAATTAGAATATATTAAATGGTCGGTCAACAATATTAAAGAAAGTTATTAACTTTAAAAATTTTAGAAAACACCGACCCACATTATAGTCAATTCCAAAAATAAATAAATAAATTATACTCAACTTATTTATTTGAAATTCGAATTATTAACTTGAATACACATAAAAAGTAATAATTATAAATAATGACTTTAAACTTTATTATATGATTTGATTAAATTAGAATATAATAAATTGTTATTTAAGTTATAAATCTGTTTACCAAAATTATTAAACGAAATTTGTTATAGTCAAATATCCTAAATACAAAAAATATTACAAAAATCATGGCATAATGTAATCTTGAAATTATTAGTTTTTTAGTCGATCCACAATTAATATTATTTTATTACAGTCAAAGAAATATGCATTCAATTTTATTAAAAAACCATTATCATTAATTGTTATATTTATGTCTAATTATAAATTGGTCAAACATATAAGATAGAAAAATTGTGGAAATTGGAAACTAATAAACAATAAATATTGACAATGAAAACAAAAATTTTCCATAACCAACTGTAATATATTTTTTTTAGAATTCAAATTCAAATAATATTTCGAATTTTTATAGTGCATTAATTGTTACAGTTTCCATAACCAAATGATGACACCCATTAGCATTAATTGTGACATTTATGTCTCATATACATTGGTCAAACAAAAAAGATGAAAATGTGTAAATGTTAGAAAATATAATGTATCTTACAATATAATAAAATAATAATGTTTTAAGTCAAATATATTGAAATATAAAAATGGTAAGGAGTAAATGTTATTATTTCTGTCAAAATAAGATGTAACAACTACTTAGAAAAGGTAATAAATTAATAATAACACAATTACTAAAATTATAATAATTATTATAAATTATAGAGATTATCATTGATAAATAGATAAATATAAGATACAAAAATATATTTTTTTAATACATCGGTTGTTATTAAAATATATTAAATGGACAAAACCAACAACTATATATGATTGATTATATAAAAATCAAATAAATTACATGAATTGTGAAAAAAATACATGAATAATAACAAAAATATACATCAATATTAAACAAAAAATAAGATATCTTATCAACAAATCTTCAACCCATGAAATTAGCTATATCAAGTTGGGAACATAACCAGAAATGAGAAAATTAAATATTAATATTCGTTTTACAAATAATAAATTTTAATTGTGGTTATGTTACATGTTATGAAATATTTACCTAGTAATTCATAAAATTCAACTTTAATTTAAATTTGAAAATTTATAAATTTTAAATTACATCGTTTTAGAAATAATAAATTTTAATGATGGTAATTTTAGACATTATGAATGTGTGTTTAATCAGCCATTTAAAAAGTTCAACTTAAAGTTAAATTGAACTTTAATGTTTGACCAGACAATTTAAAAATGTTTGACCAACTTAAACGTTTGACCAACAATTAAATAAACAAATCAACTTTAATTTAAATTTGGAAATTTAAACTTTTTAATCAAATCGTTTAACTTACCAACCTAAACGTTTGACCAACAATTAAATAAAAAAAATCAACTTTAATTTAAATTTGGAAATTTAAACTTTTTAAATCAAATCGTTTGGAAATTTAAACTTTTTAAATCAAATCGTTTAACTTACCAACTTAAACGTTTGACCAGCAATTAAATAAAAAAATCAACTTTAATTTAAATTTGGAAATTTAAACTTTTAAATCAAATCGTTTGGAAATTTAAAATTTTTAAATCAAATCGTTTAACTTACCAACTTAAACGTTTGACCAGCAATTAAATAAAAAAATCAACTTTAATTTAAATTTGAAAATTTAAACTTTTAAATCAAATCGTTTTATAAAATAATAAATTGTAATGATGGTAAGTTTAGACGTTTTGGAATATTGACTTACCATTTACAAATTTCAAATTTAACTTAAATTTGGAATTTAAAATTCGAAATTGTAATCGTTTTAGAAATAAAAAAAAAGGTAATCGCGGTAATGCTACATGTTATGGGATGTTAAACCACGTATTTACATTTTATTATTGGCCTTACCGGAAAAAGAATAATGATAATGTCCATGGATGAAACTTTTTAGTTAGAACCTAGAAGAACAACATGTAAAAGAAAAATACAGGAAAAATATAAAGCTTCAAATAAATATAAAACAACCATTGTTATAGGTATAACACATGAACCGAAAAACTTACCGGAAAAACGTAAAAACGTAGAAATATTAGGTTAATCGCTGTTTTTGATTTAGAACCTAAACTGATTTAAAAAAAATCAGTTAACAATGAAAATAATGATAAAAAGGTTAGATCTACAATAACCAGAAGTAAATATAATGTTGCCGGAAAAAAGATATAGCATTGCCGGAAAATCATATAACATTGTTGGGCATTAAAGTATAATATATAACCTTACCTGAAAACGATTAATCTCGATCTACATTACCGAAATATAGAAGATGGTGGATGGTGGAGTTAGAGAGAGAGAGAGAGATTAAATACAAACAAAAACGGAAAATAAAATTCTTACCGGAAAACTGTAATAACTTCAAAATATCAATTCAATCTTGGATTTTGATATACAACCTAAAGAGATTATTACAAAATCATATAACAATTAAAATAAATATAAAACCATATCGGAAAACCTTATCGGAAAAATATATTATCTTGCCGGAAAATCAAATAACATTGTTGGCCATTACCGGAAAACGATTAATCTCGATCTACATTTCCGGAATATAGAAGATGGTGGAGTTAGTAATTAAGCCGAGAGAGAGAGAGAGGGAGAGAGAGAGAGAGATTAAAATGATTAAAATGATGGTGGAAAATTCTAAGGTTTAAATAGTGTGTGAGATGACACATAACAGCATATTAGATAGTCTTAGAATGGAAATGAGATGACATGGAGGTCTAGGTGGACACCCTAGTAGAAGGACATGTGACAAAATTGTATTGATTTAATAAATTATAGATAAGAACTAGACCAACTTATACTTAATGTTTTAAGAGTATGACCCATCTTCTTGTATAATTGCATAGATGCTTTACAAATGGGCCATAGACTTGTTAAGCATTAGCAATCAGGCCATCTTAACGAGCTTTTATCAAAATACAATTTTGTTTTCACAATATGTTGGGAAAGTGCGGACTACCGGATATAAGACTTCTACAGGCCCATTTGTCCAAACGAAAAAAGCCCAAATTTGTTAGGTGAAATAAGTGATTGTAACGCTTTATTCTGAAGTGTAACTTGTTTAGCACGTAGTTTATCATTTCAAGATTTAAAATTTCTTTCCAAACCTATTTTATATTTAATCGAAACTTTCAATCTAATATATTCACTATAAATTTCGCCTTCACTTGGCACTTGGCAGTCTTTAGAATCTTCAAGAAATTTGACCGGACATGATTAAATTGCAAGGTTTTCTGAGAAAAGATAGTGTTTGGCAATCATGATTCAACTAATAGAAGTTTTGACAACAATTTGGTCTCATTGTCTTGGAGTTGATTCCGTTTTCTAGTATTTTTTTATGTCAATGGGTCGTCTCGACTGGATGATGGGAAACCAATAATTCAAAATCAAAAGTGGTTCTCCAAATTTAAAACGTGGTAACACGTGTTACGGTCGGAACCGAAACATAGAACCGGATAGTTGGAGGCGCATGAGGAAGCCGTGGCTTTTACTTTTGTCGGTAGGTGTGTCAGTGTTAGATAAAAAGCGGCGACCAAAGCTAGACCGTTGACCCTTAGTCTATGGCGGCGGTAGATCGTAATCTACACCGGCGGCCGAAGCCAATTATATATATATATATATATATATATATATATGTATATGTACAAACGTCCCCGGGGTAGGACGAGAACGAGAAGAAGAGAAAGATTTAGGCTAGAACCCTAAGGATTTGATACCATGTAGAATAATGAAAACCCCCGTAAGGTGTAATTTATTATTGATCAACTATATATAGGAGTACAATTGAGATAAATACAAGGAAACCAAATCAAATATAATCTCCTAACTATGGTAACACTATATTACTAAAACTCTAATAATATATTCTATAATATTCTCTAATAGACCCCACTCGCTTATTTTGATAGGCTTACATTATTTTAAAAGGGCCTCAATTTTGAAGTTTGTTTTAGGCCTCTAAAAAAATTGGGCCGGCCCTATTTATTAATCATGGCTTAGATAAAAAAACAAAATCCAACGGAATATATACATACATGCGCATGTATTATCAATGGTGGATACATGAATATTTGTGTAGCATTAAGGTAATGTAGGATTGTAGGTTGTGAATCAAATGAGTTGGATAAAAAAAAAATACAAATTTGTGCATGGGCTTGCACCCAATTACTATTATTATAATGGTATCAAACTAGATTAATTACCATCACCTAGTATTATAATTGTGAACCTAATCTACTGGTCCACTCAATAGATCAAACTAACACAATTAGGGAAACATAATACCTTATTTGAAAAATCATACCACAACTAGGTCTAGATAGATATGAGCGAAAAAGATCGATTAACCGAACTGTAACTAAAAAGGTACTTATGTATAATGCCAGTTTTGTCTTACCAGTAGTCTTTATGTCTCAATCTCTATAATTACACTAAAAATATTTCATTTTCTTTTCGTTCACAACCACTTTCAACAAATATTAAAAAATTATAAAGTATGATCAATGATTCTCTAAATTAACTAATGAATAGTAACATTTTTTTTATTCTTTACTCACAATCACTTACAACCACGCTCTCGAAAATGAAGTACACACTCATATATTATCGAGAATAAAATAAGCCCGCAGTAAATAAATCTATTCATATACATTCGATTTTATTTTCTCTCTAAATTCTTACATTCAATTTACAAAATAACTTTTGTATGCTAATGACTTCATTTATGGAATCCTATATAGTTATGTGATGATTGGTGATAATTAAGGTTTTATGAAATTAAGGATGTTTTCTGTCAAACCTATATTACATTGAGAAACCTGCATAATTTAGTCTGGAAAAATTCAATAATCAACTTATTACACTTTTGTTTCATGCTTTTTGGGAAGTACTGTAAGCTTGTCTACCAATTACTTATATTAAAATCAAATTTAATGCATGCATACATGTGTGTATACGATACTTAGATGAATGCGATTTACATCGATCAAGATCGATTGTGGATACAAGAATATTTGTCTAACTAGTAAAAAGTATCAGCATCAATGTAACATATTATGGATGAAGTCTGTAAAAATATTAAAATATATAACATTGTGCGTTGTCTTGTACTCTTAGCAAAAGTTAACATATTTCTATTATATATTAATATAACATCATCTACTATTATTAATTATTGCACGACTCAGTGGTCTATTCAATATATCTAACAAACACATTTAGAGAAACGTAATACCTTATTTTACGAAACTGATATACAAAAAAGACTTCCATTTCTAAAAGAGAGAAAAACCCAAAAATATAATGATAACCTTCGTAAGGAAATACCACATCACGAGATAAGTATAAATAGAAAGATCGATTAATCAAACTATAATTAAATGACCGCCTCTGTATTATCTTACGTTTGTCTCACTTGTATGATAAAGTTACATCGCATAATAAAAGTACGTAATACACATTTTGTTATGTAGTATAACCACAATGCAAGTGAGGTAAATATTGGTAGTATAAAATAGCAACACATTCAACTACTCAAGTTTATTTTTTTCTTAAATTTTTTCACCTTTTAACTTTACTACATTACTTTTGTATGGTTCAATAGAAAACAAAACCATTTATTACATGAACAGTACAATACCTTTTATAAGTACGACTACGTTGCCGACCCCTCGGCCTCTGCTGGCTTTAATTATGTTGGGGATTTGGATGCGTTGAGCCGGAACGATGCCGAGTCCACGTATAATATTCCGCAGCATGAGCAGAAGAAGAGGAAGCTTGAGAAGAAGAAGGAGGCTTTGGAGAAGGCTGATGCTTATGCTGGGGAGGTGGACCCAGATGAGGTCGATAACCCCGCTACGGATGCCTGGCTGGTTAAGAATCGCAAGAGTAGGCTAGGCATGTGTGTTTAGAATTATTATTATTTTTATTATTATTATTATTATTATTATCATCTTTTTGCTAAATTCGATGCGAATACAAATAGAAATTTCAAAATTCGAAATTAAACGGGGCAGCTCAGCTAGGTTTGAGCTCGATTTTGAGGTTAAACGAGCCTAAGATCGAGCCAATAAGCCGAGCAGAAGCGGACCTACATAGTGATCGTCGGACACCAATGCTTTTTTAAATTTATTTAGAAGTGATAAAAAATTTATTTATCACTTGACTCATAACAATGTTACGGATCTACTCAACCATAAAAGAACGCTGTTGCTCGACCTCAACACATCAACACTGCTCAAGCCTCCGCGAGACCGCCACCAGCCCACCACCTGCCGCCGCCGCGCTTCTCTGCCACCATCCACCCTTTCGGCCCTCCTCCGTCGTCATTGCTTTGTGATTTTGCCTCAACTCTCAGGTAATTTTAGGGCTAAAAAACCTACTCCGTAAAATAAAGATATCCAATTGATTGATTTTATGCAATTATTTACTTAGATTAGTAATTGTATCTGTATGTTGTATATTATTGTTAGATTGTTATTTTGTTATGTCAAATAATTTTAGGGTTAGTTATGCAAGCATCATTGAAAAGAATGGGGAAAGGGTTTGAAGATGGGATATTGTTATATATATATATATATATTATAGATTTAGAGAAGAGCCATGCTATGAAGTTAGGTTGGAAAACTTTAGAGAAGAGCCATGCTATGGAGTTAGGGTTTGAGGAGAGTAGCTCGGTTTAGATCGTGCAACAACAGTTCATTTAAGAGTGTTTCAATTTGGCTCGGGTCAAAACGATTATTTTTTAAAAATTTAAATTTTGTTCAGGTCGAAACTGGCTTTGACCACTAGACTCTTGTTGAATAGAGCTGTAACATAATAAGTTAATTAAGAATAACTTAGATGGTCTAGCTATTTATGAGTATGAGGTATATTGTGAGAGACACAATAAATATCTAAAATGGGTTTAGTCATGTTAAATTAGTAGCACTATGAATAATTACCATAGCTTTGCTATTTGTGGGATATACTGAGTACGATGATGACGACTTATTTACTTTCTATTTCTTAGTGGCAAAGCTTTGATTTTGCAGATGGAAGCATGTAACTTGTTCATATCATGATTTTCACTGCTTGAATTCTACTGTTTTGACTTATATAGCCCAGCAGCCCCAACTTTTTTATTGAGAAACTTCACACAAACGAAATAATAATTGATTTTCGGCAATTTCACCACCAACAGTTCACCGTGGGCGGCGCCGACGTGACCGGGGCGGTGTTCACCGCCGGCACCGACAGCCACATAGGCTCCTTCAACAGCATCCCGGCATCCACACCTTACAGCCCCTTAAATTCTAGGGTTTCTTTCATTCTGCACTTACAATCATGGACCTCTTACAGGCATACTCCGGCGATGGCGACGGCAACGACCACCGTATGCCCTCCCCTGACTCCTCACCTCCTCGCCTCTCCATCATCCCCAAATCCTCTGCCCCAGAAGTGGACGACACCATGCTCTCTCTCAGCAACAAAACCCTAACCAAACCCCTTGACCCGTCCCAACACGTGGTCGAATTCAACCCCGCCTACGACCAGCTCTGGGCTCCGATCCAAGGATCCGCACACCCCTACGCCAAAGACTGACTCGCCCAGGGCATGCGTAATCATAAGCTTGGCTTTGTGGAGAACGCCGCCATTGAGCCCTTTGTCTTTGATGAACAGTACAATACCTTTTATAAGTACGGCTACGCTGCCGATCCCTCGGCCTCCGCTGGGTTTAATTATGTTGGGGATTTGGATGCGTTGACCCGGAACGATGCTGAGTCCGTGTATAATATTCCGGAACATGAGCAGAAGAAGAGGAAACTTGAGAAGAAGAAGGAGGCTTTGGAGAAGGCTGATGCTGATGCTGATGCTGATGCTGGGGAGGTGGACCCCGATGAGGTCGATAACCCCGCTACGGATGCCTGGCTGGCTAAGAATCGCAAGAGTCTGTGGGCCGGCAAGAAGGAAGGGTTACAGGTATGTATGCGTGTTTAGAATTATTATTATTATTATTATTATTATTATCATCATCATCTTTTTGCTGAATTCGAATTACAAACTCGAATTGAATTCTGTGTTGGCTGTTTTGATGCGAATACAAATAGAAATTTCAAATTCGTTGAATTCCTTCAGTCGCAGGATGAATTGACTGAAGAACAAAAGAAATACGCGGAAGAGTATGCGAAAAAGAAGGGCGAAGCGGACGGGAATAAAGAGAAAGGCGAAGTGGTCACGGATAAGAGCACCTTTCATGGAAAGGAAGAGAAAGATTATCAAGGCAGGTCTTGGATCGCACCACCGAAAGACGCAAAGGCGAATAATGATCATTGTTATATACCGAAAAGATTGGTGCATACGTGGAGTGGCCACACAAAAGGTGTTTCTGCTATCCGCTTCTTTCCTAAACATGGGCACTTGCTTTTATCAGCTGGGATGGATAATAAGGTTAAGATTTGGGATGTGTATAATTCGGGCAAGTGTATGAGGACTTACATGGGCCACTCTAAGGCGGTTCGTGATATATCCTTTTGTAATGACGGGTCGAAGTTTTTGACTGCTGGTTATGATAAGAATATCAAGTATTGGGATACTGAAACTGGGCAGGTGATATCCACTTTTTCGACGGGGAAGGTACCGTATGTGGTTAAGTTGAATCCGGATAACGATAAGCAGAATATACTCTTGGCGGGTATGAGTGATAAGAAGATTGTTCAGTGGGATATTAATACAGGGCAGATTACTCAGGAGTATGACCAGCACCTTGGTGCAGTGAATACAATAACGTTTGTTGATAATAACAGACGGTTTGTAACATCAAGTGATGATAAGTCTCTTCGCGTATGGGAGTTTGGTATACCTGTGGTTATAAAGTATATTAGCGAGCCGCATATGCATTCGATGCCTGCAATTTCACTTCATCCTAATGGGAATTGGTTGGCTGCACAGAGTTTGGATAATCAGATTCTGATTTATAGCACTCGGTAGCGGTTTCAGCTTAATAAGAAAAAGAGGTTTGCTGGCCATATCGTTGCTGGTTATGCGTGTCAAGTGAATTTTTCACCGGACGGTAGGTTTGTTCTGTCGGGAGATGGTGAGGGTAGATGCTGGTTTTGGGATTGGAAAAGTTGCAAAGTTTTTAGAACATTAAAGTGTCATAATGGAGTTTGCATTGGTGCTGAGTGGCATCCTTTGGAACAGAGTAAAGTCGCAACGTGTGGTTGGGATGGCTTAATCAAATACTGGTAAGTATCTTTATTCTTACTAATTAATTATAAATTATAAATATAAATATATAATTATACTTATCTTATGAACATAGAATATATAATTTGACATACATATGGGTTCTTCATTTATTGCATTGCAGGGACTAGTTCGTGGTCAATTTACTGGTAGCAAATATTATGCCAATTAAATCTCTAGTGTTAAGATGGTTAAAGTTACTGGCATAAAAGGAAATATGATGTCTTTGCTGCAAAATGGTGACGGTTTTATGCATCCAAGTGGCATTTTGTCACGAGGAATAGATTAGAACTTGTGTTTTACTTCAAACTGCCATATGTTTATTTTCAAACTAAGGCGTATGGTTTTGAGATCATGTTTGTTTATGTCGGACCGTATATTGTTGTTCTTGAGTCTGTCTTCACTTGATTAGATAAAACTTTATCATATAGTTTTTTGATTATTGATTTAGCTCTGTTATTTTATAGCACTTTAAGACGAATGAATAGTAATTAGGGTTGGTGCTTTCACTTGTTTTGCTATGCCAGATATGCAGCATGCTATTGCTATTTGACGTGTGCTTTTACCATATATATTTTTTAAAACATATAATATTTACCAGAATACCAGGAGTTAAGTTTGATGTTGGATAATGCCATTGTGTATGTTGTGGTTTATGGAGTATGCATAAGAATAATTTGGTGGCTGCTTGTTCAGTACATTAAGGGCACCTGTAGTCGGGTAGCCCCGACACCCTTTTTTTCTCCAAAAACCGCTACGAGAGGGGCACTTTGGTTGAATTATGCGCCTGTGTCATGGGGAAACTGGGTTGGTCAAAGGACCAATCAAGCTCTTCCTTTTTTTTTTGGTATAATTAATTAAAATCATATTTAATCATTACATGGGGCTGCAAGCCTGCAACCACTACGCATGAAACCGGAAAGCCCCGATGTTTATGTGGCATTGACGTGACATGAAAAAAAGACGTTTTTAGCCTGTCCACTACAGACGCACGAATGTAAGTATTATGTGAACTTGGCATAGAATTAGGTCATGGCTCCCATACAGTGAAAATCGAGGACTGTTCTTAAATTAATCACATCTTAGAATTGCTAATAAATGTTGTTTGGACAACTTTTGTCATGTGTAAATCGGTATCTAACACAAGTACCATGCACGTTGACGTTGGTGGATTAATTTAGTGAGAATTTTGATATTATGGAAACTGAAGTGCACAACTTTATCAACTTGTGCAGAGTAGCAAGGAACATTCTTTAAGTTGGTTCACATGTATGATACAACTTTTCACAACTCAACCATAGATGATCAAATCATACACCCAACCCTTCTAAAAAACAAGACACTTTGTATAATGAATGAACAAATATAAGAAATAAGGGTGTTAACCTAGCTGTTCAAAAGTTACTTCATATTGGATTGGATCGCTAAAAACTCAAGTTTATTCGAGCTTATCTTATATTAGAGCTCTTTTAGTAAACTAGCTCTGGCTCAAGTTTTAATATCTAGCTAGACTAGTCTTATGAGCTTAACTAGTCTAACTCCGTCTACAATCTGTATAATCTTTTATTAACATCATCATCATCATCATCATCATCGTACTCAGTATATCCCACCAATAGCAATGCTATGGTAGGGTCTGAGGAGGGTAAGATGTAGACAGCCTTACCTCTATCCCATAGGGATAGAGAGGCTGCTTCCGGTGAGACCCCCGGCTCGATAGTAGTTTTGAATCAAGCCTTGGACATAAGACACATAACACTCAATCATCGGGACACCGGCTGATTGGTGCATGTGCCCTTGTCTTTCGGCTATCAACGCCACCACATGATGCCTGATTAACCTTCCGCCACTTTTAACGTTATTTTCACGTGATTAGTAAAATAACGTCAAAATTAGTGCAATTTTACTTTTGCCCACCCAAGGGTTCACACATATTAACATGATAAATATAACTATTTATTATAAATATATAAATTAATTAGAACTAGTAAATACAAATCGAGTCAAGTTCAAACTTGAAAGTTACCCTCCTACCAAATTAAATATCCTAAATAAGAAGAATAATTTCTTTACTTGCATAGACTTAAACATTGCTTCTTGAGATATCCTAACTTTTTTTATTTTTTATTTTTTTAGCAATTGCACTGCTTCTAATCCTTCCTATACAAAATGTATATACAACTTTACCACAATACTTCTAAAACTAACTCTTGGGAGATGATGTGGACTCCTTCTCTTTAGCTTTCTTGAACTCTTCTACAAGCAGATCATATATTTTACCTCTTAATTTGGATGCTTCTTGAGGCTGAAACCGTTGTCTGCTAAACTGTTAATAAAGATGCATTCAGGTGTAATTACCAGCATAACTCAAAATTCCATATATATCCTTACAAAACATGCGAAATATCATATACACCCAACCAAACTTAAAATATCAAATATCAAATTCACCCAGTTCATTAAAACTAAATCATCATTTTTCCGTTATTTGATATCTCTAAAATTCCATCTTTATCATTAAAAATTTACATTTACAGTTAACAATATTTTTCTCAAAATATATGATATTTAGGGGGTGTTTGGGATTCCTTATTTTACCTCCTTATACCTTAGTTAAGGCATAAGGTATAAGTTACAAATTTGTAACTTATACCTTATACACTCACAAAACATAACTTTCCCAAACACCTTATAACTTAGTCATCTTATAAAAAAACAAGTCATTTTTAACCTTCGCGTTTTCTTTTTACAACTTTTTAAAGAACATTATTAACAAGTAAATATAGTTTTTTTTAATAAAAAAATGGGTAAATTTGAAATTCTTAAGTCTTACAAAAACAAGGGCAAAACAGTCATTTCTTGAATTATTTTTGTGAAATGGGTTTATTTTGATATTTGACAGAATAACAGAGATTATCCTTTATGTTTACACAAACACTGTTGGATTCTAAAACGCAAAGGACAAAACAAATCAATTTAGAAGATAAAGGACAATGAGTGAAATTTGATGCAAACATAAATGATAATCTCTGTAATTCTGTCTTGATATTTTAACTAGTTACTAAGGGCATATATATGATCTTTTTTAGTATAGGTTAGGCATATATATGAAATTCTCCCTAAAATTTAGATAAAAAATATATTGGCTCTATAAATCAAGTAAAAATGTACCATCGATAAATCTTTCTTTCTGAACCTCTCTGGAGCTTCTTTAATATAAAGCAGAACAAAGAGCCCACAGTCATAATCGTTCTTCTGCTGACAAAATTACCCTGATGAAATAACTAAAAATATTTAAAAGATGTAAAACGCAAGCTATGAAAATGTTTACCGTAACCCTTTTGTGATCCACTCTCTAGTCAAGATTTTCACATATTTCATCTGTAACAGGTTAGTCATAATATCTATAATAATCATGTAACTATAACTATAACTATAACTATAACTATAACTTTATATTATACCTTTTAATGTTATCAAACAGTGACACGCAGACCAAGTGAGTCCAAATGTAGCAAAGTTGGGCCTAGTTCATCTTCCTTGTCAGGTAGACATATTATCACCAGGCTCCAATGAGCACTGCACAACTAAAAAACGCATTAATATACATACACAACTACATCAGGCACACATTTTCAAAACAATCAATTATGCTATAACTGATAACAGTCCTATTAGAAACATGACAATTAACATCTTTTGAATATTAGGAATGAAACTTCAAAAGCTTACTTTTCATGTACGGGCAGAAGAATATATGCTTTCTCAAAACTCAAATAAATAAGATTAGACCTGATTCAAAAACTGCCCAAGTGACAACAAAACACTAACCGTATAATAATGGATGAAATACATGCTTCAGGAGCAAGACATGCAATGTGGGTATGATCAACTTCAACAGAATTCGGGTCATCCCTGCAAATTCACAATCAAAAATAAAGGAAAACCAAAACATAAGTATATGAAGAATTCCAAGAAATGATAAATCATCCAACATAATCAGAGGCAATGTGTTGTACCTTGATGGGTAGTAGATTGATTTTACCATCTTTCTCGCTGAAATTCGAATATATTAAATTACAACTTTTTTGCTATCTTAGAAACCGGTCATCGGTTTGGTTTTACGGTTCGTCTTTTTTACTTTGTGTCGGTTGATCGGTTTCAAAATTTTCAAACCATAGCGAATGGTTTGGTTCGTTGTTTATACCAGAAACCGGCCTTACGAAATCAGACCAGACTGTAAATGTTGAATGCATTTTATTATTTAGTATTAGATATTAGATATGTTTTGTTATATATATTAGTATAGTTAAAATATAATTGAACAAATCTTTTTTAATACAAGTAAACTTGGCTATTACAATTTCATTAAATTAACCTAATTCCAGTATGATTTTTTGTAATCTTTATTCTTCTTATTATTTCGTCTTCGTTTGGAATTCCTTATTTTTATCACCTTATAACTTATAACTTATTGAAAAGTTAAAAAGGTGTTTGGGATTGCTTAATATGTGAGTGAAAAAGCTCCATAAGTCACAAGGTTGTGACTTATGACTCATGGTTGTGACCATTAATGTTTACCATTTATGTCGCTAAAATTCCTGTCATGGTCCTCTCAAGTTTCATATTTTGTTGGTGTTTAGTTAGAATTGATGGTACAGCTAAATTAATAAAAATTTTAAACTAAATTTATTATCAAAGCTTAAACTGTGAAGCCAAACCGGAATCAGACCTTTAGTAACAGTTGGGTTTCAATTTTCAATGGTTCAGTTTTGGTTTGGACGACAAAAAATTGGTACTCACAAGTTTAACTTAAAAACCATCGAAACCGGCATTGAACAACATATTTATTTTTTTAATTGAAAAATTATAACGTATGAAAAAGTTATGAGCGTTTAAAAATCGTAGGTGGGAAGTCGGTTTAAAATTGAAATTAAAAACATAACAACATTGTTAAAGATGAGAAAACAAACTTGTAAGTTGGGTGAACTGTGTATAAAAATCAAGTTTATATATCCTTTTTACACACACATGTACTTCATGCATTATTATTAATTAATGTTTGTAAAACTCTTAAAAATCAAGTGTCTTAATTTCCCCTTGTCTGTCTCTGTGTATGTATTATGGAAATAAGTTACAGGTCTAGGCCTCAAATTCCTCTTGAGGAGAGGTTGGACTGGTAAAAGAAAACAAAATAAAATTATTAACTTAAAGATACAAGTAATAAAAACAATGTCAGGAAATGATACATGGAGATACTTCTTCTTACTCTGCAGGAGAATCACCATCTTGTTGTTCATCATTGTAGTTTATCTTTTTCTTACGAGTTGCTAAGCAAGAAGTCTTCCTGCATCTTCCTTTACCCGGAAGCTGACTCTTTGACATTGATTTTTGCCCTTGGCAAGGATTGATGTAAGGTGAATCTTTTTCAAATGCGCAGACAGTCCTAGAATCTTTCTGCTAATCAACAAACAAATATGCGCGTTTTATTAAAAAAAAAAAAACAATCAATGAGTGAGTGAGGTGTAAAAAAGAATCAATCATATCATACGTCTTGTTCCATCTTCTTGCGGACAAAATCAGCATACTTTGATAAAGATTTCTTTTTCCCATGTGAAGCACCTGTTGTAATTGCTGGCTTATTATTATTATTATTCCCAGACCATTTAATTTGGGTTAAAAGAATGAATACAAATGTTACCGTGATCAGAAAGGTGTAGTATTCCATTATCCGCCTCCTCCTGTTATGATAACAAACCAATACAACTAAATCTATACATTAGAAAGAAAGAAAGAAAGAAAGAATTTGATTGAGCTAAAGAAAGCACCTTATTGTCCGATTGACGGTTGTTTCTCCGTTCCAACTCACGCTCATGCCTCTTGAGATTGGCCTTAAACTTGAAGCCACCATCGGCCAGCCTAACACCTATCGTTTGCAAGCTTCGTTTCATCCTCACAACACACTCCGCTATTTCACGCTCAGATTTACCCATCACTTCCAAATCCTAATTATTATTATCATCATCATCATCGGGTTTCTTCCTCTTCACTCCGTTTTCTTCATCCATCAAGTCAAAGGGTTTTATGTTTTTTTTTCGTTTTTAGGTATATATATATAAAACAAACCCCAATTGCGATAACCGAAACCCTAGGTGATGATGGTGTCGGAAAACTCCTTTTACCCAAAAAAAACTAATTTCATCTGTCCCAAACCTATTTGTAACCTTATATCAAACATTTAGAAATTCTTTTTAGTATAATCCTAAATTATTAAGGTAGTCGAAACCTTAGAACTACTGTCGGTGGTGGGGTTCAAACATTGGTGGTAAGCGGAGGGGGTAGTGATAAGCGGTGGTGTTTTCCGGCGAAAAAGGAGTTTTTTGCAAAAAGAAAGAAAAACGTTTTTCAGGCGACCGGAGACTAGCGGAGTGATGGTTGGGTCTAAATATTATATTTTATTGTATTATTTGTATAGTTTTATGGTTTATTGTACGAACCATGGTATTTCATACGTACTTATTGTGTTACATGTCATTGGACGTTAAAAGGGTTTATTCTGAACTTGTACGAGCACGAGATTAAGGCTCGGGACGATTGTCATGCAAAACAGAGCAAGAGGTCTGAATATAATATTATTTGTTGCTGCTGAAGACCGTCGCGTTACTCGACGAGGTGAAGGAAGGTCAATCGCGATATGTAATAGACAAATATTTAAAACCATATTATTTTTGTCCATCGCGCTACGCGATGGACATGAAGTGAAGAAAGATGTCACGATACTACGGATATAATAGTCGTGCAAAATGGGTTTTGATTATATCTTTTGTTTTACGAACCCTATTCAGGATCACGTATTCACAGCAGTTTCTGTGCGATTTTGAACGAACTTGAAGGCTCCCAATCATATTCCTATCAACTTTCATGCCTATCTATTCAAGAATCAAAGACCCGATGATTGCTATGAGTAGCTAAATCTTTCGAGTCATACTAGGGTGTAAGATTATGTAACTTAGGGTTTATTGTTCTACATTCTTGCTTTAATTTGACTCTTTGTAATTGACTAAATAGTGTGGATTAAGTTGTTAGTATTGCCTTGGATCCATATGTGTTAAGATTTTTTTGCATCAATAACATTGTGAAATGAGAATTGCTATTAAGACTGATTCATGCTAGATTTGTTAACTGTTTCTGATTTATGAAGTGCTTGATTCGTGTTGCAAATGATTTCTTGCACCAGTTGCAGGCGATAGATGATTGTTGGCACTTATGATTAGGAATGTATGTTGGTGAATCTGAATTTCACGTGTGTTTAATTGAAATCAAGTCAAGTGTGTAAGTTAATCTAGTGTTGCATATATATTTTTTCAACCCATGTGTGATTGTTTTTCATTAATTGTTTACAACTTGTTAAGTGATCGAGTTATCTCAATCTAAAACTATCGCTAGTGTGATCAGTACTCGATTAAATCTTCATAATATAGTAATCTACATGTCACATCCCAATCTAAGACGGAAATGCTGGGGCGCGAACTGACTACAGGTGATAAGAATCTTCATAATATAGTAATCTATATATTTTTAACCCATGTGTGATTAAATCTTCATATTTTTTAACCCATGTGTGACTAAATCTTCATAATATAGTAATCTATATATTTTTATTAATATTTTGGAATATGTTACTTTTATCTAATAGCAATATTGTCATTTGCAGTTTGTTTGGATTGTTAAATGACAATGATTTGAACATTTCCAGACCAATTCCATTGAAGTTGTTGTCATCTCTTGATGACGAGTTTTTAAAAACAACATATTTCTATAATATTTGTGAGATTCGCACAATAATCTTGGTAACTTACTGGTTATATTTTTTAAAATTTCATATTGATCTCTTATACGTTATTGTATAAAGATTAATTAGTTTGTTACTTTTTCAGCCGAAAAGTATTGACTTGCTCGGAACATATCTGTGTTGGTTGAATATGTTGTCTATATTTATATGGTTTGTTGATATGTTTTTTCACCCATGTGTAACACGAGCAATATCTAGTAATAATAATAATAATAATACTTTACATTGCTTGTGTCGAGAAATATCTCAGATTTAAATTATAGGGTTTCTTTGATTATGCACTTACAATCATGGACCTGTTACAAACATACAGCGACCACGATAACTCCGACCACCGTATGTCCTCCCCTAACTCCTCACCACCACGCCTCTCTATCATCCCCAAATCCTTCGTCCCAAAAGTGGACGACACCATGCTCTCTCTCAGCAACAAAACCCTAGCCAAACCCCTTAACCCGACCCAACACCTCGTCGAATTCAACCCCACCTACGACTAACTCTGGGTTCCCATCCAAGGAGCCGCACACCCCTACACCAAAGACAGACTCGCCCAGGGCATGCGTAACCATAAGTTTGGCTTTGGGAGAATGCCGCCATTGAGCCCTTTGATGAACAGTTAATACCTTTTATAAGAAGGCTACGCCGCCGATCCCTCGACCTCTGCTGGGTTTAATTATGCTCGGGATTTTGATGCGTTGAGCCGGAATGATGCCGAGACCGTGTATAATGTTCCGCAACATGAGCAGAAGAAGAGGAAGCTTGAGAAGAACGAAACACATCGAGCTAGATATACACTTTGTTCGCGAGCAAGTTCAACGAGGAAAGGTTCGCATCGTACATGTACCGACACGCTACCAGATTGCAGATATCTTCATGAAGGGACTCCCGAAGATTCTCTTTGATGACTTTCGAGCCAGTCTCAACATTCGATCACCTCCCACTTCGACTGCGGGGGTTTAATAGTATTGTATATTAATGATAGTTATCTTGTTATTCATAACTTAAATATATGTAAATATATCCCTAAAATAGGGGATTCCATGTATTATATATTGACATTGGTTAATGAGAAGAGGCGAGGATTTAGTCCATCTGTTACTGATGATTGACTTTTGTCATAAGTAACTTGGTTACGACAACCGCCTAAATAATGTTAAATCACAAATTGCTCAAGTTGTCGGTGATCAAAATTGCATAAACAGTAACTGTTGATGGCACATTTCTTAAGTACAGTGTTGGATTTAGTTACCGAACCGTCCTTCAAAATTGCATACACAATAACTGTTGCGGTACAAGGAAGGAATATTGGAATGCAAGTAAAGTTAATTAGAGCTAGGGTTATCAAGTTTGGATTAACTATCTTTGTTTTTATTAGAGTCCTTGCTATAGTCTAAACGAGTTTATGTTTAGCCATATATATCGAGTCATGATAAGGGTTGTAATCAAGTTTTAAGCTATTGTTAGTTGATAGAATTGTAGAGTTTATTCCAAAATTAATTGTTTTACACAACTTGGTTTATATTAGTCCACCCCCCCCCCCAGAATAGATTAGTTGATTAGTCTATTGCGGCTCATCAACCGGTTACTATTGATGATCATCAAAAGTAATTTCCACAAGCTTTCATACAGTTAATCAAATCAAGCTCTTACCGTGGGGGCGCCTTGTAGACTCCACCCCTCCTAACCTGTATCGGGATATATTAAGCAAATACTCATTTGAATTACCTTAACACGTTTCACAATTATATTTTGAAGTGATATTGGTGATATTTCTATACGAATTTTAAAATTTACAATTGTATTCAGTAAAAATATATTGATTTAACATATGAACTTTATTGTATATCTATTTACTTGAATTAGTGAACTTTTTTATTGTAGAATACTAAGATTTAAACTCGAGAATGAGATTAGTGACTCTATATGTCACATGAAATTCCAAAAGAAAATCCCTAAAATTCTTATACATTTTCGAACGGTCTTACAAGATCAAAGTGTAAAGAAAAAAAACCGGTCAACCGATTTTTCTTACCCAAAGGAAGGTAATATGGATCATTTGGCGAGCCGTGATGTTTAATTTTTTAACAAAAAAATGAGCATTTTCCTAAAAATATGAAAGATATCATGACAAATAGCTTCATACGAGTGAAATATAGTTCAAAGATGAGAAGCCTTACTTGGTTACAATGTAGTTTCAAGTTTGAAAATATACTCATGCAAATTTTTATCTCGCTCTAGCATCTTGCTTATAGTCTTTGGTTTTATTCTATGAGTGAGGCATGTGACGCACTATTCTCTTTTACAATTTATCACAATCATAGCCGTCTCACCGCCGCTACAACCCTTGTCAGGGAAACGTTTAATTACATTAGGGACGATATCAGTATCGGTACCAAATACCATACCGGATGAATCGGTTGGGTATTGTAGTATTGGTACCAGTATTTTGGTACAATGCTTGCTTTGGTTTAATTTTTCCTAATCTCTACCAATTGTATCAAACTCATTCGTAACCATGGATAATCAAGAAACCAAAGATTGCCTCAAATTCATTCGCAATCAATACACAGTAATACCAAAATCAAAGCATTTGAAACTTCAAAAAATTGTATCAAGTTCAGTAGTAAAAAATGAAAGTAATGTACAAGTACACGCACCTAATACCGGGACCAATACCTAATACAATACTCCAGAAAACTCTGCGTATTCCAATCGGAACTTAATTCCAAAATACCTAAGCAATACCAGTCCCGATACAATTTTTAAAATATACTTAAATCAATAAATCCTTATAATGATGCCGGTAGTGAATAAACTAGAACATTACAAGCATATGTATTCAAACGGATAAAGATACAAATACAATGTCGGTAACTAGGAGAAAAAAATATATCCATAATAGAGATGAGCTCGATATCTATCCCAAAATCCCGACACTGATTTTCAAAAAACTTGGTACTGATATCGAAATCCGATACCATTTGCTCATCCTACCATAATATACATCTTCATGCTTTTGGGCGGGGTCTCTCTGGAAGCATCCTTCCTATCCTCATGGATATAGGTAAGGTATGCTAGGGATGAACACGAGTCGAGCGAGGGTGGAAATATGAACGTGCCATGTGGCTTTTTTTTTCCTGAAGTGTAACTTGTTTACTTAGCACGTAGTTTATCATTTCAAGATTTAAAATAACGTCTTTCCAAACCTATTTTATATTTAATCGAAACTTTCAATCTAATATATTCGCTATAAATTCCGCCTTCACTTGGAACTTGGCTGTCTTAAGAATCTTCAGGAAATTTGACCGGGCATGATTAAATTGCAAGGTTTTCTGAGAAAAGATAGTGTTTGGCAATCATTGTTCAACTAATAGAAGTTTTGACATCAATTTGGTCTCATTGTCTTGGAGTTGATTCCGTTTTCTAGTATTTTTTATTTCAATGGGTCGTCTCGACTGGTTGATGGCCCCACTCGCTTATTTTGCTATGTTTACGTTATTCTAAAAGGGCCTCAATTTTGAAGTTTGCTTTAGGCCTTTAAAAAGGTTGGGCCGACCCTGTTTACTAATCATGGTTTAGATAAAAAAAATAAAATCCAACTGAATATATACATGCATGCGCATGCATGTATCAATGGTGGATACATGAATATTTGTGTAGCATTAAAGTAATGCAGGATTGTAGGTTGTGAATCAAATGAGTTGGATCAAAAGTTAAAAAAAAATACAAATTTGTGCATGGGCTTGTACCCAATTACCATTGTTAGAATGGTATCAAACTAGATTAATTACCATCACCTACTATTATGATTGTGAACCTAATCTACTAGTCCACTCAATAGATCAAACTAACACAATTAGGGAAACATAATACCTTATTTGAAAAATCATACCACAACTATGTATAGATATATTAGCAAAAAAGATCGGTTAACCGAACTGTAACTAAAAAGCTATTTATGTATAATGCTACTTTTGTCTTACCAATAGTCTCTATATCTCAATCCCTATAACTACACTAAAAATATTACATTTCATCTCTTCTTCGTTCACAACCACTTTCAACAAATATTAAAAATATTATAAAGTATGATCAATGTTTCTCTAAATTAACTAATGAATAGTAACATTTTCTGTATTTTTTACTCACAAGCACTTACACCACACTCTCAAAAATGGAGTACACACTCATATATTATCGAGAAAAAAATAACCCCGCAGTAAATAAATCTATTCATATCAAATAAACACATTCGATTTTATTTTCTCTCTAAATTCTTACATTAATTTTTACAAAATAACTTTTGTATGTTAATGACTTCATTTATGGAATCATATATAGCTATGTGATGATTGTTGATAATTAAGGTTTTATGAAATTAAGGGAAGTTGCCTGTCAAACCTATATTACATTGAGAGAACTGCATAATTTATTCTTGAAAAATTCAAAAATCAACTTATTACACTTTTGTTTCATGCTTTTTGGGAAGTACTGTAAGCTTGTCTACCAATTACTTAGATTAAAATCAAATTTAATGCATGCATACGTGTGTGTATACGATACTTAGATGAATGCGATTTACATCGATCAAGATCGATTGTGGATACAATAAAATTTGTCTAACTAGTAAAAAGTACTAGTATCAATGCAGCATATTATGGATGAAGTCTGTAAAAATATTAAAATATATAACATTGTGCGTTGTCTTGTACTCTTAGCAAAAGTTAACATATTTCTGTTATATATTAGACCGGTAGCTAACAAAAATATGATTAATATAACATCATATACTATTATTAATTATTGTATGACCTAATGGTCTATTCAATATATCTAACAAACACACTTAGAGAAACGCAATACTTTATTTTACAAAACTGATTTACAAAAAAGACTTCAATTTCTAAAAGAGAGAAAAAAACCCAAAAATATAATGATAACCTTCGTAAGGAAATACCACATCACGAGATAAGCATGAACATAAAGATGGATTAATGAAACTATTATTAAATGTCCGCCTCTGTATTATCTTACGTTTGTCTCACCTGTATGGTAAAGTTACGTCGCATAATAAAAGTACGTATACACATTTTGTTATGTAGTATAACCACAATGCAATTGAGGTAAATATTGGTGGTATAAAATAGGCAACATATTCAACTACTCAAGTTTATTTTTTTCTTAAAATTTTTTACCTTAAACTTTACTACATT
Source organism: Bidens hawaiensis (assembly GCF_021521415.1). Taxonomy (NCBI): domain Eukaryota; kingdom Viridiplantae; phylum Streptophyta; class Magnoliopsida; order Asterales; family Asteraceae; genus Bidens; species Bidens hawaiensis. The sequence continues at coordinate 184,272 of NW_027491730.1, forward strand.
ACTTTTGTATGGTTCAATAGAAAACAAAACCATTTATTACATGAATGCAACTTCATCTAATAATACATGGCTTGACGAGCTTTTACGTAATTAAGGGCGCATATGATGAAACCATGAAACCAATGTTAAGTTAAGAAATACAAAACCCGAATAAATTTTCATATCTTTTGTTTTATCAGTAACACATAAAAATAATAACTTAACTGTGTATTCATTATTTTCTGCCGTATTAAATCAGTATAACACTGCATACAAATGTATTATACATATTTCACAGTGTTTTAATAAAATTATTATTTATTAAATACGCCTTGCATAATGTCTGTGTAGGAAAAAGAAGGAAGTGTTATTTTCCGTTCAATAGTGTTGTCATAACCATTTTAATAATTTATATGTATTATTTATTGTTGAAAGTGAAAACAATCATATTATAAAGAGAAAGCACTTTTAATAATTCATTTATTTACTTACATTTTTATATATAATTTTTCTACATAATGACAAAAACAACACACCAAAGAAACAAAAACACAAACACGTACAATTATAATTATTTCGGACCCATATAATATCAAACCCACCCTTTCGAACAAAATCCTATATTTTACACTCAGGTGTTTGGTTTTGGTCTCTTTTTGGGTCACTACAATAATCATACACTTTGTAGTTCCTTTGAACCCATTGCATTGCCGCCACTTGTTGGCGGCTCAGCCCGCCGGTGTTGGAGGGAGAACCAGATGGAGGGCGGCATGATTGTCCCGAACCCGCTTCACAACCTTTGAGCTTGAAGTTGCTATACCTACCAACAAAAGGTTGGTACCCATAATTCGCTTTGTATTTACCGTTTTCAGTGGCCCATGAAGATGCATCCCATATTGAGCCGTACACGTACATTGGTCTTGAAGGAAATGTGTCATCAGTTTTCCTCGGGTACCTTCTTATCGGGACATCGTCCACAAAAAATCTACATGTCATATCAAAAGATTGCAACATTTAAGATATTTTTCACATTGAATCTTGGTTACATTAGATTCCAAAAAAAAATTCCTAATCATGAACAGTCTAGAATCTTGAGTGTAAGTGTATAATAATGGAGCGTGACAAATATATCAAATAAAAAATGCTTTAACAAATTTATGCAGTACCTAACCCCATAATTTATCATCAAAATATACTTTTCAAAACGATTTTTTCTAGATTTTCAATATATAAAAAAAGAATTCCTCTTTTACATCGACATGCAATTATATGCAGGAATCAGGATATATCAAATTACGTAGTGAAAGATATCAAGGTTCAGGATGCATATATATGCTTGTTACTAGTTTTTTTATATTATTTCTATTTATATATATTCTAAAATAGGCCATTCAATATTTCTAGCTACATTTTATGTAAAGAAGATAATTATTAACTTAATTACTTTGCGACTGCCAAAACTATCGCAAGGGACATTAATTGCGATGCTTTTAGCAGTGAGAAATAGACCCGTCACTAATCAGTAACAGTTTTGTGACAATAATAAATTGATGATGGTTTTTTGCAAAGGAAATTGATTCCGTATATCAGTTTTGCAACAAAATTTATTGACAAAAATTTATTTTTAAGTACTTTTGAAACTCTAGTTGTGATGAATTTTCTTATGGTCTTGTCCTGCGACGACGGGAAATCGTAGCTACACCCTCGACCATCTAGTTTTGTCACGATAATTGTTGACAGTATTATTTTTATTTAGTTTATAAGACCATTATATAAGAAAAATAAGAGCTAAGCATCTACGGGAATACTTTTCATAACAAAATATTCTTTCAAAACTTTCAAAAATGTGTTTTTTTTCTTAAATTATTTTAATATATTTCGAAAGCCCTTTTGTCCCCTTTCGTTATCAAAAGTATTTATTTTTTATGAGTCACATGTGACAAGACCCAAAAAATAAAATTTTATAGAAAGGAAATTTAAGAAGAGGATTTAGAAGAAAACCAACATTATTTCTTTGGGTGTCCATAACATCGCATAATCATGAAAATCCTCGGTAGGATCGAACCAAAGATGAAACTTTTGTTCTCGTCCTATGATGTTCCCATCTCCGCTTCCTCTAATGTACACATTCGTTTGTAACGTGTACGGTTTGTCCGGTGTTGTCCCTAGAAACTCAATATCCACTTCATCATGGTTTCCAGGATGATCCTCGTTATTTGAAAGCTATGCAAATGTATAATAATCAGTTAATCCGAAAACACAATATATATAAAGAAATATATGAAAACTTGCAATTGTTTGGGTTGCAAGTAATGATCATTTAACTTTAAACGTACGTAAAATGATGTGATGACCCCAGCAGTGTAACCGGGGTGAAGCTTAACCGCGGTCCCAAAGAAACCTGATTCGTACGATTCTTTTGACTTAAAGCCACTTCCTGTCGAATAAAATTCACAAATATTAATTACACCGCGCATCACATTCTATAATATATATATATTTTAGCTAACTGGGACAACTTGTTACGGTCAATATGTTGCTAACCAATTATATCAAGTAAAACGCAGTTTGTGTATAAAAACAGAAAACTAATAGAAGTTAAATTCAGGTATAAAAGAATTAATATGATTCACTATTAATAACAGATGATACAATAAGAATTTAAGAACGTATAGTAGTGCCTACTAACCAGAAGACTTATCAAGCCAAATGGTGACCGAGCCCTGGTCGAACCGTTGGTTCTGTGGGCCCCACAGGGTTTGATAGGCTTGATCGAAGGTGACGGTATCAACCGTTGAGCTAGGGTTGTAACCAGGAGAGGGTGGGATGCCTTGAGCATTGGTTGAAGTACTAGTGACCATGAAGAGAAGAATAGAGAGAATGAGAGCCATGGAATTAATAGTTGTATGGTGTGCTTGAATGGAAGTACAATAGATATAGGGAGAAATATAAAGAACACATTTGGTGAGACAAGGTATAAATAACAAGGAGATTATATAGGGACCCCATGCATGCAATTAGCTAGGGTTTGTATATAAATTTAGTTTTAAAAAATATTTATTTATTTATTTATATAATAAATATGTAAAAAAAACAAAAGACTGTTTTGTAGTATTTTTGATACGTGGGGAAAAGATATTGATCGGTTTCTTTTTGTGGTTTTGCTTTTTGGTTGATTAGCTCATTGTTGGTACACTTCTTTGAAATGGTTGATCATCTGATAATACAATGACACACTTCACTAAAATGATTGATCTAAGAGTAGAAAAAAAAATAAAATTAAATAAATTAGCACATAGAATTACATATAATCTATAATATATATAAACGAAGACATAAAAATCCTACGTGTCGTGATGTGGTCGCTCCTCTTTTTTCGGAATCACCAGATTTGTTTGATTTTTAAATGGAGGCTTCTCATGCATTTGACTCGAATTCATGGGTATGGGTCTTACTAAACCCAGATATTCCTTAAATGGGTTATAACATCTCATTAAATTAAAAATTATTCTCACCAAATTATATGTAAAAATCCTAAAAAAAAAAAAAATAATAATATCTTATTTATTTTAATATATATATATATATATATATATATTATTTAAATTAAAAACCAATTTGATAGTAAAAAAAAATAAACGGGTCTTGGGTCATCAAACCATAAGTATATTATTAATTTTCATAAATATTATTTATAATTAAAAAAAACCAATTTCATAGTAAAAAAAATAAACGGGTCTTGGGTCTCATCAAAACTATATAGCTTTTAAACCGGGTTATAACATCTCATTTATTTGTGAAACAATTTATCATCAAACCAAAAGTATATTATTAACTTTCATACAATAAAAAAATATAAATTAAAAAAATAAATAAATATTAGAACAAACAATATAAAACAACCCCCGTAATACGGGGGATAAAAACTAGTTCGTATATATAAATTTATTATACATTATTTCAATTGATATTATGTTAATATATATAGTTTACGAAGAGAGAGATTTAACAAATGATAAATTATCTCAAAATTTAGAAATTAATGATTAAGATTTTTTTTTATCTTAGGCTAACAGTCTTAATGAACTTAATACTTAATGATCTCGTTAGTTAGTGTGTTATGCATAATGCATTGTGTGAATACACTCTTTTCTTAAACAACTAAAGCGTTAACACGCGATAAAAAGAATAAAGATACAATTATTTATATGTTCATATCATATATTAAGAAGAAATGTACAAAAGTGAAAAGTTAAAAAACATGTTGATCAAAGACACTAAGACAGCCCGACTGTTGATTGATCGTGCCATGTACGTATGGCCATATTAAAACCTTTGATTTTCAAAACAAGTTATAGCGAAGATAGCTATAAGAACGACAAACTATAAAACACAACGTTAATATCAATGAATGTTATACTAACAATGACAAGTCATATACAAGTATTAGTTATTACGTACGTTATTGAACAAGTTTTATAAAGGTAAATATTTATAAAATAAGTCAATCTATTATAAATTTCAAAAAACTAATAAAAGTTTTATAGCATATATTATATATATAGTTTCAAGCTTGTATATTATATAAAAAGTATTGGCCAGAAAAGATTTTCAACATGTTCTTAAGTTTTGAACTCACAACATATAAATACAATATTTGATTAAAAACTCATGGAAATTTGACTCGAGTTGTAATTGAAAAAACAAGAACTTTAATGCTTTATAAGATGCTAATTTCTAACCAGATAGTTTGGAAAACTCAAAATCGACCAAATTTTAAGAAAAAGATAGTGAAAATGAGCATCATGTCTTACCCTGATGTGTGTGCTCACTTGTTACAAAAATACCAAGTTGTTTCTCTCTTATGTAACAAACATTCTAGTCCACACCAAACCAACCGCTTGCGAATAAAAGTACTAATACACACATTTTATAAAGCTATTTTAACTATCTAGTATCTAAGCATTCAATTATTAATATAAAACAAAATCAAAGAAAATGTTAAAAGTAGAAAGTAGAAATGTTTGATAAGGGTAATTGTAAGATTCATATTCAAACGCCCAGATAGTGGTGACCCAATCAAGATTGTAGATAATTTATAACTTTGATTTCTACCTTAATCCTCGTTAACTTATTAGTGAAACGTTGCAACAATTATCTCTCCCCTTTTGTCGGGCTTAGGGATACCGGGTTTGTTGCTAGGCAGGACGTGCTAAAGGCAGAAACAGGAAAAATTGCTAAGCACGAGAAGGCGTGTGTGGAGAATCAACACGCCTTCATTCCTTTTGCTTTTGGTACATTTAGGTCTCTTGCCCCCGATGCTGCTATGTTTATAAAAAGAGTTCAGCGGGTCGTGCACAGTACTCAACGATGCCGAAGAACGATAATTATGTTTTCAATAGGATCGATTTTGCCATTCAAAAGGGGGTGACGGTGCAGCTTGTTGGCCGCTTATCTGCCTCTTAATTGTAATTGGATCCTTTTATTTGAAATGAAATACTACATTCATACATAAATTACCAGGAAATGAATATGAGCATTTCTTCTAGAATAAACTTTAGGGCTGCTCAGACGTTGTAACAGAAACACTGTTCAGTTTAGGGTTGTTTACAATCCGAGCCGAACCAAGTGAAGACTTGCTCGTTGCTTGGCTCGTTTACAACCGAACCGAACGGCTGAAATTTGAAACGAGTGAAAACCGAAACGAGCCAAAGTCGAATCGAGCATTTTTCGATTAAAAATAAGATTGTAAATCTAAATTAAAAATAAGGTTGAAGTGAGATATAATGATAATGCAAATCAAAGTTTTAGTATTCTAAAAACTTGAAGCGAACAAATAAAAGTATAAAACTTTATAATTGACGGAATATGACAAATTTAAAGTAGTAAAAATAATTGTAGGGCTTATATTTATATATTTGTTCATATATAATTATATATAAAATAAATTTAAAATATTCGAGCAGAACCAAACTGAGCAGAGGGGCTCTTTCTCAATCGAGTGAAAAAAAGGGCGACCATTTTCCGAGCGAGTTTGAGCGACGAGCGGTTTGTACGGGCCTAGTTCGGTTGACATTCATTAAAGAGTACAAATTAAAGTAAACACACGTTAAGACATATGCATGTTGCGGGCGCATTCCCAAATAATTATTTAACTTTTGATAAATTATCATACTCAAATTCATCATAATTTTCATCGCTTGTTTTTTTTTAACCGTTTAACGTCACTTGTAATGTGCCGGTTTTAATAACTAAAGATATTAATTAATTGATGTATTTGTTTTTTAATTTCTACGGCAACTTTACTTCATATAACTTCACGTCCACATTTTGTGAATGCTGAAATTCTGATTTAATATTTGATCCAATTATATTGACTCTTTAACATCATTTACAAAAGTTTGTTGAGGCTCAATGGTAGAGCACTCACTTTATAAGTGAGAGGTAGGGGGATCAAACCTTACTACCACCAACTTATAGGGAGATATGAGTGCCAGGGTTCGAGTCCTGATCTCACCCGGTTTTACCGGCTCCTCGCTGTCGTGCCGTTTGGCGGGCGTGGGGGTCGGGTTTTATCTGGTGAATCCCTCAACAGGTGGACCGCTAGGGGCTCCGTTCGTCCGGACTAGTGGCCGGCTCGGGCTACCTTTAACCAATGGGGGCCGCGTACGGGGTACCCTACGTTACTTAGTTGGCCGTTAAAAAAAAATTACAAAAGTTGGAGAAATATAACGTCACGTAAGTAACATTAATGCGGCATTTTTTTTTCTTTCCAAAGATAATGTTATTTATCAAAGTGACTTAATGGTGTTCATATTTTATTTTCTTCACTTTGCATGTTAGATGTATATGTTTATCTTACCAAGTAGGGGTGAGCAGAAAACCGAAAATACCGAACCGAAACCGAATTAACCGAAAATACCGAACCGAAGCAATAACCGACGGTTTTTTTTTTGTTATTTTGGAAAACCGAAATTTCGGTTTTGGTTCCGGTTCGGTTATCCATTTCAAAAATACCGAAAAAACCGAACCGATTAACTTGGTATATTAAAATAAATAATTTAAATGATTGTTAAATATATTTATACTAAGTCATCTACGACAACAACTGAAACAAATTAGGAGTTTGTTGGTTCCATAGATTTGTAATATAAATTAGAGTTTGTGAAAGAAATAGTAAATGTTAATATTTATTTTTGTACATGGGAACTAGTTGCATAAAACAATTAATAGAACAATAAAAACAAAACAATAAAAAATTAAAAAAAAATCGAATATAACCGAACCGAAACCGAAAACCGAAACCGATCGGTTTTTATATATGGAAAAACCGAATTTTCGGTTTCGGTTTCACCTAAAAACCAAACCGAAACGAACCGTGCTCAGCGCTATTACCAAGTCCAATCTCCCCTTTTACTTTTAGATAGATAACTTATATTCGCCCTATATGTAAAATCAATCATTTCATCAGTCTATTTCACTTAAGAGATATATTTAGCACATTGAGGGTGTGTTTAGCTAATCTCTTCTAATTATTGGATGAGTAAGAGTACTCACATCCGCTTCTTTAAAAGTAATTTATATCTAAGTTATATATAAACATCTAACAAAAACAACTACGTACTTTAATTATCCTCACATCTCATTCTCTAAATTAGATGTATCGTTTAAAGAAATAAAACTTCTTCTCTATTATTAGACAGAAATATCTCCATTAATAAACAAACAATATCAAGATTTGGAAACCTCTTATTTGACGTTAAAAAACTAACTTGGTTAGTCATATGGACAAAAATAACAAAATTTGTAAGTCTCAAAGAGTCAGATGCAAAAAACGCACACACACAACACTTTTGGACTAAAGTTGTTTAACCGACCATATGTCAGTGATGAAAATAACACTTTACTGAATACTAAATAAACAATTTCATAATAAGTAAACATAGGCACCCAAAAATCATGTGCATCACCCTTATGCTTTTCGTATTAATAAGTAATTCGTTTCTTCAAATTGATAGTGCACCAAGTTTAACATTTGTAAGATCACATCAAGTGCACGAATTTGGTGATTTTCAAGATTAAGAAATTGATTATAGATTTAAAACTCAATTAATATATATAATTAGTATTGTACTTATTAATATTTTTATTTAGATCTATTATTCTTTTTTTGTGAAAAAAAAATTCACAAAATTTCCACATATCTGTGTCAAGGGGACAGCGGAGTTGCTCAAAATTTGACAAATATATATATATAGGTACGTAAAATACGGTCAATAATTATTATTAGTCAACCAAAATTAAATGGAGGGTGCAGAATTCTTTGTGGATGTGTGAAGTAATGGCGTCCTCAAATTAGGGTTCTTGTTTGATGCTTTCTTGCAAGAAACAAATCCCTTTTTTTAAATTAAAAAAAAAAACTCAATTATAGCATCAATTTCATGCATAAACTTATCGCTGCATATTGAGACTAGCTAAGATGCATAAATTTATCCAATTTAACGATGAAATGGTGTTGGTCGAAGCGTAGATGCCGAACGGTGTCTAATTAACCAGTAATATGTTTCACAACGCTAAGTTATCATCAACCTTGAAATGATGTTGCATATACTATTTGTTGCTTTGTTGTATATCAAGACATGTTTCACCACAAATCCATTGCAATTTTTTTTATTAATCTATGAAAACATAATAGCGAAATAACTTAATGATAGTTTTGTTTGAAGTTAATCCTGAAACGCGTTTAAAAGAAAGTTGGAAGACCAGAGTGAAATAGTTTGATTAGTTAATATTTAATACATAGTCTGAGTTATCAGTTAGTTTGTTGGTTAGTAAGGTTGTTTATTTGCATGTTTGTTTGAAATTCGAGAAAGTAAGAGTTTGAGTCCTACAATGTTTAGAAAGTTATTTAATATATATAGATAATTAGAACGTAGGTGTTTATTTTGTTGACATCTAATCCCTGTTCAGGCTCTTGAGTCTGATTTCCAATAAATTTCACATCATGTAGTTACAGTTTTTGTCATTTTCGGGTTTACCTTAGGTCCTTAGCCGTTACATAGAACCAAAGTAACCAACAAAATTGTATATAGAGAAGAATAAAGAACTTAAAGACACATATCACAACTGAATTAACGTCAAATAAGAATTCAAAAAGCAGTGGATTTGACTGATAACGACTTTAAAGCAACTTAGATCATAAGCCTCTTTTAGGGTATGTTTGGTTGAAAGGAATGGAATGAATGGGGAATGTAATGGGAGAAGGAATGGAATGAACAAAGGAATGAAATGGATCATTACCATTCCTTTGTCTTGTTTGGTTAATATATGGAAATGAAATGAATAATTACCTTATGCTGTTTGGTATTCAAAAAAAAATTTATGAATGAAATAGAAATAATTAAAATATTCCTATCTCAAAATATATAAATTTTTTACAAAAAAAAAACCCTGGAATGACGACGGTGGTGGTAACTCTGAAGATGAAAATGGTGGTGGTGGTGGCGGTCAGGCGGCGGGGGTGGTGGTTGTGGTGGTGGTGGTCAAGCGTTGGTAGCATTAGTAGTGATGACGGTGGCGGTGGCCAGGCAGTGATAGTGGTGGTGGCGGTTATAGTCAAGTGGCGACGGTGACAATGTTTGTTGTGGTTATGGCGACGATGGTGGCGGTGGTAGCTTGGGTGGTAAGGTGGTGGTGGTGTAGGTGGTGACGGCGACGGTGGCGGTCAGGTGGTGGTGACGGTGGCGGTGGTGGTCAGATGATGGTGGTGGCTATGGTAGTGGTGGTGGTTGTAACACCCCGACCAAAGGCGGATTATACATCGGGGCGCCACATATTGTTTCATTACTCGTGACACTATAGGGTGTCAATATTTAATAAATACATTCATTCGCGCACGCGCAAAGTAGACACAAGATAACATAAATCATCATAAATCAATATATTATAAATCATAATATTCGAACAGCAATAACTTGTCTTGATACATTTTAATCTAGGTCCAAAAGTAAAAACGTCCTACGTGTCCACAAGCTTCAGAACAGCTACAGCAAACCTGAACATGTGTTAAAATAAACGTCAAACACTTGCGTGTTGGTGAGAAATCAAGTTTAATAGTCAATACATAGAATACAATAAATCTGCGCGCAACATGTGTATGTCTGGTTTTCAACAAGGGTGTAATCTGATCGGGACCAACTCTAAGATTCATAGACTGCCAGTGCTCACAATTGAGCTCACAAACAAGACAAACTGTGCATGTGCAAACAAAAGAGAAAATCATAAACGATAGTTCTCCCGTGTTCATCTAATGGTACCATGAGAACTACGGAATAGACCGACAAGACGGTTAATGATCCACACATACAAATAAACAGCCAAGTCTACGTCCTCAACACATGGGATACTGCGCGACTAAAGTTCATAAACAGTTTAAGACTCTAAGTTTGTATGAACACATGAACATCCCAAAACATTAAAAATAAAAAGGGATTAGGTACGAGATTACTCACTTGATAATCGATGCGGTGTAAGATAAAGCAAGAACCAACTTTAAACAAGCACAAGTTAACCTAAAAACAAGATTATCGTTTTAATAATTTGTTTTAAGTCTTGATTATAAGTTAGCATAATTAATAAGTAAATTATTATATATAATATATATTACCAGAAAAGCAGGGCAGAATAGGAAGGAAGACGGAGGCAGAGAGGAAGACGGCAGAGAGAGCAAGGAGCAAGAGAGAACAGGAGAGTTTAAGTGCTTTGTGTGTGATGTGTTAGGAAAATACATTATTATTTATAGAGAAACCCTAAGAGACATGAATCCAGAAAAAGGGGAAAAGATTCCAAGACAAACAGAACAAGACAAAACAAAAGATAATAAAAGATATCAAAAGATATGGCAGCAGGGAAAAAGAGAAAAAGGCTGACAGGGAACAGTAACAGGCATGGGCGGGTCAGATAAAGGTACTGGTCAAGCATGGAAAAAGCAGATCTCAAAAGATAATGTCAGTCACTTTTTCTGCCAACCAATGGGGTTGGTGCGCATGCTGCGCCAAAAGTGGCTTTTCAGACATAAAGCAGATTAGGTCAACAGCACAGAAGATAAGACAACACAACGGCTAGATTAAACAGGAGAAAAGACTCAAAGGAGTTTAGCGCGAGAAGGCAAAAGTGCGCGAGCGCGAAGGCAGGCAGAACCAACCTTAACGCGTCGCGGGAAGAATTACATTTCTAAGCGCGCCGCGGGAAGAACTTCAATTCTAAGCGCGTCGCGAGAAGAACTATATTCCTTAGCGCGTCGCGGGAAGAACGGTATCCATAGCGCGCCGCGGGAAGAACTAAAATCCTTAGCGCGCTGCGGGGACAGTTCGTCTCGCGTATCGCAGTAACAGGTGGTCTTCACGCAGGCTTCCTTGTAAGGAGTCTGGCGCGTGGAGCTGCGCAGACAACCTTAGGCGGGAAGGAACAAAGGACAAGCAAAGAGTTAGAAGAAAAAGAGGGAAACAAGGCTTAAGGGCGGGACGGCGACAAGAGGGAAGGAGGCGGAAAGAGAGAAGAAGAGGGACGGGACGGCGGAAAGAAAGAGAGAGAAAGAGGCGGGAAGGAAAATATATATTATTATTATTAAAAGTAAAATATAAGTATAAATAAATATTAAATCATAAAAGAAAGAGATCGGATCAGAGAAACGGGTACCTGGGTCGGGTCGGATTCAGGGCAGATGTCACAGTCTCCCCTACTTTAAGAAATTTCGTCCCGAAATTTATCTCGAAGTAGGTTGCGCAGAGAACAGGTGCGGGTACTTGATCTTCAATTGATCTTCCCTTTCCCATGTAAACTCGGCTCCGCGCTTGGACTCCCAGCGAACTTTCACGATAGGGATGCGACTGCGCTTGGTTTGCTTTACCTCGCGATCCATAATCTCAACAGGCTTCTCAACGAAATGCATAGTTTCATCAACTTGAACTTCATCAAGTGGAATGTGAAGGTTCTCGTCAGCTAAACACTTCTTGAGATTGGATACATGGAACGTTGGATGCACATTACTGAGCGCGGCGGCAGGTCTAGTCGGTAGGCAACTTTTCCTACACGCGCGAGAATCTTAAATGGTCCAACATATCGAGGAGCAAGCTTACCTTTCTTCCCAAAGCGGACAACACCCTTCCAGGGCGACACTTTGAGGAGAACAAGATCACCAACTTGAAATTCGAGAGGCTTCCGCCTATGATCTGCGTAACTCTTCTGTCGGCTTCTGGCAGTCAGCAGATGATCACGGATCTTGGCGATTTTATCGGTTGTCTCTTGAACAAGTTCGGGTCCTGTGATTTGAGTTTCACCCACTTCGCTCCAACAGATCGGGGAGCGGCACTTACGACCGTAAAGTGCTTCAAATGGGGCCATACCAATACTGGAATGATAGCTGTTATTATAAGAGAACTCGATCAGAGGCAGGTGCGAATCCCAATTACCTCCAAAATCAAGAACACAAGATCGGAGCATATCCTCAAGAGTTTGAATAGTTCGCTCAGACTGACCGTCAGTCTGAGGATGATATGCCGTACTCATGTCCAAGCGAGTTCCTAGCGCAGATTGGAGAGATTTCCAAAAGCGAGATATAAAACGGCCATCGCGATCGGATATGTTGCTCAAAGGAGTACCATGACGGCAGACAATCTCTTTGACATAAAGCTGCGCGAGATGCTCAACACGGTAGTTTTCACGAATGGGCAGGAAGTGAGCAGACTTAGTCAAACGATCCACTATTACCCAAATGCTATCATGTTTGCTTGTTGTCAAAGGTAACTTGGTAATGAAGTCCATCGCTACACATTCCCATTTCCACGTAGGAATTTCTGGTTGTTCGAGCAAACCAGATGGGCGTTGGTGTTCAGCTTTCACTTTAGAACAAGTCAGACATTTATCTACGAACACAGCAATATCCTTTTTCATACCGGGCCACCAATAAGTAATGCGCAAATCCTTGTACATCTTATCAGCGCCAGGATGAATAGAATACCGAGATTTGTGCGCTTCACTCAGGATATCAGCGCGAAGATTCTCATCACAGGGAATCCAGATGCGATTGAGATAGCAGAGAATCCCACTCAGATTAGGGACAAAGTGCGCTTCCGCGCCACACGCTAACTCGGCGCGAAGGTTACCATTACTGATGGATGCGCGCTGCGCGTCACGAATGCGCGATTCAAGGTTGCTTTGGATCGGCGCGAAGTGAAGCTGGGTGCGCGGCAAGATACAGTTAAGCTGGCAGGGTTTTCGGCTGAGCGCATCGGCTACCACATTAGCCTTACCAGGATGATACCGGATCTCACAATCGTAATCGCTGATGAGTTCGTTCCATCGGCGTTGTCTCATGTTAAGTTCCTTCTGATCAAAGATATGCTGAAGGCTTTTATGGTCGGTGTAGAGGATACACTTAGTACCATAAAGGTAGTGCCTCCAGATCTTCAAGGCAAAAACAACTGCACCAAGTTCGAGGTCGTGAGTTGTATAATTCTTTTCATGAACCTTGAGTTGCCTTGATGCGTAAGCGATAACCTTGCCTCGTTGCATAAGAACACAACCGAGACCTTGGTTGGAGGCATCGCAGTACACGACAAAATCATCATTACCCTCAGGTAGCGCAAGAACAGGAGCTTCACACAACAAACGCTTGAGCGTCAGAAAGGCTTCTTCTTGCTTCGAGCCCCAAATATACGGTTTACCTTTGTGCGTTAGAGCTGTTAAAGGCAAAGCGATCTTCGAGAAGTTCGAAATGAAGCGTCGGTAATAACCAGCTAAGCCCAGAAAGGAACGGATTTCAGAAGGAGTGGATGGCGTAATCCAGTTCTTGATTGCTTCAATCTTGGATGGGTCGACATGAATACCCATCTTGTTTACAACATGGCCAAGAAACTGTACTTCATCAGACCAGAATTCACACTTGGAGAGCTTAGCATAGAGTTGCTCAGCTCTAAGCTTTTGCAATACCAACCGAAGATGTTGCTCATGCTCGGCCTTGGTCTTAGAATACACCAGAACATCATCGATAAACACAATTACGAATTTATCCAAGAAAGGTCTACACACCCGATTCATTAGATCCATGAAAACGGCGGGTGCGTTGGTTAAACCGAAGGACATGACCAAGAATTCAAAACGGCCATAACGAGTTCGAAAAGCAGTCTTCGGAACATCTTCATCGCGGATGCGCAACTGGTGATAGCCAGAGCGGAGATCGATCTTCGAGAAACAAGAGGCACCTTGGAGTTGATCAAAGAGGTCGTCAATACGCGGTAAGGGATACCGGTTTTTAATGGTGAGTTTGTTCAACTCGCGGTAATCAATACACATGCGAAACGATCCATCTTTCTTTTTAACGAACAACACCGGAGCACCCCAGGGCGAAGAGCTAGGGCGAATGAATCCTTTAGCTGTCAACTCTTGAAGTTGGCTTGCCAATTCTTGCATCTCAGCGGGCGCAAGACGGTAAGGAGATTTAGCTACGGGGGAAGCACCAGGGACAAGATCAATACGGAACTCGACTTCACGAGCGGGAGGGATACCAGGAAGATCATCAGGAAAAACTTCAGGGAAATCACGCACAACAGGGATATCGCGAAGCTTCTTTTCTTCAGCAGGTTTAACCACATGGGCTAAGAATGCAATACACCTTTTCCGCATGAGCCTTTGGGCTTCGGCGCAAGACATAAGCTTAAGACCGCGGGAGGGTTTCTCGCCGTAGATATGAAGATCACCATTTTCTCGAGGAATGCGAATCAACTTCTTGGCGCAAATAACTTCGGCGCGATTCTTCGAGAGCCAGTCCATACCAATAATAACATCAAAGCTCCCAAGAGGCATGGGGATGAGGTCGATCAGAAAATCGTTTTCGTTAAGGTTAAGCGTACAATCCTTAATCACCGAGTTAATTAAAACAGTTTCGCCGTTAGCCAATTCAACTGAAAAATTTTCTTTTAAGTTATCGCGCGGTCGCGCAAGCTTCTGCTCAAAGGCGCGAGAGATAAAACTTCGATCGGCGCCAGTATCAAAAAGTATAGAAGCATAATTTCCGTTAAGTAAAAATGTACCATTAACTACGTCATTATTCGCTTGCGCTTGGTGCACGGTTATGTTAAAAGCTCGTCCGCGCGTTACTTGGTTTGAAATCTGGTTCACCGGATTCGCTTGCGTGATTTGCACTTGTAGTCTCGGGCACGCGTTCCGGAAATGACTGGGATCACCACAGTTAAAGCACGATCTGGGTCGTGGGTTTTGGTAGGTTGGTTGTGGGTTCTGCGGGTAGACTGGTGGTGTTGGCGCAATTGGATTGGCGGGAAGGACTCTACAGTTCTCAGCAGTGTGACCAGCGCGGCCACATCGGTTACAAAGTCGACATGGGACTTGAGGTGGGTGGTGGAGTCTACAGGTTGGGCAAAAGGGGTGGTTTCCTGTGTAAGGTTTCTTAGTTGGCGGGGCAGGGAGTGCTGGATTGGTTAAGGCATAGTTGTGGACTATAGGGGGAGTTGGGTAGGTTGACAGGGGTCGAGGGGCGTATGCTAGAGGTTGGTAAGCGGGTTGCTGGACTATGGGCGGGCTGGTAAGCGCATAGGCTTGTCTGCGCCTACGTTTCTGGTTATGGTTTGAGGGTTCTGGTTTGGTTTCTGCGGGTTCAGAGACAGTTTTGGTGGGTTTGGTCTTCTCAGCTCCCCGCAGGAACAGGGTTCCTGCTCTGACATGGTTGTCGCTGAGCACAGCGGCCAACTCGATGGCGTCAGAGAGGGTTAGTGGGTTCCTGGCCCATACAGAATCTTGAATTTCCATGGGGAGACCCCCAAGGAATTTCTCTATGGCTCGGCGGGAAGGGGTAACAAGGTGAGGGACCAGTAAGCTTAGCTCGTGGAAGCGCGTCGCGTACTCGCGCGCTTCGCCACTGTACTGCTTAAGATTCCAAAATTCCTCCTCCAGGCGCTTAACTTCGTTGGGAGGGCAGAATTCTCGCGTAAGAATTTCCTTGAATTCCTCCCATGTCATGCTAGAAGCAGCCTCTGCGCCACGCGCATGAGCTACTCCATTCCACCATGTAAGCGCTCTAGATTCCAGGACACTGGAGGCATATAGGGTTCGTCTGTCTGAGGGGCATTGGGTGTGGAGGAAAGTGTTTTCTATTTTCTCAAGCCACTGGAGCATCACGGTGGCTCCTTCAAGACCTGTGAACTTTGGAGGGTTACCCGCGTTAAAGGATTTTATGTTGTAACCGGAGGTGTTGGTATTGTTTTGGCTCAAAGCTTGGGCTATTGCGGCGGCCATTTCCTGGGAACGTTGCTGCCTACGCCTGCGCGAGGCTTCTCTCCTCTGATGGCGGCGAGATAGCGGAGGCATTCTATAAAAGTTTTAATTTTAGTCAATATCTTGGTTTTATCGCAAAGTATAACCTTATAAAGCTTGGTTTCGCAGAGTTAGATACTATCAAAAGTTAAAAGTAAAATAAATGACCCTAAATGCAGACTTAATAAAGGTAACAAATTCGAATCAAGAATCGACAATTCATGTATCACCATGACTTTCCGAATTCCCAATTTAAAATATACGAGCAAACGAGTATTGGAGATTGACGATTCATGTATCACCATGACTTTTCAATCTTCAACATAAAATATACAAGAAAATGAGTATTGGAGGTTGACAATTCATGTATCACCATGACTTTTCAAGTCTCAAACCTCAGAACATAATCGTAAATGGAAATTGAAAATCAACTATTCATGTATCACCATGACTTTTCGGATTTCCAAATCCAACAAACGAATATGTAAGAAAAATCAATAAAAATCGAAATTCAACAAAAATCGAAATATCGCGAAATTAAGCATAAAATCATATACTGCGTCTGCGCAAGCATATTTATAAATAACGAGTAATTAACAATAAGCGCGCAAACATGAGATTTCTCTCATGCGCGAGAGGGGACTCTTAGGTATTCTAGGCCGTTACGTCTAACCACCTATCCTAAAGTCAACGAGCTCTGATACCAATCTGTAACACCCCGACCAAAGGCGGATTATACATCGGGGCGCCACATATTGTTTCATTACTCGTGACACTATAGGGTGTCAATATTTAATAAATACATTCATTCGCGCACGCGCAAAGTAGACACAAGATAACATAAATCATCATAAATCAATATATTATAAATCATAATATTCGAACAGCAATAACTTGTCTTGATACATTTTAATCTAGGTCCAAAAGTAAAAACGTCCTACGTGTCCACAAGCTTCAGAACAGCTACAGCAAACCTGAACATGTGTTAAAATAAACGTCAAACACTTGCGTGTTGGTGAGAAATCAAGTTTAATAGTCAATACATAGAATACAATAAATCTGCGCGCAACATGTGTATGTCTGGTTTTCAACAAGGGTGTAATCTGATCGGGACCAACTCTAAGATTCATAGACTGCCAGTGCTCACAATTGAGCTCACAAACAAGACAAACTGTGCATGTGCAAACAAAAGAGAAAATCATAAACGATAGTTCTCCCGTGTTCATCTAATGGTACCATGAGAACTGCGGAATAGACCGACAAGACGGTTAATGATCCACACATACAAATAAACAGCCAAGTCTACGTCCTCAACACATGGGATACTGCGCGACTAAAGTTCATAAACAGTTTAAGACTCTAAGTTTGTATGAACACATGAACATCCCAAAACATTAAAAATAAAAAGGGATTAGGTACGAGATTACTCACTTGATAATCGATGCGGTGTAAGATAAAGCAAGAACCAACTTTAAACAAGCACAAGTTAACCTAAAAACAAGATTATCGTTTTAATGATTTGTTTTAAGTCTTGATTATAAGTTAGCATAATTAATAAGTAAATTATTATATATAATATATATTACCAGAAAAGCAGGGCAGAACAGGAAGGAAGACGGAGGCAGAGAGGAAGACGGCAGAGAGAGCAAGGAGCAAGAGAGAACAGGAGAGTTTAAGTGCTTTGTGTGTGATGTGTTAGGAAAATACATTATTATTTATAGAGAAACCCTAGGAGACATGAATCCAGAAAAAGGGGAAAAGATTCCAAGACAAACAGAACAAGACAAAACAAAAGATAATAAAAGATATCAAAAGATATGGCAGCAGGGAAAAAGAGAAAAAGGCTGACAGGGAACAGTAACAGGCATGGGCGGGTCAGATAAAGGTACTGGTCAAGCATGGAAAAAGCAGATCTCAAAAGATAATGTCAGTCACTTTTTCTGCCAACCAATGGGGTTGGTGCGCATGCTGCGCCAAAAGTGGCTTTTCAGACATAAAGCAGATTAGGTCAACAGCACAGAAGATAAGACAACACAACGGCTAGATTAAACAGGAGAAAAGACTCAAAGGAGTTTAGCGCGAGAAGGCAAAAGTGCGCGAGCGCGAAGGCAGACAGAACCAACCTTAACGCGTCGCGGGAAGGATTACATTTCTAAGCGCGCCGCGGGAAGAACTTCAATTCTAAGCGCGTCGCGAGAAGAACTATATTCCTTAGCGCGTCGCGGGAAGAACGGTATCCATAGCGCGCCGCGGGAAGAACTAAAATCCTTAGCGCGCTGCGGGGACAGTTCGTCTCGCGTATCGCAGTAACAGGTGGTCTTCACGCAGGCTTCCTTGTAAGGAGTCTGGCGCGTGGAGCTGCGCAGACAACCTTAGGCGGGAAGGAACAAAGGACAAGCAAAGAGTTAGAAGAAAAAGAGGGAAACAAGGCTTAAGGGCGGGACGGCGACAAGAGGGAAGGAGGCGGAAAGAGAGAAGAAGAGGGACGGGACGGCGGAAAGAAAGAGAGACAAAGAGGCGGGAAGGAAAATATATATTATTATTATTAAAAGTAAAATATAAGTATAAATAAATATTAAATCATAAAAGAAAGAGATCGGATCAGAGAAACGGGTACCTGGGTCGGGTCGGATTCAGGGCAGATGTCATAGTGGTGGTGGTGGTGGTGGCGGTGGTTGTTGTTAGATGATGGTGTTGTTGAGAAAGTAGGTTGAAGGAAGAATGGAATGAAAAAAAATAAGGGGGGTAAGAAGAAATGGTTTTGATGGTATGAGATTCCATGTGTAATGGATGATTCCATTCCATTGTGCAACCAAACACCTCTTATTTCATTCCCACGTAATAAATCATTCCATTCCACCTGTCATTACTGCATAACAAACGCTACCTTATAGACTAAAACGAGAGCATATATATCATATTTTTTTCTCAATCGGACCTACTCTTAAATGCTACTATCCGTACGTAGTTGTCACCGGTGGTGGTGGATCTCCCCTGCCGACAAAATCAAGACTTTCCGGCCTCAATTTTTATATGTATACTGAGTTCTACATTATTCATATAAAATTCAGTTTATGTGAATTAGGTTTACAATTTAGTTTAAACTTATTATATTAATGGTTCATGTCACACGTTAAAGTTTTACATTTGTTCCTAACTTTTGAAACCAAATTAGATAACCAAAAGGGTGACGAACAAGTAAGGGATGTGATCATACACCACCCCCACACGTCTATACGGCTCGTATAGGATACAAATGACTAACAGTGACAAAATCCTAATTGTTCAATTAGACATAAATCTAAACCGACTGAATGCAAAGCAATACTAGACATTAATACTCATAGATTAATCAACAATATATATATATGTATGTATGTATATATATATATATATGTATACATATAAAATACTAGACGGGTGCCCGCGCGATGCAGCGGGAAACACATATCTTTGTAATCATGTAACAAGTTTATGGGCTTTCGTTATTCGATTTGAAACCGAAAAAACTTCAAACCAGTCATTGGTTTGACTTCATCATTGATTTTTTTCATTAACTTTTGGCCGGTTGTTTTCAATTTTCAAAGGTCTGTTTCGCTTTTTTAGACGACAAAAACTAGTTACTAACAGTTTGACTCACGGTTTAATTTAAAAATCATCGTAACCAGACCGCAAACGCCCCTACGTAAAATGTTATTTTTTTTTAAATGAAACAAACTATAACAACATGATACTCAAATTAAAGAGAAAAACATGCTCATTTTTATGGTGTAATTTCTTTAAATAAATATTAACGTATGAAAAAGTTATTAATGTTTAAATATCATGAGAGAAGTTAAGTTAAAAATGAAAATAAAAATAATATAAGAGTGAAAGATCAAGGATCATAGTTGTAACTATTTTTTAAATTTATAAAAGTTAAGCAAAGTAAAGGGATCAATGTTGTAAGTATTATGTAATAACCGGATATGACTTTTTTAGAGTATGTTTGGGATTGATTTTGAAAAATGCTTATTGGCTTATGGGTGTTTTCAAAAAGCCAAAAAGTTTAAATATATTTGGCAATCACAAAAAAATTTCTTATTTTAGCTTTTTGAAAGGGTTAAAAAGCAGTTGTCCAACAGCCCCAAATCCTGGCTATTCAAAATGGCTTTTTGAAAAACCACATAAGTTAATAAGCATTTTTCAAACTCAATCCCAAACATGCCCTTAGTTAACAAGTTTCTCTTTATCCTAGATGTATTAAAGGTTGTATCATGTGTTGATTGACTTATAAATCCCTTAAAATCAAGGTGTCTTAATTTGCGCTTCTTTCATACATTATATATAGTTTAAATATATAAACGAAAACATAAAAATCATACATGTCGCGATATGGCCGCTCCCCTTTTTTTTGGAGTCATCAGATTTGCTTGATTTTTAAATGAATATTTTTCATGCATTTGACCCGAATTCACAGGTATGGGTCTTACCAAACCTAAATATTTGTTAAACGGGTTATAACATCTCATTAAATTAAAAATTATTCTCGCCAAATTATTGATGTGAAAATCCTATACAACAAGATATACTAAAAATTATTATATGATTTTTTTTAAAAAATATTATTTATAATTAAGAAACAATTTTATAGTAAAAAAATTAGCGGGTCTTGGGTCTTACCAAACCCAGATAACTTTTAAACTGGGTTATAACATCTTAGTTTAAGACCCGGATAACTTTTAAACTGAGTTATAACATCTTAGTTATTTGTTAAACTTTTTTATCATGAAACTCTAAGTATATTATGAATTTTATTATAATAAATAAAATTAAACGCAAAATTGTATATTACTAACTTTTGGGTTCTGATGATTTATTTAAGTTTTCATTCTAAACATTTACTTATTTTTAAAAATAATATTTTATACATTTTTATATATTTATAAAATAAATGTAAAGAAATTTGCAATATTAATATAATATAAATAAATTATAAGATCTTTCAAAATCTCTCAAAGGTTTAAAATCCATTAAATTTGAACTTCTATGGTGATTTCTTAAAATCTTACGATATAAAAATCCGCAGATGTTTTTTTATAGTTTGATGGGTAATTCATAGAATTTCTTCCTACTAAGGGGTTATTTGGTTCATTCAGATCTGAATGAGTCAGATCTGAATGAGCATCTGTCTCATTCAGCAACAACACTAAGTCTGAATGATTCAGACCTAATTTAACTATTCAGATGTTTTACTGTTTGGAACCAAACAGTCTGAAGTATGAATGAATCAGATGTTTACATCTGAATGGAACACACTAAGTCTGAATGATTCAGACCTAATTTAACCATTCAGATGTTTTACTGTTTGAAACCAAACAGTCTGAAGTCTGAATGAATCATATGTTTACATCTGAATGGTTCCATTCAGATGTAAACAAACAACCCCTAAGAATAACGCATTGTTTGCATTCTGGTGGTAAAAGGGCGTATACAAGTTGCGACCCTATTTTGAAAAAGTGGCCTTGGCTTTGATGTCTACATAGGATTAGGATCATGTGAGATCTATTTTGAAATTGAGAATTATGAGAACCATTTTAGACCATAAAAACACTTTTTTTTAACAAAAAATAAAAAAAAATTATAAAATAAAAAAAACTCAAAAATAAAAAAAAGTAACAAAAACCAAAAAAAATATTTTTCATATCGGTTTTATAAAAAAATAAATTAAATTGAAAAATAATATCGGTTTAACAAAATTATACACACATGTATAATACTTATTTTTTTTTAATTTTATACACATATGTACAATTTAAGGTAAATGATAATGTACATATGTGTACATACGTAACTAGATTTTAAATGAAATTATAAACATATGTATAATACGGAGTGTTTTTTTATGAAACCGGAATGAAATATAAGCATTTTGGTTTTTTTACTTTTTAAAATTTTTTGTTATTGGTTGTTTTATGATTTTTTTAAATGTGTTTTTAATGGTTCAAAATGGTTATCAAAGTTCTCAATTTTAAAATGATTCTCTTAAGATCCTTACCATATATATATATATATATATATATATATATATAAAGGATCCAATACAATAATGGTTTATCATACAATACGTACGCGACTCGTATACCCGTCGATCTTCAATTTAACGCGATAGCAGTTTTGTAATTTTCGTCAAATCTGATCCACTGCTCCCATCGATTCCGTCCACCTTCATCGTCACCATTTAGCAATCTTCATCGTACAACGATTTCGTCCATTGTCGAAGCCACCATCCACAATCATCATACATCGTCGTCTATTATTTTTTCACAAGTTTGTTAATATTTTGATAAAATTGAAATTGATGAACCTAATTCATCAATTAACCTTTAAATTGATCTAATTAATCATCAATTTGAAGATTCGGTCGATTAATTTTTTCAATTTTTAGTGGGTTATGCCTGAACGTTTAAACTCTTTTGCTTTAACGTTTAAACTCTTTTGCCTGAACGTTTAAAGGTTTAACATTTATAAAAACACAACATTTAACATTTGTTAGCTTAGAAGTTCTGAACTTCAGGTGTTTAATTGTTTTTTTGTTAGTTTAGAAGTTTTGTTTAGAAGTTCTGTTTAAAAGTTCAGAACTTCTAAACTTTTTAGAACACCCAGAACTTCTTAGAACGTTTAAAGATGTTCATGATTTTTGAACACCCAAAATTTCATTGAAAGTATTAGAACGTTTAAATATGTTCATTTTTTTTAACACCCAGAACTTCATTGAACGTATCAGCACGTTTATAGGTCTTCAGTTTTGTTTCAGAACGTTTAAACATAACATTTTGAACCCTAATAAGATCTCGATTGAGTGCGTTATTTCTGCAATCCCATAATCGATTGATGATTCTAAATACTTCTACACATCAATTCGATTGATTAAAATCATCATTTTAGTGTTTATTTGGTCAGAACGTATAAACTTTGAGTAGACCGTTTAAACATGAACCCTAATCGTAGCTCAATTAAGTGTGTTAATCTGTATTTTCATAATCGATTGATGATTCTAAAGCCTCTTACACATCAATTCGATTGAATAAATCATCAATTTTTGATCAATTTGAAGATTTTTAATGTTCAGTGACGTTCTATTTCAATTTTGGTTTTTGACTTTTGAGATTTCATACTTATAGCTGTGATTAGAGTTTAGAAATTGGATTAGATTGAGCAACAAGTTCCGAATTTGGATCATAGTTGATTTGTAATCGACGAATTTTGATCACGAACTACTGTTGAGTTATTTACGAAATTGCCACTGCGCGTTTTTTAATCAAACGTTCTGGAATGTCGCGTACCTAATGTACGATAAGCCATTTGTAACATCCTAAAATTTATAATGTTGAATAAAGAAAGTTACGTTTAGTGATTTTGCGTTATTAATTAATTAATATCGAGTAAAGAACGGATCATGGATTTAGATTAATTGAGAAGGGTTAAATGAGAATGGGCTTTAGGTCCATGGGCTTTAAGGGATATAAATATCTCCTAAACCAACCTAAAACCCTAAACCCTCATTTCATTTCCATCATAATCTCTACACACACACAAAACACACACACGACCCGAACCAAGATCTAAAGGCGAGGACCCGAGCTTGTTGGTGCTAGATCGTCGTGACGAACCAAAGCAACAAGACCAGCTCGTGTTTGTAGTTCGACTCATTTACGGTACGTTTATATAGATAACTTGTTCGTTTAGGTTTGGATTAGTATAGAAATGATAGATCTGTGTTTGTATGGTAAAAAAAAATCCAACAAAGCTAAACTTACTGAAAATGGTTATGATTTGATGGGTTAATCGATTGATAAAAGAACCCGTAACCTATATGCCTAAATCGCACCCTTTAAACATCGATGTTAGGTCGATTTGATGGTTGGGGTTTGTAGGCGCTGGTCAGAAGATTCCGTAGATACCTAAATCGAGTTATTTGGTTAAGAAACAAAGATGATTAAGAGATTTAAGAACGAACAGTACCTGCAGCTGGATAACTTCGCCTGCAAAGCTAAGTTCGCCTGATGAACTTCGCCTGTAAAGCTAAGTTCGCCTGATGACAACTTCGCTGCAAAGCTAAGTTCGCCTGATGACAACTTCGCCTGCAAAGCTAAGTTCGCCTGATGACAACTTCGCCTGCAAAGCTAAGTTCGCCTGATGACAACTTCGCCTAAAGCTAAGTTCGCCTAAGGTTTAACTTCGCCTAAAGCTAAGTTCGCCTAAGGTTTAACTTCGCCTAAAGTCAAGTTCGATTAGAAAATAAATTAAAAACGATAAGTAAAGTAAGCTAATACTAGGCCACCAGATTAGATCAGGCGAGTATTGATACGTGTAACTTATGCAGTCAGCCGAGCTCAGTTAAAGAAGAGATTTACAACTATCGGAGGAAGAAGCAGAGTTCAGGTGAGTTTCTAGCCCCATTCCTTGATATGTTTTCGGGGCTGTGTGCATACTCGATGTGTTGTTAATACATTTATCCTAAGTGATAAGTGTATGCCATATGTGATATATGTGATGGATATGAATGATTTCTTGTCGGTACGTGAACGATCTTCTGATATTGCACGCTTCGACAAGGGGTATGGTTGTTAAATGAATGATGTAAAGAACGCCTAGAGTGTTCTTATGCTATAATGTAATTATTGTATATGTGAAGTATGTGTATACAGGTACACGAATGGTAGGTGAGTTCTACGTTCGACATAGTAAGTTAGGATGGCAAATCCCTCTAGCTTCTGTCGGACATAGACTCGGCTGGTGATGGCGTAGTTAAGGACTGCGGGCCTTATACGTAATGCAGATGATAGATGTAAACGTAGATAGGGACGGTGGGCCTTATACGTGTTACAGATAATAGACGACAACGTAGTTAAGGACTGCGGACCTTATGCGTATTATAGATAGACATCAGCATAGGAAAGGATTGTGGACCTTATACGTGCTGTATTTGTATTGTGGTAGCATAGGGGAGGACTGCGGACCTCGTACGTGCTATGTATTTGTATTGTGGTAGCATAGGGGAGGACTGCGGACCTCGTACGTGCTATGTATTTGTATTGTGGTAGCATAGGGGAGGACTGCGGACCTCGTACGTGCTATGTATTTGTATTGTGGTAGCATAGGGGAGGACTGCGGACCTCGTACGTGCTATGTATTTGTATTGTGGTAGCATAGGGGAGGACTGCGGACCTCGTACGTGCTATGGTTTAGGTTGCAACATAAGGAAGGACTGTGGACCTTGTACGTGTTGTGGATGTAGGATGGTATAGGGAAGGACTGCGGACCTTGCACGTACCATAAATGGTGAACATAGGTAAGGACTGCGGACCTTTATACGTGTTCACGACCTTGAGTACAGGTATAGATGGCAGACTTTGAACGTACTTTCGGTAGACTGAGGTTAGTGAATGTAGATATGTATGTATGTATGGTAGTAAGCACGTATGTAGAACAGAAGGGTAACTAGTTAAGTATGGATATGTATCTTCGGATATGTATGTATGTGTATGTATTGTATGGCGTCCGATTAACTAGAACTCACTCAGCGTAGCTGACTTTTAGTATGCACGCAGGTGAGTAGGATGAGGCAGCTCGCTTGAGGAGACACGTGGCACTGAATACGAGGGTGGCATCGGAAGACTCAAGACGTTTAAGCTTAATGTTTCGTTTATTTTGAAAGACAAAATGATGTTTTAAGACAAGACGTGTTTTGTTATGAAATGTTTTATGAAAGCTTTTATATTCCGCGAATGTTTTAATTAACTCTGATATTTAGAACTGCGTTTATGAGTAAATCCAACACGAAAGTAGGGTACCGGTAACGGGGCCTTACAAGTTGGTATCAGAGCATAAGTTCGAGAGATTTAAGCATCCTACATGCTTAGACTCGAACAGAGAATGAGATTTAAGTAAGAAAGGAAAGAAGATGCCAGTTCAAGAATGCCATGTGTCGCTCAAGCAAGATCAGTAAAGGTAAAGTATATGATTAAATGATATATGTTAATGAGAAAGAAAAGATATGTGAACGATAGGGATAGGAATAATTGATTGTTTGATTTGACTAACTGCTAAAGTGGAACCAGCACAAATAGACTCATAAAGGGAAGTGTATAGGACACGGAAAGCAACGTGATCAGCTAGTCACAGCTGGCCACTGTTATTACCTGTTAGCTTTGCTATCCTTGTACTAAATAGTTCCTTGAGTGATGATGTTTGTGTTTTCCCTTTTAGAACACGATGGCTGGAGCTGGAGACATTGTTGGAGCCGGAGGTCGCACTGGACGACGCGGCAGGCCTTGTCGTGTCCAGCAACCTTCGGTTGAGACAGCTTCCAACACCGAAGCTGAAGGAAGCGCAGCTGGAAGAAACCCGGAAAACAATGAAGGAGTTCAACTAGATCCCGCAATTCAAGCAGCTATTGTTCAAGCTGTTGCCACTGCTGTGAAGAATATTACTCCGGGAGGGTCTGCTGGAAACCGTGAAAGAACTGTTGAAGGGGCAGGTGGTAATGGTAGAAAGGATGATGAGAGGGAAAGGGGTGATTCAAGTGAGGTAAGGTCTGTGAAAGTTGATGACAGGAAGAGAGGTCGAGGTGGGTGTAACTACAAGTCCTTCAAAGGATGCGACCCACCGAAGCTGACTGGTTTGGGAGA
This sequence comes from Bidens hawaiensis, assembly GCF_021521415.1. Classification (NCBI taxonomy): domain Eukaryota; kingdom Viridiplantae; phylum Streptophyta; class Magnoliopsida; order Asterales; family Asteraceae; genus Bidens; species Bidens hawaiensis. The sequence continues at coordinate 211,250 of NW_027491730.1, forward strand.
CGCAATCGCTACTCTCCAATGGATAACCACTATGGACAAGATTATCCGCATTAGCGAATGCCGTCCCGAACAAGCTGTGGGTTATGCTACTCAGTCATTTGAGGAAGAAGCTATGTATTGGTGGGAAAGTGTGGAGCAGAGAAAGACTGTGACAACTGCCCGATCCGACCCGACCCAGGTACCCGTTTTCGAATCCGATTCTTTTTATGATTTAAAATTTAATTATTTTTTTTCTTTTTACAACTTAACATTTAAAATATATATTTTTACTTACTAATAATAATATTTTCTCTTTCTTGTCGCCATCTCGCCCTTTTCTCTTTCTTGTCGCCGTCCCGCCTCTTCTTCTCTCTTGTCGCCGTCCCGCCTCTTTCTCTTTCTTGTCGCCGTCCCGCCCCTCTGCTTAACCCTTGAGCCTTGAAACCCCTTCTTCTCTTAACTCTGCTTGTCCTTTGGTTCTTCCCGCCTAAGGATGTCTGCGCAGCTCCACACGCCAGACTCCTTACAAGGAAGCCTGCGCGAAGACCAGCTGTTCCTGCGATACGCTAGGCGAACTGTTCCCGCAGCGCGCTAAGAATGGTAGTTCTTCCCGCGGCGCGCTAAGGATTGTAGTTCTTCTCGCAGCGCGCTAAGAACGGTAGTTCTTCCCGCGACGCGCTAAGGCTTGTTCTGTCTGCCTTCGCCCTCGCGCGTGCGCTCGAATCTTCTCGCGCTAGACCTTAAGTCTTTTCTTCTGTTTAGGTCAGCCTGTATTCTTTTGAGATCTTATCTTATCTTTTGAGCTCTTTAGGTCAGTTCCAACATCTGTCCGAAAAGCCACTTTCGGCGCAGCATGCGCACCAATCCTATTGGTTGACAGAAAAAGTGACTGACATAATCTTTTGAAATCTTCTTTTGCATGCCTTGAACAATACCTTTATCTGACTCCTCCCATGCTTTATTCTGTAACCTGTCAGCCCTTTTTCCTGTTCCCCGGCTGCCATATCTTTTGGTATCTTTTGCTTTTGGAATCTTTTGCCTTTTGATATCTTTTGCTTGATTTGAGAAGATCTTTTTCCTCTTTTTAAGGGATTGTGTTCCCTAGGGTTTTTACTATAAATAATACTATTTTCTTGTTATTTAACACTACACACACAAACACTTAAACTCCCCTCTGCTCTCTTCTCCTTGCCCTCTGCCGTTGTTCCTCAGCCGCCTCCTCTCTCTGCCTTCGTCTTTCCCTTGTCCTGCCCAGATTTCCGGTAATATATAATATATAATAATTTGTTAAAGATACATATTACTATGCTAACATATATTCAAGGCATAAAGCAAATCATTAAACCAATAACCTCTTATTTATAGGTTAACTTGTGCTTATTTAAAAGTTGGTTCTTGCATTATCTTTCAACACACCTTTTTCAGGTGAGTAATCTCGTACCTAATCCCTTTTTATTTTTAATGTTTTGGGATGTTCATGTGTTCGTACAAACTTGAGTCTTAAACTTGTTTATAAACTTTTGTCGCGCAAAACCCCATGTGTTATGGACGTAGACTTGGCTGTTTATTTGTATGTGTGGATCATTAACCGTCTTGTCGGCCTATTCCGCAGTTTTCATGGATCCATTAGATGAACACGGGAGAACTATCGTTTATGATTTCTCTTTTGTTTACACTTGCACAGTTTTCTTGTTTTTGTGCTCAATTGGGAGCACGGATTGAACTATGAGCTATGATCTAAGGCTTGATCACAATCTGATTACACCCTTGTTGAACACCAGTTATACACATGATGCGCGCAGATATTGTTATCTATTTATATGTATTAAACTTGATTTCTCACCGACACGCAAGTGTTGACGTTTTATTTTAACACATGTTCAGGTTTGCTGTAGCTGTTTCTGGAAGCTTGAGGACACATAGGATGTTTTCTTTTCTTTTGGACCTAGTTTAAAATGTAACAAGACAAGTTTATGTTATTTGAATATTTTGAGTTATAATATGATTTATGTTATTTTATGTCGTGTTCTGCGCGTGCGCAATGAAACGTATTTATTAAATATTGACACCCAAATAGTGTCGCGAGTAATGAAACAATACGTGGTGCCCCGATGTATAATCCGCCATCGGTCGGGGTGTTACAGATTGGTATCAGAGCTCCGTGACTTTAGGATAGGTGGTTAGACGTAACGACCTAGAATACCTAAGAGTCCCTTCTCGCGCATGAGAAATATCTCATGTTTGCGCGCTAATTGTTATTTACTCGATATTTATAAGATATGCTTGCGCTTACGCAGCACATGATTTCATGTTTTATTCGCGATCTTTCGATTTTATTGTTAAATTTCAATTTATTTCTTTACTTGCATATTCGTTTGTTGTGGGGATTGAAAATCCGAGAAGTCATGGTGGTACATGAATAGTTGATTTTCAATTACCATTAACTTTATGTTTTAAATTGAAGATTTGAAAAGTCATGGTGATACATGAATTGTCAATCTTCAATATTCATTTGCTCGATATTTTAAATTGAAGATTTGAAAAGTCATGGTGATACATGAATTGTCAACCTTCAATGCTCGTTTACTCGATATTTTAAATTGAGAACTCGGAAAGTCATGGTGATGCATGAATTGTCGATTTTCAATTCGAATTTATTATCTGTATTAAGTTTGCATTTAAATTCATATTTTATTTCAAAATTTGATAGCATTTAACTCCGCGAAACAAGCTTTACGACGATATATTTTGCGCTAAAACGATTTCCCATACCAAGATATTAACAAAAATTAAAACTTTTATAGAATGCCTCCGCTATCTCGCCGTCATCAGAGGAGAGAAGCCGCGCGCAGACGTAGGCAGCAACGTTCCCAGGAAATGGCCGCCGCAATAGCCCAAGCCTTAAACCAAACTAATACCAACCCTTCCGGATACAATATTAAATCCTTCAATGCGGGTAACCCTCCGAAATTCACCGGACTTGAAGGAGCCACCGTAATGCTCCAGTGGCTCGAGAAAATTGAAAACACCTTCCTCCAAACCCAATGCCCTCCAGACAAACGAACCTTATATGCCTCTAGTGTCCTAGAAGCAAGGGCGCTTACATGGTGGAATGGAGTAGCTCATGCGCGTGGCGCAGAGGCTGCTTCTAGCATGCTCTGGGAGGAATTCAAGGAAATCTTGACGCGAGAGTTCTGCCCACCCAACGAAGTAAAACGCCTGGAGGAAGAGTTTTGGAACCTGAAACAGTACAGTGGCGAAGCGCGCGAGTACGCGACGCGCTTCCACGAACTAAGTTTGCTTGTCTCACACCTTGTTACCCCTTCCCGCCGAGCCATCGAGAAGTTTCTTGGGGGTCTCCCCATGGAAATTCAAGATTCTGTATGGGCCAGGAACCCAGCAACCCTCTCTGACGCCATCGAGTTGGCCGCTGTGCTCAGCGACAACCATGTCAGGGCAGGAACTCTGTTCCTGCGGGGAGCCGAAAAGACCAAACCCACCAAGACTGTCCCAGAACCAGCAGAAACCAAGCCAGAACCCTCTAACCGTAACAACCTCAAGCGCAGGCGCAAAGCCTATGCGCTTACCAGCCCGCCCATTGTCCAACAACCCACCTACCAACCTCCAGTTTACGCGCCTAACCCACTGCCGACCTACCCAACACCTCCTGTAGTCCACAACTATGCCTTAACCAATCCAGCACTCCCTGCCCCGCCAACTAAGAAACCCTACACAGGAAACCAACCCTTTTGCCCAACCTGTAGACTTCACCACCCAACTCAAGTCCCGTGTCGACAATGTAACCGATGTGGCCGTACTGGTCACACTGCTGAAAACTGTAGAGTCCTTCCCTCCAACCCAATCGCGCAAACACCACCAACCTACCTGCAGAACCCACAACCAACATACCCTAATCCACGACCCAGGTCGTGCTATAACTGCGGTGATCCCAGTCATTTCCGGAACGCGTGCCCGAGACTACAAGTTCAGATTACGCAAGCGAACCCAGTTAACCAAATTTCGAACCAAGTGTCACGCGGCCGAGCTTTTAATATAACCGCGCACCAAGCGCAAGCGAATAACGACGTGGTTAATGGTACATTTTTACTTAACGGACAATATGCATCTATACTCTTTGATACTGGCGCCGATAGAAGTTTTATTTCTCGCGCATTTGAACAAAAACTTGCGCGACCACGAGTAAACTTAAACGAAAACTTTTCAGTTGAATTGGCTAATGGTGAAACTATTTTAATAAACTCCGTAATCAAAGATTGCACGCTTAACCTTAACGAACATGATTTTCTAATCGACCTCATTCCTATGCCGCTTGGAAGCTTTGATGTTATTATCGGTATGGACTGGCTCTCGCAAAATCGCGCCGAAGTTATTTGCGCCAAAAAGATGATTCGCATTCCTCGAGAAAATGGTGATCTGCATATCTACGGCGAGAAACCATCTAACGGTCTTAAACTTATGTCATGCTCTGAAGCCCGAAGACTTTTGCGGAAGAAATGTGTAGCGTTCTTAGCCCATGTGGTCAAACCCGATGAAGGAAAGAAGAAACTTCGCGAAATCCCTATCGTGCGTGACTTTCCTGAAGTCTTTCCCGATGATCTTTCTGGTTTACCTCCCGCTCGGGAAGTCGAGTTTCGTATTGATCTTGTCCCTGGTGCATCCCCCGTAGCCAAATCTCCTTATCGTCTTGCACCCGCTGAAATGCAAGAATTGGCAAGTCAACTTCAAGAGTTGACCGATGAAGGATTCATTCGCCCTAGCTCTTCGCCATGGGGTGCTCTGGTGTTGTTCGTTAAAAAGAAAGATGGTACGTTTCGCATGTGTATTGATTACCGCGAGCTGAACAAGCTCACCATTAAGAACCGGTATCCCTTACCGCGTATTGACGACCTCTTTGACCAACTCCAAGGTGCCTCTTGTTTCTCCAAGATCGATCTCCGTTCTGGCTATCACCAGTTGCGTATCCGCGAAGAAGACGTTCCCAAGACTGCCTTTCGAACCCGCTACGGTCATTTTGAATTCTTGGACATGCCCTTCGGTTTAACCAACGCACCCGCTGTTTTCATGGATCTAATGAACCGGGTGTGTAGGCCTTTCTTGGACCGATTCGTGATCGTGTTTATAGATGACGTTCTGGTATATTCCAAAACCAAGGCCGAGCATGAACAACATCTTCAGTTGGTGTTGCAAAAGCTTCGAACCGAACAACTCTATGCCAAACTCTCCAAGTGTGAGTTTTGGTCGGATGAAGTACAGTTTCTTGGTCATGTTGTAAACAAGATGGGTATTCATGTCGACCCATCCAAGATTGAAGCAATCAAGAACTGGATTACGCCATCCACTCCTACCGAAATCCGTTCCTTTTTGGGCTTAGCTGGTTACTACCGGCGATTTATTTCGAACTTCTCAAAGATCGTTTTGCCTTTAACAGCATTAACGCACAAAGGCAAACCGTATGTTTGGGGCTCGAAGCAAGAAGAAGCCTTCCAAAAGCTCAAGCAATTGTTGTGCGAAGCTCCTGTTCTAGCGTTACCTGAGGGTACTGACGACTTTGTCGTTTATTGTGATGCCTCCAACCAAGGTCTCGGTTGTGTACTTATGCAACGAGGCAAGGTTATCGCTTACGCGTCTAGGCAACTTAAAATTCATGAAAAGAATTATACGACTCACGACCTCGAACTTGGTGCAGTTGTATTTGCCTTAAAAATCTGGAGACACTACCTCTATGGGACTAAGTGTATCATTTACACCGACCATAAAAGCCTTCAGCACATTTTTGATCAAAAGGAACTTAACATGAGACAACGCCGATGGAACAAACTCATCAGCGATTACGATTGTGAGATCCGATATCACCCTGGAAAGGCTAATGTGGTAGCCGATGCGCTCAGCCGTAAACCCAGCCAGCTTAACTGTATCTTGCCGCGCACGCAGCTTCACTTCGCGCCGATTCAAAGCAATCTTGAATCACGCATTCGTGACGCGCAGCGCGCATCCATCAGCAATGGCAACCTTCGCGCCGAGTTAGCGTGTGGCGCGGAAGCGCATTTTGTCCCTAATCTGAGTGGAATTCTCTGCTATCTCAATCACATTTGGATCCCCAACGATGAGAATCTTCGCTCTGTCATACTGAGTGAAGCGCACAAAACCCGGTATTCCGTTCATCCTGGTGCTGACAAAATGTACAAAGATTTGCGCCTTTCTTTTTGGTGGCCTGGTATGAAAAAGGATATTGCTGTGTTCGTAGCTAAATGCCTAACTTGTTCTAAGGTAAAAGCTGAACATCAACGCCCATCTGGTTTGCTCGAACAACCTGAAATTCCTACGTGGAAATGGGAAAGTATAGCAATGGACTTTATCACCAAGTTACCCTTGACCGCAAGCAAACATGATAGTATTTGGTTAATAGTGGATCGATTGACCAAGCCTGCCCACTTTCTGCCCATTCGTGAAACCTACCGTGTTGAACAACTTGCGCATCTTTATGTCAAGGAAATTGTCTGCCGTCATGGTACTCCTTTGAGCATCATATCCGATCGCGATGGCCGTTTTATATCTCGCTTTTGGAAATCTCTCCAATCTGCGTTAGGAACTCGTTTGGACATGAGTACTGCATATCATCCTCAGACTGACGGACAGTCTGAGCGAACCATCCAAACCCTTGAGGATATGCTTCGATCTTGTGTTCTTGATTTTGGAAGTAATTGGGATTCACACCTACCTCTGGTCGAGTTCTCTTATAATAACAGCTATCATTCCAGCATCGGTATGGCCCCATTTGAAGCACTTTATGGTCGAAAGTGCCGCTCGCCGATTTGTTGGAGCGAAGTGGGTGAAGTTCAAATCACAGGACCCGAACTAGTTCAAGAGACAACCGATAAAATCGCCAAGATCCGTGATCATCTGCTGACTGCCAGAAGCCGACAGAAGAGTTACGCAGATCGCAGGCGGAAGCCTCTCGAATTTCTAGTTGGTGATCTTGTTCTCCTCAAAGTGTCGCCCTGGAAGGGTGTTGTCCGCTTTGGGAAGAAAGGTAAGCTTGCACCTCGTTATGTTGGACCATTCAAGATTCTCGCTCGTGTGGGAAAAGTTGCCTACAAACTGGACCTGCCGCCCGCGCTCAGCAATGTGCATCCAACGTTCCATGTATCCAATCTCAAGAAATGTTTAGCTGACGAGAACCTCCACATACCACTTGATGAAGTTCAAGTTGATGAGTCTATGCATTTCGTTGAGAAGCCTGTAGAGATTATGGATCGCGAGGTAAAGCAAACCAAGCGCAGTCGCATCCCTATTGTTAAAGTTCGTTGGCAGTCCAAGCGCGGAGCCGAGTTCACTTGGGAAAGGGAAGATCAGATGAAGATCAAGTACCCGCACCTTTTCTCTGCGCAACCTACTTCGAGATAAATTTCGGGACGAAATTTCTTAAAGTAGGGGAGACTGTGACAACTGCCCGATCCGACCCGACCCAGGTACCCGTTTTCGAATCCAATTCTTTTTATGATTTAAAATTTAATTATTTTTTTTCTTTTTCCAACTTAACATTTAAAATATATATTTTTACTTACTAATAATAATATTTTCTCTTTCTTGTCGCCATCTCGCCCTTTTCTCTTTCTTGTCGCCGTCCCGCCTCTTCTTCTCTCTTGTCGCCGTCCCGCCTCTTTCTCTCTCTTGTCGCCGTCCCGCCCCTCTGCTTAACCCTTGAGCCTTGAAACCCCTTCTTCTCTTAACTCTGCTTGTCCTTTGGTTCTTCCCGCCTAAGGATGTCTGCGCAGCTCCACGCGCCAGACTCCTTACAAGGAAGCCTGCGCGAAGACCAGCTGTTCCTGCGATACGCGAGGCGAACTGTTCCCGCAGCGCGCTAAGAATGGTAGTTCTTCCCGCGGCGCGCTAAGAATTGTAGTTCTTCTCGCAGCGCGCTAAGAACGGTAGTTCTTCCCGCGACGCGCTAAGGCTTGTTCTGTCTGCCTTCGCCCTCGCGCGTGCGCTCGAATCTTCTCGCGCTAGACCTTAAGTCTTTTCTTCTGTTTAGGTCAGCCTGTATTCTTTTGAGATCTTATCTTATCTTTTGAGCTCTTTAGGTCAGTTCCAACATCTGTCCGAAAAGCCACTTTCGGCGCAGCATGCGCACCAATCCTATTGGTTGACAGAAAAAGTGACTGACATAATCTTTTGAAATCTTCTTTTGCATGCCTTGAACAGTACCTTTATCTGACTCCTCCCATGCTTTATTCTGTAACCTGTCAGCCCTTTTTCCTGTTCCCCGGCTGCCATATCTTTTGGTATCTTTTGCTTTTGGAATCTTTTGCCTTTTGATATCTTTTGCTTGATTTGAGAAGATCTTTTTCCTCTTTTTAAGGGATTGTGTTCCCTAGGGTTTTTACTATAAATAATACTATTTTCTTGTTATTTAACACTACACACACAAACACTTAAACTCCCCTCTGCTCTCTTCTCCTTGCCCTCTGCCGTTGTTCCTCAGCCGCCTCCTCTCTCTGCCTTCGTCTTTCCCTTGTCCTGCCCAGATTTCCGGTAATATATAATATATAATAATTTGTTAAAGATACATATTACTATGCTAACATATATTCAAGGCATAAAGCAAATCATTAAACCAATAACCTCTTATTTATAGGTTAACTTGTGCTTATTTAAAAGTTGGTTCTTGCATTATCTTTCAACACACCTTTTTCAGGTGAGTAATCTCGTACCTAATCCCTTTTTATTTTTAATGTTTTGGGATGTTCATGTGTTCGTACAAACTTGAGTCTTAAACTTGTTTATAAACTTTTGTCGCGCAAAACCCCATGTGTTATGGACGTAGACTTGGCTGTTTATTTGTATGTGTGGATCATTAACCGTCTTGTCGGCCTATTCCGCAGTTTTCATGGATCCATTAGATGAACACGGGAGAACTATCGTTTATGATTTCTCTTTTGTTTACACTTGCACAGTTTTCTTGTTTTTGTGCTCAATTGGGAGCACGGATTGAACTATGAGCTATGATCTAAGGCTTGATCACAATCTGATTACACCCTTGTTGAACACCAGTTATACACATGATGCGCGCAGATATTGTTATCTATTTATATGTATTAAACTTGATTTCTCACCGACACGCAAGTGTTGACGTTTTATTTTAACACATGTTCAGGTTTGCTGTAGCTGTTTCTGGAAGCTTGAGGACACATAGGATGTTTTCTTTTCTTTTGGACCTAGTTTAAAATGTAACAAGACAAGTTTATGTTATTTGAATATTTTGAGTTATAATATGATTTATGTTATTTTATGTCGTGTTCTGCGCGTGCGCAATGAAACGTATTTATTAAATATTGACACCCAAATAGTGTCGCGAGTAATGAAACAATACGTGGTGCCCCGATGTATAATCCGCCATCGGTCGGGGTGTTACAAAGACTAGGGATGAGATCAAGGCGTTGAGATGGGACGATCTGAAAGAGTTGGTGATGAAGAAGTTCTGTGCAGATGCCGAGGTTGAAAGGACGGAGATGAAGTTCCTGAATTTAAAGGCCGGTATGATGACGCATCGTGAGTATACTACTGAATTCAACCGACTATCTAGGTTGGTGCCTGATATGGTTGACACTGAGGTCAAGAGAATCAAATGTTATGTGAGGGGATTGCCACAAAAAGTACGCATGCAAGTCAGGGCAAATAAACCTGCTACTTTTGACTCTGCTGTTGAACTTGCAGAAGTGGTTTATGCTGACCTGGCTGAGGACGACGTGGTGGTGGAGGAAAAGAAGGAGAAGAAATGGGCTACCTCTGCTAAGCGGTCTAGCGAGATGGTGACAACAACTGATGAGAGGAAGGCCAAGGTTGGGAACAAGGATGCATGTAAGACGTGTGGGCAAGTGCACTAAGGAGGATGCAGGACTGAGACAGACAAGTGCTATCGGTGTGGAAAGAGTGGGCATTACTCTCGAGAATGCCCTGATCGTCCAAAGTGCTACAAATGCGGAAAAGCTGACCACATGGCTAGGGATTGCAAGGAATCAAGGGCGGGAGGTGCGAAAGGATAAAGACTTGGGGAAACTGCAGAGAGGAACACTTGATGAAGGAATAATTGCTCATGCAATGGTTTTATTAAATTACATTGCTTAAGAACTTGTTTTGTGTTAAGGTTTAAAACTTATGTTTATCAGTGACGTGTAATATATTGAGTTTGGTTATGGATGATTATTATGTTATGATGAAATGTTGTTTTAGACAATAGTGTTAAAAGTACTAATTGAAGCCCTTGGAAGGATGAGATGAGTCTTGGTACATCGAGGGTCTCATGGACAAGCTACCTTAAATAGCTAAAACACATGACCACCATTCGATGGCTGCAAAGTCGGGAGTAAGAAGGATAACTCAGAAAGCAAAGGTGATTCAATAAAGTGTGCGATTATAAAGAAAAAGGTATTCCTTTTACAAGAAATAAGCTAGGTTTCGGGGACGAAACCTCTTTAAGGAGGGAAGACTTGTAACATCCTAAAATTTATAATGTTGAATAAAGAAAGTTACGTTTAGTGATTTTGCGTTATTAATTAATTAATATCGAGTAAAGAACGGATCATGGATTTAGATTAATTGAGATGGGTTAAATGAGAATGGGCTTTAGGTCCATGGGCTTTAAGGGATATAAATATCCCCTAAACCAACCTAAAACCCTAAACCCTCATTTCATTTCCATCATAATCTCTACACACACCCAAAACACACACACGACCCGAACCAAGATCTAAAGGCGAGGACCCGAGCTTGTTGGTGCTAGATCATCGTGAGGAACCAAAGCAACAAGACCAGCTCGTGTTCGTAGTTCGACTCATTTACGGTACGTTTATATAGAGAACTTGTTCGTTTAGGTTTGGATTAGTATAGAAATGATAGATCTGTGTTTGTATGGTAAAAACGAATCCAACAAAGCTAAACTTACTGAAAATGGTTATGATTTGATGGGTTAATCGATTGATAAAAGAACCCGTAACATATATGCCTAAATCGCACCCTTTAAACATCGATGTTAGGTCGATTTGATGGTTGGGGTTTGTAGGCGCTGGTCAGACGATTCCGTGGATACCTAAATCGAGTTATTTGGTTAAGAAACGAAGATGATTAAGAGATTTAGAACGAACAGTACCTGCAGCTGGACAACTTCGCCTGCAAAGCTAAGTTCGCCTGATGAACTTCGCCTGCAAAGCTAAGTTCGCCTGATGAACTTCGCCTGTAAAGCTAAGTTCGCCTGATGACAACTTCGCTGCAAAGCTAAGTTCGCCTGATGACAACTTCGCCTGCAAAGCTAAGTTCGCCTGATGACAACTTCGCCTAAAGCTAAGTTCGCCTAAGGTTTAACTTCGCCTAAAGTCAAGTTTGATTAGAAAATAAATTAAAAACGATAAGTAAAAGTAAGCTAATACTAGGCCACTAGATTAGATCAGGCGAGTATTGATACGTGTAACTTATGCAGTCAGCCGAGCTCAGTTAAAGAAGGGATTTACAACTATCGGAGGAAGAAGCAGAGTTCAGGTGAGTTTCTAGCCCCATTCCTTGTTATGTTTTCAGGGCTGTGTGCATACTCGATGTGTTGTTAATACATTTATCCTAAGTGATAAGTGTATGCCATATGTGATATATGTGATGGATATGAATGATTGCTTGTCGGTACGTGAACGATCTTCGGATATTGCACGTATCGACAAGGGGTATGGTTGTTAAATGAATGATGTAAAGAACGCCTAGAGTGTTCTTATGCTATAATGTAATTATTGTATATGTGAAGTATGTGTATACAGGTACACGAATGGTAGGTGAGTTCTACGTTCGACATAGTAAGTTAGGATGGCAAATCCCTCTAGCTTCTGTCGGACATAAACTCGGCTGGTGATGGCGTAGTTAAGGACTGCGGGCCTTATACGTAATGTAGATGATAGATGTAAACGTAGATAGGGACGGTGGGCCTTATACGTGTTACAGATAATAGACGACAACGTAGTTAAGTTCTGCGGACCTTATGCGTATTATAGATAGACATCAGCATAGGAAAGGACTGTGGACCTTATACGTGCTGTATTTGTATTGTGGTAGCATAGGGGAGGACTGCGGACCTCGTACGTGCTATGTATTTGTATTGTGGTAGCATATGGGAGGACTGCGGACCTCGTACGTGCTATGTATTTGTATTGTGGTAGCATATGGGAGGACTGCGGACCTCGTACGTGCTATGTATTTGTATTGTGGTAGCATATGGGAGGACTGCGGACCTCGTATGTGCTATGGTTTAGGTTGCAACATAGGGAAGGACTGTGGACCTTGTACGTGTTGTGGATGTAGGATGGTATAGGGAAGGACTGCGGACCTTGCACGTACCATAAATGGTGAACATAGGTAAGGACTGCGGACCTTTTTACGTGTTCACGACCTTGAGTACAGGTATAGACGGCAGACTATGAACGTACTTTCGGTAGACTGAGGTTAGTGAACGTAGATATGTATGTATGTATGGTAGTAAGCACGTATGTAGAACAGAAGGGTAACTAGTTAAGTATGGATATGTATCTTCGGATATGTATGTATGTGTATGTATTGTATGGCGTCCGATTAACTAGAACTCACTCAGCGTAGCTGACTTTTAGTATGCACGCAGGTGAGTAGGATGAGGCAGCTTGCTTGAGGAGACACGTGGCACTGAATACGAGGCTGGCATCGGAAGACTCAAGACGTTTAAGTTTAATGTTTCGTTTATTTTGAAAGAAAAAATGATGTTTTAAGACAAGACGTGTTTTGTTATGAAATGTTTTATGAAAGCTTTTATATTTCGCGAATGTTTTAATTAACTTTGATATTTAGAACTGTGTTTATGAGTAAATCCAACACGAAAGTAGGGCTACCGGTAACGCGGCCTTACACCATTATTGTACGTTAACCCACCCCTATATATATATATATATATATATATATATATATATATATATATATATATATATATATATATATATATTCCTTTATGTTATACGTGGACTCTAAGTCTATGCGAAGTGGATGAGCTACAAATTGGGGGCGAATTGCGACACGTGGCGCCTATTCAGTAAGGGGTGAGAATTTGTTTTTGGGGTGTAATGGTGTATGGGCTACAAACTGAGCCCACAGTATCTTTTTTATTATTTTATTTTTATAATTAAACTAAACAAATAAAAACCAAGAAAATTAATTAATAAAATAATAATTTATTAAAATTAAAAAGAAATACAAAAAAATACATAACTAAAAAAACTAATATCCATAATATTCACGCATTTTTTCAATTCGTCGTCGTTCCAATAATGCGGTCTCTTCGTGTAACCCGACCGCTTTGAGGGATTCGTATTCTTTACTCATTTCCCACAATTTCAATATAGTGGCAATCTTTTCGTGTTGTTTGTTGGTTTCTCTCATGGTATCGTTGAGTTCCTCGGCAAACTTTTCGTGTTTTTTTGATGATTTCTCTCATGGTAACGGTGAGTTCCACAGGATTCGATTGGTTCGGGTTGTTTCTAAGATTCATTTTGCTAGATTTTTTGAAGAATTTGGGTATGAATTGTGTTTGAAATGGATATGAAATGGAGAAGAAGGTGCATGTATATATATATATATATATATATATGTGGGACGGTTCATGCGAGAAGTGATATTACAGCGAGAAGTGCGAGAAGTAAATCTCGTCCATTGATTACACACATCAGTGGTTAGAAATAAAAGATGGCATTTATGTAATTATCTTTATAATGTGAACTGATAAAAGGGCAAAATCGTCCAGATGTGTAGGGTTAAAATATGTAACGGCAGTTGTCCCTTGTTTCAATCAACTGTTCCTCAAAGATACAAAGATACGGCGCAAAATTTGTCAAAGAAATTGCATAAGATATAAGGAATCGGCTACCTCAACTATACTGATTGTGTTAGCAATTATATAAGAGTCAATCATGAGAGCTAGGTATTGTGTTCTTCACATGTATAAATAGGAGTTTTATAATCCTAATAGGTGATGAACGGATTCGAGGTATGTAGGCAAGTCTTGTGTTGTTTGTTTCAATTATAGTCAATTATAAGCTATAAAACACCAACAATGTGAATTTTTAATATGTGTTTTTTACATAGAAGGTGCGTATTTCCCAGAAAGTTTATTGTTTTTTTGGAAATTTAATCGATTTGGACAGCTGCAGTGATATATGGTTTCTATACCCAACACTAGGTAAATGGAGTTTTTACAAAGCTTGAATTAATTATATTGTTTTGTTAGTAATATGCCTGGTGTACTTTTGATTATTCAAGAACATCATTTGCATCAAAGGATTCCTTCATAGGTTATTACCTCGTGTATAATTCTTAACTTATTTTTTTTATTTTCTACTATTTTTTTATGTTTTGCAAATTTGGTCCTGATTTGTTAATAACTATGTACAATGGTAAACATACATAAACAAGATCTGGATTCAATTATTGGTAATCTTTATACTAATATTGTGTAAGTTCATATGTAAAATGTGTAGGTGATATTTAATCTATGTAGGGCTCTGTAAGTTCATGTGTAAGTTCATCTCTGATTATGTGTAGGACTATGTGTAGGTAGTTTTTAATCTGTGTAGGGCTTTATGAGTTCTGTGTAGGGACCTGTAAGTTTCATGTGTAAGTTCATGTCGGATTATGTGTAGTTACTTTGTAATGTGTGTAGGGCTTTGTTAATTCAAGTGTAATTTCATGTATGGTTATGTGTAGGTAACTTGTAACATGTGTAGGGCTTTGTAAGTTCATGTTTGATTACTTGTAGGTAATTTGTAATCTGTGTAGGGGCTGTAAGTTCATGTCTGATTTTGTGTATGTAATTTGTAATCTGTGTAGGGCTTGTAAGTTCTTCTCATTAGATTGGTTGATCATTATTATCTGGCATGTTTTGTTTTGTTTTTAACAATCAGTCGATAATAGTTAATTTGATGCCGGGAAGAAAAGAAGGTCGAAAGCAGACAAGGGTAAGCATTAATCCAAGATACAGATGGTCAAGTGTTTTTTTTTATTTTATTTTTTTGGTTTTAGTCATGTGTTTCTAAACATTATGTCTTTGTTTAAGTTTATATGGCTGGTATTTTGTTTATCATGAGATTATGAAGCTTGGAAAAAGTTTGAACTCTTGATTTTGTTCATGTAATGATTAAGGATTTTGTATTATTTTAAAGTATTAATAAAATGGATTTGAAATTTGATTGTGAAATTTGTTTCTTCATGTCTTTTTATGAATATGTAAATTAATGAACCTATACATATATGCAAACGCTTTGGTTCTTGGTTAATTGAATAAAAATAATTTGATAAACTAATATAACTGGGCATTGTGGTGAAAAAATTTAGAGAAATCACGTGTACTCAACTATATTATGTATGAACAAAGAATCTGGATAAAAATAAAAAATTGAACTTGTAAGTTAGTAAAATACTAATGTGTAACTTACTATTAATTAGAAATTACTTACCAAAAAAAGAAGAATGCATATTTTACTAATATAGCCTTTTAATAAAATAATTATATATTAAAAGAAAATTACGTGATTGGCTAAAATTTCTTCTCGCACTTCTCGCACTAAAAACTCTTCTGAAATGAACCTAATCCTATATATATATATTGTTTTAATTAAATTTTTTTACCGTTGCCCAACGATATTATTATTTAAATAATAATCCCCCCCTTCCGGCGACACAAACCTCCCGTCCCCGCCCCAATTCGCCCAAATATCGCCCGGGGGCCGGTGCCCCCCCTCCCTAAATTCCTCGCCCCATTACGATTTACGCATACCACAATGTAATTTTCATTCTCTCTTGTAATTTAATGATAGGGTCATGTTTTGGCCACCTAACTTACATAACGAATGTGCAGAATATGTTCTCAAAACTAGTATTAAATTAAGCCTGATGACTTCCTTAGGGCTATGTGTAGTGGAGGGTCTACGAGTTAGAGCGGATTGCGACACATGACGTCCAGTTAGTAAAAGTGTATGTTTTTGTTTTTATGGTGTAATGGTGTTGTAGCCTCATATATCACACACACACATATAATAATAATATAAACACGCACACAAACAGGCGGCGAGTATTTCTCCCCCCCCCCCCTAGTGATCACCCCATTTGTCGCCGGGAGGGGGGGGGGGGGTTAAATTGGTTTGTCGCCCAAAACTCTCGCTTTTCTCGCCCATTACGGGCTGCCTTATAGAGACGAATCAGCAAATTATTTTAGTTTGTTGTTGAAAATTGACGATTATAAATGGTTACATTAGTGGGAAAATCAAAAGTGAAAAATTTTAACTTTAGTGACTGAGTTACTGCTGATAACCAAACAATAAACATTTCCAGATCCTCTCGCTTACTTTTCAAACTTTATTGTTTTTTCATTGGTCAAACACAAGGGAAATCTTCCTAGCTATATTTCGACTCATTTTTTTTGAAAGACCTACTAAGTAACGCCGGGTACTATGTACGCGGCCTCCATTGGTTAAAGGTAGCCCAAGCCGGCCACGAGTCCGGACGGACGAAGCACTTAGCGGTCCTCCTATTGAGGGATTCCCCTGATAAAACCTGACACCTACGCCCGCCAAACGGCATGACAGCGAGGAGCCAGTATAACTGAGTGAGATCATCCCTCATATCTCTCATATAAATTGATAATAGTAAGATTTGAACCCCTATCTTTCACTAGTAAAGTGAGTGTTCTACCATTGATTCACGTCCGATTTATATTGGACTCATCTTACATCATAGTTTACAGGCGCTATCAATGGTGTCAACAAAATAATTTAATCTATCCAATTTTTCTTTAATATTATAAAAGGGTATAGCATATGATCCGAATAGGTTGTCAACTAAGTTAATAAATTTAAGTTACAATATTTTGTTATTATGTAATAATAAAGGAATGTTTAATATATATTCATTACTTTAGTATTTTTAATTCTATTTGTTGCGTCTTATTCGTTTGTTTATTGAATACACTAGTAACAGAATGAAAGGACATGATCCTTGAAGTTACAGGTCCACTTATCTTATCGAAAACATTGTGCATTTGGTTAGGTTTTATTTTTAGCCGGTCAAAAAGACTTATCCAACACATTGGTACGTGATTTAGAAGGCTTTCATACACGAACATATAAGATTCGGTTTAATTGACCATTTTCGGTCTATAACTTCTGGTTAAGAACGATTAGATTAATATTTAGAGTTTGGACATACCAAAGAAGTGACTACACCCAAAGTAACAATGACCCTTCATTCATGGTTTGTTCCCATGCACATGCAGTGTTGCACTTTCATTCACATAAAAACACACATGATAGCCTTATAGCCAAATGAGAAAAGGTGCTAAAGAAGCTACAAAATACATAGTGTTAAGAAAAGCAATTTCATTATGAAGCTTAAAGTGGTGATAAAGAAGCTGCAAAAGAGTCTTTTACAAGCCAAGAGTTGGGGGCCGAGGAACACGGGTTTTGGGCTAGGCCAAGAAATGGTCCCGGAAGATGTAAAAGTAGGGCATTTTGCTGTGATTGCAAGTAACGATGACGAAGAAAGGAGGTTTGTGGTTCCCTTAGCGTACCTTGACCGACCATCGTTTCAAAGATTGTTGGAGAGGGCAACCGAGGAGTATGGGTTTAGCCATGAGGGTGCACTCATGGTGCCTTGTAGCCCGAGTGAGCTTGAGTGGATGTTGGCTAAGAGAGTTGGGGGTTCAAGAGATGGTGTATGTTGGAATCATGTAAAGCCATGATGGAAGTTATTGATCGAGTGTGATTTCGTTTTAAGTTGGCTTGCATGGACACTATAAATCGCTTTCATGTTTCCTTTTTACCGTTTATGGAAGGCCGATTTAGTTCGGTTTGAATGGTTTTTAAACATTCCTTTTTCCACAGAACATTCAGTGTTTTTTAAGGTGAATTGTTGTTTCATTAAATAAAGATTTAATTTATGTAATTTCCAATACCAACTAATAACTATTAGCTAGTTATATCTGTAAACTTGTTTCACTTGGTCTACAATCGAAAAACATATATATCTCATAAATCTGATGATGTGACAAGTGTACGATTTAGAACACAAAATAAGATATTTACATCTCATAAATCTGATGATGTGACAAGTGTACGATTTAGAACACAAAATAAGATATTTACATCTCACTACACGATACACTTTTCACGTATCTTATATATGGAACGATTACAATATCACTAATGTTATATCGAATACAATTATGTGGAGATTATATGCATATCCTATCATAATTCCACATCCGCTGTCGAAGCAGGAGGCTGTGATAGATCTGATATTATGATGGGACATGAGAAACATGAATTATGCCACATGTGACTCTCAAACAAAATGGATGTCTTAACGTGTTTGCCTGTTAGTTTTGGTGATGTTGGACATGACTGCCGATTTGAGTAAATGCACTAACGCCATCACAATAGACAATAGCTGCATATTTCGGAGGATGACAATCTCCAACAGAACATTACAAGTCCAACAGGTTCAGAAACGGCAACATTACAAATGCAACATGTTCAAAAACGGCGTTAGCAACTCCTTAATTTTTTTATGTCGAGAGGAGCTACCTCTTCAATGTACTACAAAATTCCAATACCTATCGTAAGTCATTTTCAGACCTATTGGTTTTATCTATCATGATCCTTCCAATTTCATAACCACCCCATGTGGTTATAAATTATGCCACCGCTATCCCTCCTTGGCTACCACCATATTCGCATTAGGGTTGGATTGTTAAGCCATGAAAGCTGGAGCTTGTGCCTAAGCTGAACCTAGCTCAGTTCATAAACAACCTAGTCAAGCATAAGACTCGGTGTAGATCTGAGAACTTGTCAGAAATTTCAGTCCAACAAATTGCATTAAATCATAGTATTAAGTCAAACTCCCGATCACTTTCAAGCTTGGTTTTCCAAAATGTGATGTTTCTAGCGTGAGAAGAGCGCTTCATATGACTAGTGACTACTGACTAGTATAGCACAGCCTTGATGTTTACAATCTGCCTTAGACCCATTGACAGCCTAACTCTAATTTTGAAATTCCAAAAACACCTTTGAATCAAAAAGAATTGCAAAACTTAAGAAAAATCAACTTTAGATGTATTAAAATATCACACTGCAAATTATTGTTATTATTATTATTATTATTATTATTATTATTATATTATTATTATTATTATTATTATTATTATTATATTGACCCGAATTTTCCATAGTCCTTACCAATCTTTAGCCATCACCACTTTTGGTAAAATAATCATGAGTTTTATCATACCTAAGGGTTTCGTCTATTTGACGCCGCAGGTTCGGATCCCACTCGTGTCATATTTCCTAGTAAGCTTGGGTGAAACACCACTAGATGAATTATGCCTCATAACACATAAAAAGACAGTTAACTTCTAGCTCAACCGTATTAACCTCCTATATCTACATCTTGCAAAAGTTATATCATCCTACGAGGATGTCCCTTGAGGACCGTACATGCCTTAGGTGATGGATGATGAAAAGGATGTCATCCTGTCAAACCATGAAACCAATACAAGTCTATGAACGAATCAAAAACGGACCTAGATTAATACCCATTGTGTCTTATTAAACTTGTGTACTCACATTGTTAGAATACATGAGGGGTTAGTCATTATTACTAGGATTATTAAGCCATCTTATTAGCTTAACCTATTAGAATTTGATTCTGACTCGTACATACCATCATACACAACATACCTCAAAAGCTACGTCCGTTCACCATCAACAGCTAGACGTAACCCGGCCTACTGTGTAGTTATTTCTACACTTGTTTCAAGGCTGATTGCTGAAGCAACTAACATGCTTGAGCTTGCATATAAAATCATAAAAACAAAAAAGCTACGAGGCATAAATTAGATATATAGCATATACACTCAACTAAAGACTGAAATCATGAGTTTATCATTAGTAAGAATCTGATTTCTGTCATCTTTGAATACTAGGAATCTCAATAAAACATCTTAAGACAATAAAATATCAAGACTTACCTCGATAGAGCCGAGTCAGTTTGATGCCAGCAGCCAGATGTCTCAAGCTCAAATCACAGCAACACCTGATCTGGCTGGGAAATTATCACAACAAAACAAACAATAACAGCATAAATAAAACCAATATAAAAAAACCCAGGTACAACATAGAATAGGTCATTACACTTTTAATAAACTTTGTAGCAAATCACAAGTACGGCATAGGTTTTTGTAGGTAAAACCAAATACAACATATGGTGCAAGGAAAAACAAACTAGACTAAAAACTAGAGGATTATAATATATATCATCATAAGGTTCCTCTTGTGCACGTTTATAATCATAGTCCCACGTCAGCATGAACCATGTCCACTACAAACCATCAGCACTCGACACGCCGGCCCCAGCCCAACGGTTCTTTGAGCTTGATACTATATGGAGCCTATGATCACAACCGGCTAACCGATCTAACCAGAGAGACCAGCCTTAGACCTTAAATGCTCTTTAAATCCCATAATATCACCTTCCCACCTGGTTATAGTCTGATTCTCACACACCCAAATCTCATGAGCCACCTGGTTAATCAACCTGAAGTCATGGCTAACCAGCACCATCCCACCGTCCCACTCGTTCAAAGCTTCAGCTAACGAGTCAATCGTCTCAATATCCAAATGGTTAGTCGGCTCATCCAAAAGTAGCATCTGTGGTTGCCTATATGCTAACCATGCAAATATCACTCGGCTCTTTTGACCATCCGACAAATTCTTCATAGGCATCACTTGGGCCTTCCCAGTCAGCCCAAATCTACCAATAGCTGCCCGCATCTTCTCCTCTTCGTTTCCTGGGTACTCTCTCATCATATACATCAAAGCCGACACTTCAAGATCAAGTTTTTCAGCCAAATGTTGATGATATTGAGCAATCCTCAAATGATTGTGTCGCCTCACCATGCCATCGAGAGGAACTAATTCCCCTGTCATAAGCTTCAAAAGCGTACTTTTTCCTGCCCCATTTGGGCCCACCAACGCCACACGGGAATCAAGGTCAACGCCAAAGTCAAGTTTCTTGTAAATAAGGTTATCAGGTGTGTAACCGAAAGTAACTTCCACAAACTGAAGGACAGGTGGCGGAAGCTTGCCAACATCAACGAACCGGAAGACCAGAACCTTGTCACGAGCGACCTTTTCGGTTAGCCCGCCTCGTTCCATTTTGGCTAGGGTTTTCTCTTTGCTTTGGGCTTGTCGGGCCAGCTTGGCGGACCCGTGACCGAACCGAGCTATGTATTCTTTCATGTTGGCGATTTGGTCTTGCTCCCATTTGTATTGTTTCATCTGATTCTCTTCGAGTTCTGAACGGGTTTGAACATATTGGTCGAAGTTACCGGTGTACATTTTTAGTTTCTTGCTTTGCATGTGAATAATGTTGGTGCATACACCGTTCAAAAAATCTTGTGAGTGCGAGACGACAACGAGAATTCTCTCAAAGCACTTTAAAGTTTCTTCTAACCACACGCAAGCTTCAAGATCTGCAAACAGTTCGTGATACATCATAAAAATCAAAACTTGATTGTAGCCTTCTGAATCTTTTAAAATATTGTAAAAATAATACAATCATACATCATTAAAAGGTAAAAACGGAACTTGATAGTATCTTCTTTC
Organism: Bidens hawaiensis; assembly: GCF_021521415.1. Lineage (NCBI taxonomy): Eukaryota > Viridiplantae > Streptophyta > Magnoliopsida > Asterales > Asteraceae > Bidens > Bidens hawaiensis. The sequence continues at coordinate 232,957 of NW_027491730.1, forward strand.
GATTCTTTTTAATCACTAAAAAGTAAAATCAGAACTTGATAGTATCTTTTTTTTATTCTTTTTAACATCTTAAGAAGAATAACAGTCACAAATCATCAAAACGAGAACCTGATTGTATCCTTTTTTAAAGAGAAAATAATAACACTCCAAGTTCATAAAAGTTGGATGATTGAATATTTTGGATTCTTCTAATATCTTGAAAAGTAAAATGTTTGTATCTTCTTTAGTTATTCTTTTTCAAATGTTAATAGAATAATAACAATCACGTGTCATAAAAATTTAGAACTTGATTGTATCTTTCTGACATTTATAAAATCTTGAAAAAATAATAACTCACCAAGATGATTTGTGGGTTCATCTAGCAGCAAAACAGTCGGATTCATAAACAAAGCACGAGCCAAAGCGATTCTCATCCTCCAACCACCAGAAAAATCCCGAGTTTTCTTTTCTTGCATCTTTTTATTAAACCCTAACCCGTTCAAAATCTCAGCGGCACGTTTCTCAGAGGTCGACGCATCCATTGCATCCAGCCGTTCATAAACTCGCTCAAGTGCTTCACCACCACCGTCCTCCTGAATCCATATACAGATTATGATAAATATAATCCACCATATTAAAAAACTCAAAATTAAAACAAATATATATTAATTGTGTAAGAACCTGTCCAGCTAATCGTTCGGCTTCTACTTCCAGCTTCAGCCTTTCTTCATCACAATTCATAACGGCCTCGAGTGATGACATGTCAGAAGCTTCAATCTCTCGGGTGAGATGGAATATATCCATGTGTTCAGGTATCGGGAGTTCTCGCATTCCAATTGAAGTAAGAAGAGTTGATTTCCCGCAACCATTTAAACCGAGCAAACCATAACGTCTAGAAAATAAAAAAACATAATCATATAACGTATACAAAATCATCAAAGCGAATCAAGAAATAGAAAAGATAATACCTTCCGTAATTAAGCTCTAGCTCTGTGTCAACAAGAAGATCATGCCCATGGAAAGTAAGTGATAAAGATTCTATCTGCAGTATCAATTTTATGATAATAAAAGTGATTACTTATATAGGGTTCCATAAACTCCATAATAGCATAATATAGGCGTATATATGAAACAGTCAAATGAAACATCATTCAACCTAACACTAAGAACTACACCATGATATTCTTTCTACATATAATGAGTTACAATCATCAGAGATTGCAAAAATCAACTTAGGTTTCCACTTGTTGAGTACTTAAACCTAGATGTTGTGTCCTTTGCTCAACATTCAAAATAGGTATGCACATAAACTCATATCATAAAATAAAATCTCAAAAACATTTAAAAAATATATCTACTTCTTCAATTCTTACCAGTAGTCCGAACTCCAAACATCCCCATACACACACACCTGCACACACAAAAGGTCGAACAACAGAACCATATAAACACATTTACAAACTGTTTTATTTTAACTCATACACGCATGCACACTCAAAATGTTGAACACCAAAACCATATAAAACACATGTACATCCTACTTTTAATTGCGCAAGCACACTAAAAAAGCCATACACCAGAACCACATAAAAACATGTACACACTGCTTGTAATTGCGCAAGCACACTCAAAAGGCCATACACCAGAACGACATAAACACAAGTACATGCTGATTTACTACACTTTTAACTATTTTGAGTATGATAAATATGACATTTATGTAACCTGCTTCATCTAGCCCTAATGGCCTAATTCCTAAATTATTCAACCTAACATTAAGAACCACATCATGATATTTGTTTTCTCCAGATAAACATCTACAAACTTATTACTTTTTAACTCGCGTGTAAAACACTCAAAACCACATAATCACATGTACATCCTGTTTTCCCTACACTTGTAACTGGTTTTAACTATTTTAACTATGATAAATAAAACATTTATGTAACCTATATATTTCAACTTGCATTTATAACCTAATTCCTATATTAATCAACCTAACATTAGCAACCGCATTAAAACATTCATTTTCCACATATATATAACTCCATAAAATCATCAAAAATTACAATCAAAAACACAAAACCCCAAATTTAATAAACACTAAAAATAATAATAATAATTCATACCCTTATATCCCTAGACAGTGGATGAGAACACAGCACACCAGTACACGTACGGTCAGAGATCGTGAGACTCCCCATCCCATTCGACAAGTTATCGGAACTCGAGCTACCGTTCATGGTCCCAATCGCCGCCGCCTTAGCCGCCGTAGCGGCGACCGCAGCCTTACCTCCTCGTTTGGCAGCGGCGGCAGCCTTCTTCTGAAGCGCCTTCTTCTTACTCGCGTCGGACACCATCTGAAACACACAATTTCAATAATAATCAATCAATCGGAAACCCTAGAAACGTAAAACTTTGATAATTGATGAATCGGTGATCAGATCGGTACGTTGAGGTTATGAATTTGAAGATCTAGGGTTTGATTTGAAAGGAAATCAGGTGGTTATAGTTAGTGTGTGGACGACGGAGTGAGGGTTAATAATAATAATAATGAGAAACACAGGTTTACGATATTTTATAGTGGGTGAGTGGGTACACGTGTCGTGTTATTAGTTAAGTTGGCTTTCTAAGTTGAGCCGACGTATCCAAACCGGATTTTTCAAGTGTGTTTTAAGATTCGGTGACTGGAAATGGTTAAATAATATCAAATGCTTATTTTATTCATTTATTTTAATAGTGGTTTGTTTTAATATCGTTTTATTATGGCTTATGTTGGTGGTTTGGGAGTGGTTAGATGGATGGATATAAAATAAAGTTCTTTGTCGGATTTATGTAGAACCATTTGAAAAGTTATGGATATTTTTTTTCGGAAGTGTCTATCGGTAAAAAAAAAGTTTTTATAAGCCAGGTGACAGTTATATTTTGTGTGTGACGGATGTTGTTGCGTTTACTGAATAATATATGTAGTTGGACTTGGAGCTTTGAAGCATGATGTCGTGTAATTTTTTGTCTTCTCAAAGTAGGAGTAAAGTTGTAAGCGCTATGAACTCTTTCATGCATGTATGGCCGTATGGATGGTAATTATAAATGAATCGTTTTTATTTTGACAAGTAGGAGTCTTAATCCAGTGACGAAAACTCCTACGCTAGGAGAAGCGCTTAATCTCGTCGCTCAGTCGTCCTTTGTTCCCCATATCAGATGGGGATCAAAAAAACACCAAATTTGATAACTTATTAAGAGAGAGAGAGATGCTAAAAATGTTATTTATGAATAATCATGTGAAAAAAAGTCAATTTTCATGATTTCATAAGCAAAAACCATACCTATGAAGAACATTACTTTGTGTTTCAAACAAATGGTGGTAATTTAGTTATTATTATCAGTAATGTGGATCCAAATCATATTCATCATCAACCAATGGAGGAGATGAGAGACTGGGGTGAAGATGTTAATCATGCATGTGAATGAGATTGAAGAAACATGGCCGGCGATGCTAAGAAAACTAGTGGTGGAGCTGCAATTGCACAGAAGATGGGATTTAGCGATCATGTGTATCATTTTTTTCGTTCCCAGTTAAAGGCCAGTGTTAAGTGGTTCATTGTTGTACCATAGATTGGTATTTACTAATTAGTAAGACAAAGATGGTAAAAAAAAATTTATATTAAGGAAAGGGTATTTTTCTTATTTTTAATAACTAAATTTCATTCATTCATATTTTCTTTCCTACCAAACGATACAAGATATTATTCATTCAATTTTCATAGAATAACTAAAAAGGATGATGGAATTCGTTTAATTTCATTCTCCATTACATTCTCATGCTCATTCTATTACCTCATACAAAACATGCCTTTAGAATTAGCATTTTAAAGATAAGAAGTGAGGACTTCTCAATAAGGTAAGTTATCACTATATTCATAATTCATGACACTCGAAGTGAGGGATGCTCAATATGGTAAATTAGCCTCATCCCCATATTCATGTCATTGTGAAATTTTTGTATTTATAATATTTTTTTATGTCCACATCGTATCTAACTTTTTATTTGTAAAGATTTAAACTCGCATTATTTTTTATGAGAAGCAAACACCATATCAATAGACAATGTGTGTTGTTTGGTGTTTCGCTACTAGAAATTAGATTGAGTTGGTGTTCCGATAATATTTACTAGAAAAATAATCTTTTATAGTATCATTAGCTTAGAATCACATTAGACATCGAGGAAAACATATTAGATACGCTTAATGGTTATACACATAATAACTATGTGATGCATTCTTGTATCTCTGAAAGATTTTAACTACAATTGACCAAAAGATATTTTTTTATGGAATATTGAGTTTTAAGCTTAGGTTTTGATTTATAAACAATCAAAATTATCAATTAAATTATTTGAAGGGACAATCCTAAGTGTGGAACTTGAAATGAATGGTTAAATAGTTTTCAAATTGTCCAAATTATCAAATTAGTGGTTTTGATTATATAAGTTAAACTTACGTGAACTAATCAACCACTACAAGTGAATTTCAACCATTAAAATTGGATTTGAATTTGGACGGCTTACCTAATAAAAAGATGCATGACCTTTTTTAGTAAAAGATGTGACCCTTTTTTTTAAATAACACGGATCAAACGGGTTGAAATTTTGTAAAAATATCAATTGAAGGCTAAACTTGTTTTCGATTATCAAAAGATGTTTATATGTTATAAATATTTGAAATTTTGTTGGCTTTAGCATCGGTTTTGGAACCAAATCATGCTTATGAGACATATTTATAAGATATTATGGTCGAGTATACTAAGATTACTTGTACACATGTATAATTATAACTTGTATATTGGTGAATTCTAAAGTGTAATCTTCTGTATTGAAATAGACACAATTGATAGAAATGTATCAAATTAAAAGCATGCGTTAAATTTTGTTGAATTTGGTATTAAGTCATGTGTGTATTTGTGGTACATGGTTAATCATATTGCACAAGGGGTGATGGCATTAAGAACTAGAAACAAAAACATGTTGGTTAATATGTATGAATCATGGGTCCTCTCAAGCCTCAAATCATTAAAATCATATCAGTTCGTTTGCGATCTAACGGTTCAGTCATATTTTGGATTTGTCCATTTTAACGATTCGATCAACATTTCAATTTTTACGGTTTGACAGTTTAACAGTTCAAGCGATGGTTGGAAGTTGTAACTAACCATATGCAAACCAAACCCATCATTTAACCTTTATTTTTATTTTTTAGAATACGCACATATAATGTATATATGTGTGAACCCTCGGGTGGGCAAAAGTGAAATTGCACTGATTTTGACGTTATTTTACTAATCTCATGAAAATAACATTAAAAGTGGCGGAAGGTTAATCAGGCATCATGTGATGGCATTGATAGCCGAAAGACAAAGGTACATGCACCAATCAGCCGGTGTCCCGATGATTGAGTGCTATGTGTCTTATGTCCAAATGCTTGATGCAAAACTACTATCGAGCCGGGGGTCTCACCGGAAGCAACCTCTCTATCCCTATGGGGTAGAGATAAGGCTGTCTACATCTTTTTTCCTCAGACCCTATCATAACTTTGCTATTGGTGGGATATGCTGAGTACGATGATGATGATGAGGATACGCACTCATGTATACTTTAAATACAAACTAACGATTTTTAAAATAAATGTTACAACACGGATCAAACTAACTTTACAGGTTTGGTTTCTCATTTTATAAAACCATAGTTAAAAAAACATCCATGAGAGACAACATATTGCAAAATGAAAACAAAATCATGAAACTCTTATTATTTCAGTTTTCTTGGCACAATAATTCATTACATGAACTGCTAAAGAACCACATATATCAAACTAACCATACATAAAAGTGTTACATTTTCGAGCGGACCTTTTCTATAAGTTCACGCCTGAGAAGTTTCCCTGAAGCAGACTTTGGAACGCTGTTCACAAACGTCACTCGCTTTAATCTTTTAAAAGGTGCAACCTGCAACGGTTAATTTCCAATCAGAAATGAAATTTGTGCAAAGTAATTACATCACAATGCGTATATTTACCTGCTCGGAAATAAATTTCATGACATCTTCTTCTGTCAACGAACTGTTTGGAGATCGGACCACAAATGCAATCGGGACCTCGCCAGCTTCAGCATCAGGGTACCTAATAGAAAGATTAATGTGAATTCAAACCGTAAAATTTCGGGGTGTGAATTGACAAGACACAAGATTAGATTCAGGTCGAACCTGCACCCGTTTAGCTAAACAAGTTGGGTACGGTTTGTCTTGGCGAGTTCGCAGGTTGACCCGTTTAACCCATTTATTTTAGAAAGTATATATAATGTGTTTTTATGTCAGAACTTGGTTGAGTATTATATGCCAAAATCTGAAAAAATTAAACAGAAATTGACCTTAACTTTTATAATGTAAATGAAATTGTTTCATATACGTTCATAATTCTCAGTTGATTCTAGAGTACTGATATGTACAAAAAAGAATCGAGTTAAAGGGTCATATTCATGTCGTGTTCAGGTCCACGTGTCCAACTCGCTATTTGTGTTCATGTCGTGTTCGGGTTTGTGTCAAATAATTGGGTAGCAAGTTTGAAAAAGATTATATTATTATGACTTACGGGGTTACTGCAGCGTCCAATATTTCAGAATGTGAAAGCAAAAGTGCTTCAAGCTCTGCTGGTGCAACCTGAAAATTATGAACATAAACATTAAGAACTCTTTTAATATTTTTTTTTTATTTTGAAATTTGATAGGCTATTGTTGTGTTAATCTGATTTAAAAAACTATACTGCTACAACAATAATATCTACATTGAAAGAAAAATGATTTATTTATATGCATGAACAAAAATAGAATCTTTATCTGCATGAACATAGCATGTGTTTACCTGAAAACCTTTGTACTTAATGAGTTCTTTGATTCGATCAACAACAAAAATTTGACCCTCGTCATCAAAATATCCAAGATCCCCGGTATGCACGAAGCCCTGTATATCTATTGTAAGCTTTGTAGCTTGAGGATTGTTGTAATAACCTGAAAATGGATAAAACATAAAACCTCTTAAATCATTATATTCCAAAAATAACATTATTATTATATATATTAAAAAGTGGATTGAATCATCCACACAAACTTACTATTCCATTTACTATTCAATTTTTAAATATTTTATTAATTCCATAAGTAATAATATATTTCCTTCATTTTACTCTTTTTTTCCCAACTAATTAAAATATATAACAAACTATAATTTTAAACACTAAACTTGAACAAGGGTCGGCTTTACATGTTTTATTTGTTGGTTAACGGTTTTGTTAGAGTTGGTTTTCATATGTTTTATAGTTCGTATTCACAATGGCTGAAACTTTTTTCATGATTTAAAAATATTATACCATCGTATGGTTTTATAATCGTGTTTTAACGTTTATACCTTACCTTTAAAATATTTATTTTGGTTTACTAATTCATGTTTACGAATTTGTGTTGGCGCCACTCATACTAACCGAATTTGTGTTGGTTCGCAGCTGTAACGTGTCGGTTTTTTTGGTTCTACATATGATGATTTGTTGTATTTTGGCATTGACGGTTTATTTCTTTTGTTTGGTTTCGATGTCGTAACTTCATACAGAATGACTTTGCGTCGACTTGCAACGAGTTTATGGTTTAACGTTTTCACTTATGTTTCTTTGTCAATTTAACGGTCCCGACACGTAGCGCGGGATCCTAATCCTAGTTAATACTAAAATAATATAATTTCGGTATCACATCAATTATCTACAAAAATAGTAAACATTTTGGACAACAAGTGTTTTGGGTCGAGCCGACCCTTAATGAACAAAAATGACCCGTTTTGACTTTTTATCCAACTGGCACATTTTGACAACCGACATGTGTTATGAAAATAAAAGGAACATACCTTGCATCATATTGGCTCCTCGGACCCATATTTCGCCCGTCCGATTAGGAGGAAGAGGCTTGCCACTATCTACACTAACTATTTGGGCCTCGACTCCTGGGATAAGCCTTCCGGCCGAGCCCGAATGTCGCGGGCCAATTATTGGGCTTTCGACTGAAATGACCCCGGTCGTCTCAGTCATACCATATCCCTGTTGTACACACGATTATTATAATTTGTAAGATAAACATAAGGGGTGGAAAAAATATAACAAAAACATATGAATGTAAACAATTATATTCATTGTAATGATCATGAAGACTTGTATGGTGTATGGTTTCTTGTTTTCCTCATTTATATTCAAAATTCTAAAAAAAAATAAAAATAATAATAATAATAATAATAATAATAATAATAATAAGATAAAGCAAAATGATGCTCAAAACTCTTGGTTCTAACATATTTTCTAGATGATATAAAAATCACAACTCCATGTGTCTAGTAAGTTTAAAATGGTGTATAAACCGGTACCCTTGGATAGTTGGACCCGCCCATTGGGCTTTTGCCCATTAAGGTTGGACCCAATCACTGCCGTATAAGATGGGACTTACAACACTAGAAAGTGGTTCTTTCGTTTTTCCAAATTACTAGCTAGGGGTGTAAACAAGCCAAACCGCTCATAAGCTACTCGAGAGTCGAGACAACCTCAAATTCAGCCTAGCTTAATGGGATAGAGTGATCAAGGCTAAAAATAAGCATGTTTAATAAACAAGCCCGATCTCAAGCTTCACTTATTGAGCTCTAGTAGAGTTGCAAGCTAAAACAAGCCTACTATTTATATCTTTATTTAATACATCAAATATATATCTAAATAACAATATTTATTAAACAAAATTATAATAAAAATAATTAAATAATATTATATTATTTTATACATTAAAATTATAATTAATAATATATATAAAAATTATTATCAATGTCTATAAATAAACTTAAAAGTAATAAAAAAGCGGAACCCAAGCTAAAACTACTCACAAACCAGGCCCAAGCTTTAAAAATATAGCTCGAAACAAGTCGATCTCAAGCCTAGGCTTGGCTAGCTTACATAATAACACCCCTAATACTACACACACACACATCAATTAAGACATGCAAATTGGAATACCAAATTAATGTTGATCCAAAAGGACATAAAACAATCACAAAAATAACCAAGTAGACAAGCAGCCATGTGCACATATGCATTTGCAGTAAACAAACAATACCATTATAGATCTGCATCATAACCCATAAATGCATAAACACACCATTTAAAGTTCAAAAGATCATGAAGTTTACCTGAAGAACCACAACATGAGGCAGTCTCTTAGCACACTCCTCCATCAACTCCTTCCCCAAAGGCGCAGCACCGGACCCGATCTGCCTCAACGACGACAAGTCAAACTTGTTGACCACCTCCTGTTTAGTCAAAGCAAGAACCACAGGTGGCACAACCCATAAATGAGTCACTCAATACTTCTCAATATTCTTCAACATCCCCCCAAAATCAAACTTCCTCATTGACACAACAGTATTACCTTCTTGCAACTGCCCATACAAAATACCCCCAAATCCAAATATATGAAACATTGGCAAAAAACACAAATACACATGATCTTTCTCACCCATTAACCTCTGATCAGAAGTCAACATCTGCGAAACCGCGATAAAATTCTTATGACTCAAAACCACACCTTTACTAACACCCGTTGTCCCGGACGAATACAACAAACACGCGGTATCATCGCCTCGAATCGAAACATTAGGCAATTCCGAAACCGACCCGGATTTCAAAATCAAATCTTTATACCCAAAACACCCTTTAATTAAACTTTCCGATCCCATAAACATAACGGGTAAACCAAAGTTTGCAACTTTATCATACAAATCTTCAACAGTAACAATCAATTTCGGTTTAGAGTCTTTAATTTGCTTGGATATCTCTCGAACAGTGTACTGTGGATTAACGGTGGTTACAATGGCGCCAAGGGCGATAATTGAGTAAACGCAAACAGGGTATTGGATTGAATTGGGTGCGAAGATTAAAACCACGTCGTTTTTGGTGATACCCAATTGGGTGTTTAATGAATTGGAGAGTTTGGCGACGGTGGTTTTGAAGTCGGAGAAAGTGAGTGATTCGCCGGAATCGGAGTCGAATAAGGCGGGTTTGTTTGGGTAAGATGAGACGTTACGGAAGAGGAATGAGATCATGGATGTGGGATTTGACGGGATGGTTAACGGTGGCCGGAGTGATCGGAATATTCCGTCACGGCCGTACCCGGATTTCTCCATGGACTCTGGTGGTGTGGAGAAGATGATATAACTTGGAAGTAATGAGTAATGATTTTTTGTTTGAATGATATTATTATTATATGATTATGGGCATTGAATAGTAGTATTATTTTCGTGATATTTTATTTTGTTTTAATATACTTAAGATGAAGTACAAGCTACAAACTACAAAGTACAAACTTTAATGGATTTTTTATTATATTTTGTAAAAGTTAAAGATACTGGAGGATACCAGACGGTGATTCTTAGGTGTTTTCTAGTGAGAGAAAAGTCAGAGGCAGAAGAATGTTGGGATGAGTAAACGGGTATGGGTACGATACTGACTTCTATGTTTTGGGATTAATACAGAATCGGTATCGGTATCGGTATTTTTAAAATTTTTGGCTTTGGTATCGATAACAAGATTTTAGGAACATAGAGATCGGATTTTCAATACCGAGCTCATCCATATGAAAAAGTTGTACAGAAAACATACATGGTAAGAAAGTATTCATTAGAGTGCCAATGATGTGATTTTAACTACAAAAATTGAAAAATGTTGTTGTCAGTGTTACGTAGGTATAGGGGCTCTCAATAGCTTGTATATAAAAAAACTCTCAATTGCCTAACACTAAAAATATTATTAAAATTTTTTTTATGTAAATTGTGAGTGAGTGAATGTGATTGGTTGGATTTGATTGTAATATTGAGGCCTTGCCAGGTAATGCAACTCTAAATTATAAAAAAAAATTGTTATAGTAACTTTTCATATATGAAAACTATCATTCATCCGTCATTAAATTATGTAAGTGTATAAAAACGAGAAAAATAATAAATAAGTGTCTATTTGGTAAGATAAATACAAAAATAAGGAATAAATTTTTTTGTTTTAAAGAAAAAAAGAGATAAAATTTGAAAAATAATCATGGATGAGAGGATGTGAATGCTCTTATGTCTTATATACACATCTCTCAATTTTATTTATTTATTTGTTGAATAAGAGTTTAGCTTTGTTCAGATTTGTGTTATTTGTGAATAAGAGGTTAGCTTTGGTAACATTTGTGAATAAGACTTTCATATGACTTCGGTATGTAATAGGTGTTTAGTTTTTACACGCAGGTTTGATCTGTGAATTAAAGGATTTGTAAGCAGATAAGATATATCCATCTCCATCTTGACTTTTCAATTGTGCTAACAAGATATTTTGCTCGTATTATGATTTTCCACCAAATGAATTAAGTCTAGATATGGTTTAAATTCAGTTAGTTGAATGAATAGATGAACGACATAATTATAAAATAGATAGAAAATATGACTAAGCAATGTGTACCAAGTAAATTTTATTAGTTACTCTATTTATTTCATTAATCAAGCCGGAAATGTATACCATTTTATGGATTTATTTCAACTTCATTTAACATTAGAGATTAGTGGCGGTGGTGGAAACGTATACTATCAAAAGCACGTGATCAAGTTTTAATGTTATTAAGTGCATATTTAAAAATAAAAATAAAATGAACACTGTATCACTGAAGAATTCGAAAGAAAAATGTTGAGATTATTATTTAAAACTAGCGAATTAGTTTCATTCGCTACAAATTCATAGCGAATGAGAATTAAATAAAACGAATAAATGGATTTTTTTTCTTTTAACTCTTATAAAAAAATTAAATTACCCATCAAGCCTCGTATTTTGATGAGAACTCAATAAATAATAATTTAACCATGTGGGTAAAACTTTGATCAAAACGGTAAAATCCAAGATTTTAACAACTTTAAATTCGTATAACTCGGAGATTGAAAATAAAACAGAAATATAATATTTTTGGATATGACTAGTAGAGGTAACCGGACATTAGATGGCCATCAAAAGTCAATGATCCTCAAGTGGCCAAGTTCAAGTACAAAATAAAAAATCTGAAGTTTTTGGGTTCAAGTTCTACCTATGACAAAAAATAAGATGGTAAAAATTGAGGCAAGGAGTTGAGTTTAAGGTTTAGGTTCGATAAAAGTAGTTGGGGGAATAGACCCCTCAATTATTCAAATCAATCAAAAGAGTTGTACCATATCATTTGAACTGGTCCCATTCTTTAAGGCTAAGGGGTGTGGGGGGCTCTAATGGGGGCTCCAGCCAATAATATTATGACGTGTGGCAGAGAGAGAAACTGGATAAGGGGGGTGTTGGAGCCCCCGTTGGAGCCCCTGGCCCTGGTGTGGAGGGGCTCCAGCAGGGGCTCCAGCGGATTTTTTTTTATTTTTTTATAAATGTATTAAAAAAACGTATTATTAAAAAAACTCATAAATTATTTAAAAAAACACACATTAATTAAAAAAACACATTAATATCTAAAAATAAAATAAAAATTAAAGTACTAAAAAAAAACATTATTCTTATTCTTCGGCTTGGTCTTCTTCGATCAACCTCTTTCGGATACGTTCATTTTGCTTTTCCATCAGCATTTGATCGACCGGATTTAGGTTACTGAAGTCTCTTGTAAGGAAGTCCAAATCTCTCATTCGACTTTTTTCCTTTTTGTCATTAGAGACCACCTCCATGGTTTTGTTGAATTTATTGAGGGATTCAACAAGATCGGCGATGTTTACGGCTCCCCCCTCAGCCGGTTTTTTCCTCTTGGCGTCCCTTCCCAATGGCCGCCTCCTCGGCGGTGAAGACGTTTCCTCCCCCGCAATGTTTAGGTCGAATCCAACGCGGCAATCCGACCCGCCGATCCTCAGAAATGACTATCCAAGCCCGACACAAGGCTTCCTTCTCATCCGATGACCACGGAGTGGTTTTCCGTTTCATCCTCGGAGTCGAAGCCGGTCCCGGCCCGTCCGTTGCAAGTTGTTTTTTCCGGTGGACGCGTCTTCTTGCTCCCGTAGCATCACCGTGTGATTCTTGTGTCTCTGGAACAACAAAGTTAGGAGACGGTTGTATGTTGGATGGTTGAAAGCCGGATGTTTCTTGCGGCCCCGAATAAAACATCGGTTGGTCTGGTGACGACCATAAATCGTCGTCAATATAATCTGAATCTAGGTTTGGGTACCAATTTCCAGACATTTTTGGGTATTATATAGGAGTTTGGGATATTATATAGAAGTTTGTAAGGTGAAATTGTGTTTTGATATGGTTGAAATGGGAGTAATTTGGGGTATTATATAGAGGTTTTTAAGGTTTTTTTTTTATTAATTCCGAGCTCAACGGCTCTTTTGGGCATCCACACCAGCTTTTTCTCTCTCTTCTCCCGCGACCACACTCGCGCCTGCCTGGGGGCTCGCGCTCGCGCCCCGTTCGCGCCCCGGTGGTGTGGGGTTAGCGCCTGGGGGCGCGAGCGGAGGGGCTCTCGCGCTCAGGTTAGCGCCCCACACCCCTCTGTACAGAAAACATACATGGTAAGAAAGTATTCATTAGAGTGCCAATGATGTGATTTTAACTACAAAAATTGAAAAATGTTGTTGTCAGTGTTACGTAGGTATAGGGGCTCTCAATAGCTTGTATATAAAAAAACTCTCAATTGCTTAACACTAAAAATATTATTAAATTTTTTTTATGTAAATTGTGAGTGAGTGAATGTGATTGGTTGGATTTGATCGTAATATTGAGGCCTTGCCAGGTAAGGCAACTCTAAATTATAAAAAAAAATTGTTATAGTAACTTTTCATATATGAAAACTATCATTCATCCGTCATTAAATTATGTAAGTGTATAAAAACGAGAAAAATAATAAATAAGTGTCTATTTGGTAAGATAAATACAAAAATAAGGAATAAATTTTTTTGTTTTAAAGAAAAAAAGAGATAAAATTTGAAAAATAATCATGGATGAGAGGATGTGAATGCTCTTATGTCTTATATACACATCTCTCAATTTTATTTATTTATTTGTTGAATAAGAGTTTAGCTTTGTTCAGATTTGTGTTATTTGTGAATAAGAGGTTAGCTTTGGTAACATTTGTGAATAAGACTTTCATATGACTTCGGTATGTAATAGGTGTTTAGTTTTTACACGCAGGTTTGATCTGTGAATTAAAGGATTTGTAAGCAGATAAGATATATCCATCTCCATCTTGACTTTTCAATTGTGCTAACAAGATATTTTGCTCGTATTATGATTTTCCACCAAATGAATTAAGTCTAGATATGGTTTAAATTCAGTTAGTTGAATGAATAGATGAACGACATAATTATAAAATAGATAGAAAATATGACTAAGCAATGTGTACCAAGTAAATTTTATTAGTTACTCTATTTATTTCATTAATCAAGCCGGAAATGTATACCATTTTATGGATTTATTTCAACTTCATTTAACATTAGAGATTAGTGGCGGTGGTGGAAACGTATACTATCAAAAGCACGTGATCAAGTTTTAATGTTATTAAGTGCATATTTAAAAATAAAAATAAAATGAACACTGTATCACTGAAGAATTCGAAAGAAAAATGTTGAGATTATTATTTAAAACTAGCGAATTAGTTTCATTCGCTACAAATTCATAGCGAATGAGAATTAAATAAAACGAATAAATGGATTTTTTTTCCTTTTAACTCTTATAAAAAAATTAAATTACCCATCAAGCCTCGTATTTTGATGAGAACTCAATAAATAATAATTTAACCATGTGGGTAAAACTTTGATCAAAACGGTAAAATCCAAGATTTTAACAACTTTAAATTCGTATAACTCGGAGATTGAAAATAAAACAGAAATATAATATTTTTGGATATGACTAGTAGAAGTAACCGGACATTAGATGGCCATCAAAAGTCAATGATCCTCAAGTGGCCAAGTTCAAGTACAAAATAAAAAATCTGAAGTTTTTGGGTTCAAGTTCTATCTATGACAAAAAATAAGATGGTAAAAATTGAGGCAAGGAGTTTAGAGTTTAAGGTTTAGGTTCGATAAAAGTAGTTGGGGGAATAGACCCCTCAATTATTCAAATCAATCAAAAGAGTTGTACCATATCATTTGAACTGGTCCCATTCTTTAATACTCTGATGTGATTTAATGAATAAAACAAGTAAACTGTGGTTGAACTTGATACTTAATAGTCTTTTCCAGGAAAGGCAAAGGTAAGTCACCAAAACTTGAAAGAAAATTTGGAATAAAACTTCATCTTATATTATAACTAGGTTTGGAGACCCCGCGCTTTACGGCGGGACTACTAAATCGAAAAAAAAACATACGTAAAAACGTAAAATCACGAACGTGCTGTGAGTTGACGTGAAGTCAATCTGTATCAGGTTACAACATCAAAACTAAACAAAAGAAATACCCTGTCAATGCCAAAATACAACAAATTATCATATGTAGAACAAAAAAAACAACACGTTACGGATGCGAGCCAACATAGTTTCAGTTAGTATCAGCGTGCCAACACAAATTCGTAAACATAAATTCGTAAGCCAAAAAAAAAAATTAAAAGCGTTGTATTAAACATTGGCACGTGGATATAAAAGCATGCGACGATAGAATATTTTTAAATCATGAAAAAGTTTTGCTCATTGTAAAGACGAACCATAAATATACAAAATCAAAGTAGAAATCGTTTGACTGACATATAAAACGTGTAAAGCCGACACTTGCTCAAATTTATTGTTTAAAAAAAAGTTTGTTAAATATTATAATTGGTTAAAACAAAATGTAAATTAAAGAGAATAAAAACAATTATTTTAATTATAGGCTAGTGATTGAGTTAAATAATATATTAGAAAATTGAATACTAAATTGAATAGTTAAAATGTGTGGAGAAGTAAATCTAGTTTTTTAATATATATAATAATATACTAGTTTGAGAACTGTATATTATATATAAAATAAATAAATAATATAATACTTAAAAGTACTCAATATATAATAAATGATAAATGTATAAAACACTGTTAATACATAGTCGTTGTAAAATAATAGTCTTTAAAATAATTTTAAATAAATAATACACTTTTATTTTCTGAAGGGTTTTCAGTTTTTAGCGTAAATTAAATATACCAAAAAACAATAAAATACCTTTAAAATTTTAATCAATACACTTACTTAGAAAAGTTATAAGTAACGAATGTTTTAGTTCATAGAAGTGTACTTCAGAATTGTACTTTATAATTAGAATCTTTCATAAGAGAATTTTATCCGTAAATCATACATGTTTGTCATTGATTAATTAGACATTCAAATACCTAACCGTACAGAATGCTAACAATGAAAGTTATAAAATTTGTATATGACGCCCGGTATATATATATATATATAGAAAAGAGTTCAAATAAAAAATAAGTGTTTTGTGAGAAGTGTGAGAAAAGCTTTAAAATAAAACAAACCATCTAAATATGACACTATACAATGTAAATATGAAACAATACAATTATTTAGAAACTACCAATCTCAACCACTAGATCATAGATCCAAGGGCCTAGATCTATTCTTATTCTTCTCACAAAAATATTGTTTTTTACATTAACCCTACCATATATATATATATATATATATAGGGTGGGGTTATAATAAGAAGTGCAGTGTGTCTAAAATGTGTAAGAAGTAATATGATGCGTTAGATATGCTGATATGACGGTGGATTAGGAAAAATGTGTTTATTGTGCGATGTGCTTTATTAGATCTAATGGTGAAAACACATTTCCTACACTTTTTAGGAAAAAACTACTTCTTATTATAACCTTACTATATATATATATATATATATATATATATATATATATATATATATATATATATATATAAGGGTTCAAATAAAAAGAAAGAGTTTCCTAGGAATGGTAAGAACCAATAGATTTTTGACATGTGGCATTACAACATATGTTGAAAGAATAAATCTAGGAAACTATGTCGGTTATAATGGTAAAAGAGTAATTATAGGAAACTATGACGGTTTTTGATAATTTTAAAACTTAACCATTAATTAACATGATCAAATGGTTATGATTGATTCCTAGTCTTCATAGGAAACTACTTGTTTTTAGGATAACCCTCTCACATATATATATATATATATATATATATATATATAGTTTATAAAATAAAGATTTGTTCTATTTGAATTAATATGGGTATTAACTGGTATCGAAGATATGAAACAATATTTTGTTTATTTTTATATAAAACAGAATTTGAAGAACATGCAAACTTGATAAAGTTCAAACTTTAAACTAAAATCTCAGCAAATGCATATATTTTGACTAACGCTTTTTTATATAAATTAGATATATTTGCGAAAAATGGGGAAAAAAAAGAAATGAATATAAATTTACGACTTTTAAAGCATAAATTTCAATAATTGTAAGTACGCATCACTCGATAATTTTTTTATTTTTTTCCCTCGTTTTATAGATTATGATAAGTATTATCATAAGTTTATTAAAATGGTAATATTTAATATGAGAGTGGCAATTAACAAAACATACGGCTTTTTATTAGAGAGTATAGATTTTACTCATTTTAATTCAATAAGACTTTAAAGAGATTTAGATATGTCATTCATTTTACTCTCTCCATGTATAGTCGTGTAATTATTTACGATTGTACATAATTATTTCGAAGACATATACCCACTGGCGGATTCACTTGATATTCAGGGGGTATTAGCCCCCACTCAACTTTTGAGTTTAATAGTATACTTTATGAGTTTATTTGTGTAATTCTTGTAAAAATAGATCTAATATTAAAGATGCCCTTTGAGTTTTATTCATTAGCCATAAAAGCCCCCTACTTTTTCCTTCTAAAAGCTAATTTAAAACCCTATTTTATCAAAAAGTCCTTCAAGGTCCACCAATAAATGGTTTTGTGCCCAATTCAATTTTCGCACTAGCGACATTCCAATCTAAATTCCTTATTGTCTTGGTTTAAAATCAACTCCAGGTTCTATATTTTGGTGCTATGGAAAAATTTGTGAAACGAAAGCACCATCTTTCAAATCTCGTTTTGCTGATTTAGATAGTTTTCCTTTGTGGTCATGACTTTCCAGAAATAACGAAAGATTGATATAAAAAGCACGTTTTTTATCCCCACTTTGTTTGTAAAAGAGGACAAAACACGGTCCTTTTAACGATTTTTCCCCCACTGAGCAAAGTTTCTAGATCCGCCACTGCATATACTCTTGCTCATATGTCATGTGCTTTATACATTAACCCACCTATGTCTCTGTATACATTTATGCATGCATGTGTATACACACATGATAATAAATAATATAATGTACGATTTGTTAGCTCACATGTAAGACATATCATCAGGAGATAGCACTTTAGCGTCACACGTACACAATATGACATGTGAACTGGATGTTAACGGAAAACATGCATGGTCCTCTTGTGAAGCTGCTACCTACACGTCTTGGTACTAAAATCCAACCAAAATAATCAATCAATGTGTTCCAAAAGTCTCTTTACACCTTTCCACATCATTCACTAAAATTATTAGCGTTTGGTTCCCCACACGCATCAACAACAAACAAAATTAATACATTTTAAAGTAATTGAGTTAACTGGTAAGGTGTGTCACATCTTTCATAGAGTATACAGTACAATTAGGGTTGTCTTCGGGAATTTTAATACCTCGGTTGTGAGCTTTAATGAGTAACGAAATATATAAGCTAATTTTTATAACAATAATAATAGCAAAAACATAGTAATAAAATCAAGTACAATAATAACTACCCCTCTAACCAATAACTCGTGAAACTATCCTAGCATTTTTGAAAACAAATCGTTTGATCACCTCTTCGCAGTTTATATTATCCAAATATCCAATCGTTCGACCGAATAACGGAAGAACCATAAAATAATATAATCAAATAGTTAAAACTTAAAATCATACCCTGGTAAGTCACTGAGTTGGTATGGCGATGGCTAGCGTTTTGTTCGGTGACATCGACAATGGTGGACTGCTGGAGATGGTGGTGACTGGTGACATGGAACTAAAGAAGGAGGGTTGGAACTTGGAAGGGAGACCGAGAACGGCTAAGTGTCACCAAAGGGCTTATTTTGATCCACATTTTATTTTCTTTTTTTTTTAACTGATTATTATTTTTTTATTGATTTTGCCATTTGGTTTGACCCCAATAACTTAAATTTAACCATGGATTTAGAATAAAAAATTGTTTGGGCCCGATAGTTTTAAGAGAGATCAAAATCCAATTATAATACATATAAAGTATTTTTTAAAATACGTATAAAAATATATATATATATAAATTTTAAGCCATAAAAAAAGTGCTCCGGCCGAAGGTGCGGCCGGCACACCTTCAAGGCCAGGCCTGAGTACAAAGGTTCAAATCTTGCAAGGTATTTAGGAGTAGCCTATTTTAACGCAAAAAAAGGACTTTCGCATAAAAAACACAATCATTATTGTCACAACCACGAGAATGGAGCATTTTGGGGCCTAAAACAAAGTATAAATTTGGGGCTCTAATTAAAAGTAATTAAATTTTTAAGTCAACGTTCAACTCAGATCGGAGCTTACAAGCCAAGTCAGCTTCACTGTATTGTTATTCATCGCAAGCTCGGGCGTGAATTAACGTTGACATGGCTCGTTCTTTTAACAACCTTAATGAAATATTTAAAGCACAATGCCATTGTAGAAAAGATTGAACATATATATGTGCTACAAAACTTCTTGAATTTTATACTACAATTCGGTAGAGGGTGAAACCGTCTTTTACTACTGAACGAGCCACCAAATTCTTCAACATAGTCTCGCGGTGTAATTTCATGATGTTTTATAATCAAACTAAAACAGAATGTGTAACATTGTCAACATACAACAGGGATCTAACTTATCTTGATGTCTCTAAGAAGCCGAGCAGCCATGGATCCATATCTTCTGGCTTCCCAGTCACTGAGAGTCCGAGATTCTTGTGGCAATTCATCATCATTATCATTATCATTATCAGCTTCATCTTCAATCTTTTCATTTGTATCATTTTCGGTAATGGGATCAAGATTTATAATTCCTTCTGGGGACTTTAAGGTCATGATGTAAAGCTGTATACTTGGATGCTGATACTTCCTGTCCATCTATGGAGGAAAAAAACTTAAAAAGTGAATCTTGAATCTTGAAAATGAAGAACATTTAAAAACATGTTTTGTCGTTGTGAAATTAGGTGTACCTTTGATTTGGGCACTATTTTCACCTCAAAATGCTTCTTCCATAACTCAATCATTTGTTCATGAACATTCGTTGAACGAATTTCATAACCAATCTGCAAGAAAAGAGTATAAGAAATGAATGTGAACAATAGTGAACGGGTCATTGATAAGATGTTAGTTTAATACTTACCAAAATTGTTGTTTTGGGCCCTGATAATGCAAGCATTGTCTGCAATAGTGGTTCCAACAGATGCTCGGCATAAACCTTGTAACACATAAGAATATTGTCACATATTTAAAAAGATTGAACCAGTTAAGACCTAAGCATACGCGCACAAAACGGATTCGGATTTTAGTCAAACATACCACATCAGTGCCAATAATGTAGTCAAAAGGTGGATCGAGTGCCCTTATATGATCATGGTTGCCCCAACTGAGCTCTGCAGCAGTCATGGACCCGATCGAATCTGAAAAAATAAATAAAAGAATCATATATGCCTTGTATTGAAGGATCTATAAGACTATTGGTTTACGAGTATCTTGTAAAAAAGGTTTTGATCATATTTTAGTAGCACATTTCACATGTTTAGAACAAAAGAAGGAAACAACAAATTGATTCCTTTTAGAAATAGATGAGCATTATTCTCTGTCACAAAACAATTGTGGAATTTTCAAAATTGATAGTTGTAATTTTTAACATTCCGATTTTACCCTTAACTACTCTTATCGTCATAAGTTGCAAGTTTTCCAAATTAACAAGTATCTTTAACCCATTAAGGGAAAAAAATGACATTATGCTAACTAAAAGCTGCATTAATTGTACATATCTTAAATTATATAGTATTTGTTCATCAGCAAACAGTTTTGTATCGGAGATTCTGAGGAAGTAATAATCATAATCAATCTTCATGTTTGTTTGATGGTTCTTAGCAGAAGATCAATCTTGACCCATTTGCTTTATAATGGATTGATTCGTGTTATGTTTTATATCTTTTAACAGTTCAAACATGTAAAAAGACACCATTAGTTGAGGAATAATTTAAAAAGAAATAAAAAATCAAGAACCTGCATCAGGATTCATCTGTGTGGTCCTCGAAGTATTACGTTCAACATTACGCATCAAAAGAGGCAAAACCTCAACTTGGTCTGTTGAAACAACGTCACATCCGAGCAATGCCATGCCTAAAAACAAAATCATTACACATAACATAAAAAAAAAATAAGAATATTCTAATCTGAATCTACAAGATTCCATTATTTATATGTTACACACGCAAGAGATCTCACCGAAACCTGCAACCCCGCAACCCGCTCCAAGCTCAATAACACGTTTTCCTTTCAATTTCGATGGACAAAACCGCCCCTTCCTGCAATTTTTCTCCTACAATATATATTCATAAGCATACACTCATACAAAACTAACCATATAATCAATCATTCAGTCATACATAATTAACAAGAATTAGAAATGATAATTGTTACCAGATACTTGACCAATACCATTGACGCGTCCCACACGGTTGTGCCTAAATGCTTCGAATTCGGATCCTAATAACCGAACGCATACGATCATATGCTAAAATCAAACATATTCAAATGTTTATATAATAATGTACCTGTGAAAACTGAAGCTGGTATCCCATAACTTCAAACAGAACAGCTGAGGTCTGTGGTGAATTTAACCTAAAGCACAAAACTATTAATATCAACAAATATTAAAAATTTAAAACCAATTGGAAAATTATAAAGAAAGTGTTACCTGTCAGCATCCATTGAAGGTTTGAAGTAATGAAAAGACAATAATAAGTGGTGTTGAATTTAACTGCAATAGAGGTCAAATTAGGTGGATTTGGTGTTGTCTAGGGTTTAGTTCTTTGAGGCATATGATCGAACAGATGGTGATCAACAAATTCAATGGATAATTATAATTAGATACAGAAGACAGACAGAAAGAAAGATTAATATACCTTGATGATGACTATGAACAAATTTGAATGAGGGGCGGCATATGATATACGATTTCTGGGTTTATCAGTTTAGAGTGTCGTGGATCGATGACGTAATTACGATAGTAATCATTTTGATTTCAGGTTTTTCGGGTCGTGTTATTCGAGTTTGAAAGTTTAAATTCTAGAATCGAAACTCAACCCAAATCTCTCACTGTTTCTTCGGGTTCGGGTTTTTTCAGGTTTCAAGTATCCTAAAAAACAGACAAAGATTAAAAAACTATAACAGAAGATAATATATGTTCTTTGTCACTTGTGTAACTTAAATAACCAACAAAACAAAAATAACATGTAAAACAATGTTAAAAAGAGTAAAATTTTACAATTTACAAAGTCTAATCATATAAACAAAACTAATATAATCATCTTCAATATGTCATGATGATTAGAGTGTTCGATTATGGTTGCTTTTAGTCATGAATCAAAAATGTTAACAAACAATAAAAATTATATCCATAATATTAATAGGTGGAATGACAACATTCGATATAGGCATGTTATTATTTGGTTTTAAAACTAAAAGTTTATTCGGGTTTTTTGTGTTGACCCAAAAAACAAAAATTTAGACCCAAAAACCACCCCAAATTACTTCATTCCGAGTTTAGATTTGTCTTTTCTCAAATTAAGTTTTAGATAAAAGTGACAACTCTACCACCAAATGTGTAAGTCTCCTAATTGTAAACTTTTTTTAGGAGTATACTAGTTGTTGTTATTATTAAAAAAGAGTAAATTAAAGTTTATGTTTCTGTAGTTTATGTGCGATACACACTTGAGACCCTATTTGAAATGGTGGCAAATTTACAACACTAACGTCCAAGAAAACGACAAATAGACGGAGGGACGCAAGCTAACCCCACTCGTAAATCACAAGGGCTCACCGTGCTCATTTTTCCAAAGAGTCTCAAATTCCCACCCATAAACCACAAGGATGCAAACTTCAATTTACTCAAAATAGTGATTTTCCATATGAAGGAACGTGACTAATCATAACTTTTCACAAACTTAACCCTTTTTAAAAGTAAAGCCCGTTTCATGTAGATTTAATTGAAAATTTGTATTTACATTTACCATTTATATTATGTATGATACTTTTAACTAAAATTTTCCTTAGACTGGTGTCATCAAACCATTTTGGGCAATTGGCTTTTACTTCTAAGCTATACAAGAAGTTGTTTTATTTCAGTGGTGATCAGTCAACGGTTTAACTTTTGAACCCGGTTTTTAATTATAAATAGATTTCATAATTATTAATCATATTAATAATGAATACGCAGCGGAATATAAAACGAGTAATCGCCATTTAACGGAATCGTACAGGATCCGGTTACATACGATACGAGTACGATACGAAACAACCAAAGAAACATAAATATATAAACGACAATATTTAAGTATACCTCGGTTAATAAATAATCGGTTGAGACACCGAGAGTTAACGAGCGACGCTAGGTGACGAAACGAGACGAGACGAGTGGTGGCAGCGGTGCTCAGAGACAGCGACGACTGGTCAGCGGCAGCAGCAAAAGACGTCGCGGACTTCGCGACGGCGTTCGGTGGTGCCCGATGACTTGTAGTGGCGGTGTTCCGGTGGCTTGAACTTGCTACGGGAGTTCCGAGCGCCGTGTACTTGGAGTGCTTTCCAAGTTCTTTTGCGGCTGAGTTTTTTCACAAAAGTGAATTAATTATTATTATTTTTAATCATAATAATTCATCTTTTATAATATATATCCATATATCCGAACCCCATATTCGATCAAGCCCGACACACGTTTAAAAGCCCGTCTCAAGTTTATTTAACTAGTAAATAAGCAATATCAATATTATTTATATCCAATATAAATAATAATCCCGTTAATTAGTCGTCAATGCCGGTTAACTAATTTAAGCGGATTTTGTGCTCGTTACCCAAGGTGTAACTCTCACGGGTCACAACCCGGTCGGCCACGTTGACTTACCCGAACCGGTCCATAATTCCAACAGTCTCCCACTTGGACGGTTTCTGGTTAAGTTGATCAACGCTAACAGCCAGCGGTGCTCTAGCTACACATAGCTACCCCCAACGGGTTATGACATTTAAATTCATTAATCAAAAGATCTTGGAATACACTATTGCAAGATAATGAACTTATAGTAATCGTTGTCATCTATCCTTTCCGTATAAGACACCAATTGAACAATGAGACATGGATCAAATCAATCTCATATGGCGTTCAATCATTATCGTTTTCGTTCTCGAGTCAAAGTGGTCCATCAAACACACAGTAAGTTTGGGTGAGGCCTCACACTTTACCAGTTTGAATCAACGAAGGCGCAAAGATTTCTAACTGTTACATATCATGTAAGAGTACAAAATCCCATCTTGATTACATACAACTCCCACTGAACTTCAGAATACTCCCAACCAATGCCTTTATGATTGGCAGTTACGCGACAGCGGTTGACACTGATCAAAGAATACCTTTAGTAAACGAAAGCTCTAATATGTATCTCAGGTCTAAGGATACTAAATGAGCATACCAATATCAAATGCATCTTATGACTAAGATTCATGAAGATGATTTGATGCGAGTTACATCCAACGTCATTCACAATGAGGTCTGTGAGTTTGGAAGTCAACCCCTTGAGTCCAAAGTCAGAATAGCCTTAATTCAGAATCGTTCCCACGAGTCTGACCGACTACGGATAATTTAGAATACAATATTCATGGATTAAACGTATTAAAATGAACACAATTATAATATTCAACGTTCACATAACCATTAAATCAAAAGTGAACTCAAAAGTATAACTGTTTAAATGTTTATACATCCAAATACTAAATCAAAACAAATTAGTAGCTAATCTAAGACCGATAGCATCCCTGTGTTGGTCATGCTTGTCCTGAGTCATCGACTTAGTGAACGGGTCTGCTAGGTTTTGATCTGTGTCTACTTTGCTTATTATGATGTCACCTCGTTCCAGTATCTCCCGTATGAGATGGAACTTCCTTAGAATGTGCTTGGCTCTGTTATGAGATATGGGCTCTTTGGCCTGAGCAATAGCACATGTGTTATCACAGAACACCTCGATTGGTTTGCGAATACTCGGAACCACATCGAGATCGGTGATGAACTTCTTCATCCAAGCAGCCTCTTTAGCAGCATCCGATGCAGCTATATATTCAGATTCGGTGGTAGAATCCGCCACTACACTCTGCTTGGAGCTCTTCCAATAAATAACTCCTCCATTGAGAGTGAAAACGAAACCTGACTGCGAGCGAGAATCATCTCGGTCAGTCTGGAAGCTAGCATCAGTGTAACACCTTACAGTGAGCTCCTCTTCCACTCCCCCAAACACCAAGAACATATCTTTGGTCCTAT
Source organism: Bidens hawaiensis (assembly GCF_021521415.1). Classification (NCBI taxonomy): domain Eukaryota; kingdom Viridiplantae; phylum Streptophyta; class Magnoliopsida; order Asterales; family Asteraceae; genus Bidens; species Bidens hawaiensis. Next base: position 258,623 of record NW_027491730.1, read on the forward strand.
TCAAATACCTTAGAATATTCTTTACAACAGTCCAATGGGCCATGCCAGGACTCTGTTGAAACGACCGGTCATGCTCAAGGCATACGAGACGTCTGGTCTAGTACACAACATAGCATACATGATAGAGCCAACCGCAGAAGCATATGGAATTGCTTGCATATGCTCAGACTCAATGTTCGTTGCCGGAGATTGTGATTTGCTCAACACGGTTCCTTTAGTCATTGGAACAGCTCATTTCTTGGAGTTTTCCATTGAGAAGCGTGCCATTACTTTGTCTTTGTAAGTACTTTGACTTAGTCCTAGAATCCGCTTAGATCTATCTCTATAGATCTTTATTCCCAGAATATAAGCGGCTTCTCCAAGATCTTTCATTGCAAAACAAGATTCCAACCAGTGTTTAACTTCCTTAAGCATAGGAATGTTGTTTCCAATTATTAGTATATCATCCACATACAATATGAGGAATGATATAGTGCTCCCACTAGCCTTTCTGTAAACACAAGGCTCATCTTCATTTTTGACAAAACCAAACTCTTTGATTTTCTCATCAAAGTGAAGATTTCAGCTTCGAGATGCTTGCTTAAGTCCATAAATGGACTTATTCAATTTGCAAACCCTATTAGGATATTTTGGATCGACAAAACCTTCAGGCTGAACCATATAGACATCTTCAGAAAGATGTCCATTAAGGAAAGCAGTTTTGACGTCCATTTGCCATATCTCATAGTCATAATATGCAGCAATGGCAAGTAATATCCTTATTGACTTAGTCATAGCAACGGGCGAGAAGGTTTCATCATAGTCAACACCTTGAGTTTGAGTAAAACCTTTCGCGACTAGCCGTGCCTTATAGGTTTGTACATTTCCATGCATGTCGGTTTTTCTCTTGAAACTCCATTTGCTCCCTACTGCCGACTATCGGGGGGTAGCTCAACCAAGTTCCAAACTTGGTTATCCTGCATGGATTGCATCTCGGCATTCATGGCATCTTGCCATTTCTCGGATTCCGGATCCAAGATAGCAGATTTGTAGTTAGTAGGCTCTTCGCCAGACTCGGCTACTAATAAGACTTCGGGACCATCTAGATGCCATAAGTATCTAGAATTTGGTACGGGAGTCCTACTACTTCTGTGAACGCTCGTGTTCACGTCTGATGTATCAGCAACAACAACTTGTTGATCAGACGCTCCAACTTCCTCAGCGGTTGTTTGTGGTTCTTGAATTTCTTCAAGATCGACAATGTTATCTCCAGTTTCTCGATTGAGAAATTTCTTCTCAAGGAAGTGGCCTTTCCTCTTGATAGAAATCGTATTTGTATCAGGATGAAAGAAGTAATAACCGCTTTGGTTATAGTATCCGACGAAAACAACTTTTACGCCGCGGGGATCAAGTTTGTCATCAGACTCACTTGAGATGTAAGCATCACATCCCCATACTCTAAGGTAAGACAATTTGGGCTTCTTTCCCTTGTGTCATATCTCATATGGGGTTTTGTCTATCTTCTTAGTTGGAGCTAGATTGACAATGCGGGCAGCGGTCATAAGGGCGTAACCCCAAAAGGAGTGAGGCAAGTTAGTTCTACACATCATCGATCGAACCATGTTTAGCAAAGTTCGATTTCTCCTCTCGCTCACGCCATTATGTTGGGGTGTGCCAGGTGGAGTGAGCTGTGAAACAATTCCATGCTCTTTTAGATGAGTGATGAACTCTGAGCTGAGATACTCTACACCTCGATCTGATCGAAGCATTTTAATGGTTTTACCAAGTTGTTTTTCCACTTCGTTTTGAAACTCTTTGAACCTTTCAAAAGTTTCGTGCTTGTGTTTCATAAGATACACATAAGCGTGTCGCCTATAATCGTCGATAAAGGAAACGAAGTATCTTTCATGGTTTCTAGTCATGGTTCTGAAAGGTCCACATACATCAGAATGTATGAGTCCTAACAGATCACTTGCCCGTTCACTTTTATGAGTGAATGAGTCTTTGGCGAGTTTGCCAGCTAAGAAAGATTCGCAATCATCAAACGAGTCCAGTCCCGTGGATTCAATAATCCCTTCGGATTGGAGTCTTTTAACTCTTGCCTTGCTTATGTGGCCAAGTCGGCAATGCCATAGAAAAGTATCATTGATGCTAGTCTTGATACGTTTTGAAAGATGATATACGTTATTATCTGGTTGAACATCAATCTCATAAATACCATTTCGAGGTTTAGCCTCAAAATAAAAGATATTATTTAAGTAAGCAGAAATAGCCATGCCATTAAAAACGTACTTAAAACCTTGTTCAAGCAACAATGAAAATGAAATGATGTTTCTGGTCAAACCAGGAGCATACAAACAATTATTCAAAGGAAAAACTAGACCAGATGGACAAGTAAAATGAAAAACTCCAGTTGCCAGAACTGGTACTCTCTTCCCATCTCCAACGATGAGTTCTATGTTGCCTTTATTCAGTTTCTTCCACTTCTCAGGCTCTTGCAAGACATTAACAATGTGGAAACCACATCCGGTATCAAATACCAATGTGTTGCTAGAGACAGTGAAAAGTTCAATAACGTATATGGAAATACCTCGAGAAGTGCCTTCACCATTGGCCTTCTTCTTTGCTATCTTGTAACATCCTAAAATTTTTATATTGATAAATAAAAGAAAGTTATGTTTAGTAAATTCACGTTTTAGTTATTTAATGTCGAGTAAGGAACGGGTCTTGGGCTTAGTTATTTTATGAACTCGGCCTGTCTCGACCCGTAGGAAGCCAACCCGAGCCTAACCAAACCCGTAGTATATAAACGAAAGTTCTTGACACTTCCACCATTTTCACCATCTTCCTTCACTTACACCCACCCAAACACTCTCATTTCTAGAGAGAGAAGCTAGAGAGAGAAAGTTCTCAAATCACAAATCCGAGTCCACAATCTTGTTCCTAATCGTTTTTGGTAAGTCCCTCTCGAAAATCATCCGTTTTCATAACCATTTCGGCCTCAAATCGAGCAAAAACGTAACTTGAGTTTTCGGGTCAAAAACCGCCTTGTTTTGGTGTCAAAATGCAAGCTTTTGTGTTTAAAAGTACTAGGAATCGATAGCCCTTTCAATCCCGAGCATTTCCATGTCAAAAACTTCGATTTTGGGTCAAAAATCTGGAAAATCTGGAAAACCCGTGGGTTTCTCCGTCGCCCAGCTTGAAGGAGTCGAATCAGACTCATTCGATCGAATCAGTCGATCGAATCAGTCCATTCGATCGAATGTGTAGATCGAACAAGTCCAGTCGACCGAATAGGGAAGCAACCGAACGGTCTCCATCTTATTCGACCGAATGAGCTTCATATCCGACCGAACGAGTTCCTATTCGATCGAACAAGTGCCATGTCCGACCGAACGAGTTTTCCCAACTGGTTCGATCGAGTGTGTGTCTAGTTCGATCGAGTGTGCCTCAGATTCGATCGAATATGTCCCTATTCGACCGAATCAAGCCAGAACCAAGCCGAACGAGTTTTCCCAACTGGTTCGATCGAGTGTGTGTCTAGTTCGATCGAATGTGTCTCAGATTCGATCGAATATGTCCCTATTCGATCGAATCAAGCCAGAACCAAGTTGTTTCCAAGATTCGCCTGAAGTGAAGTTCGTTTATGAAATAAATTAAAAACCTATTGGAAAATGTGTTAAGGCGGTTATCAAAAATGAGTAGTGGTAGTAGTAGTAGTAGTAATTGATATGTGGAAATATTATACAGTTAGCCGAGCCCAGTTAAAGAAAGGAATTACAATCAACGGCGAGCGTAACAGAATCCAGGTGAGTTTCTAGCCCCATTCCTTGTTATGTTTTCGGGGCTGTGTGCATACTCGATGTGTTGTTAATACATTTATCCTAAGTGATAAGTGTATGCCATATGTGATATATGTGATATGTATGAATGATTGCTTGATGGTACGTGAACGATCTTCGGATATTGCACGTACTGTCAGGTTGTAACGTTATAAATATGGCAAGTATGATATGTATGTTTACGTGTATGAACGTAATAAAGTTAATAAAAGAAGGAAATGACGGTTGTAGGGTTGTATGGTTACGAAAAGGGTACCAAGCCCTAATAATGCTCGAGGTATGTTGCATGGTTGTATGGTAACGAAGAGGAAACTGAACCCTACTAATATTCGAAAGCAAGGGACCAGACCCTTATAATATCTGTGATGTTAGGGACCAGACCCTTATAATATCTGTGATGTTAGGGACCAGACCCTTATAATATCTGTGATGTTAGGGACCAGACCCTTATAATATCTGTGATGTTAGGGACCAGACCCTTACAATATCTGTGATGTTAGGGACCAGACCCTTATAATATCTGTGATGTTAGGGACCAGACCCTTATAATATCTGTGAGGTTATAGGGCGAAAGGCTCTTTAAAACGTATGATTATGAAAGAAAGAAAGTATGTAAGTAAGAATGAAGGTATGAGTACTTATGTGTGTATAAAAGAAAGTTATGAGGTTAAGTACGTATGTATGTAACAAGGTATTGTATGGTAGTGTATGATTAACTAGAACTCACTCAGCGTAGCTGACTTTTAGTATGCACGCAGGTGAGTAGGATGAGACAGCTGGCTTGAGTGGAGGACACATGGCAGAAGACTAAAGCCTGGCATCTGAAGATCCGATATGTTTTATAAGTTACGTTTTGATTTTGAAAGACAAGAGGAATGTTTAAAGACATGATTATGAATTGATATGTAATGTTTTATGAAAGTTTTATATTCCGCGTAAAGATTTTAATTAACTCTGATATTTAGAACTGTGTTTATGAGTAAATCCAACACGAAAGTAGGGTTACCGGTAACGGGGCCTTACAAGTTGGTATCAGAGCAAAGTTCGAGAGATTTAAGCATCCTACATGCTTAGACTCGAACAGAGAATGGGATTTAAGTAAGAAAGGAAAGAAGATGCCAGTCCAAGAATGCCATGTGTCGCTCAAGCAAGATCAGTGAAGGTAAGGTGTATGATTAAATGATATATATTAATGAGAAAGGAAAGATATGTGAACGTCAGGGATAGGAATAATTGATTGTTTGATTTGACAAACTGCTTAAGTAGAACCAGCACAAATAGACTCATAAAGGGAAGTGTATAGGACACGGAAAGTAACGTGATCAGCTAATCACAACTGGCCACTGTTATTACCTGTTAGCCTTACTATCCTTGTACTAAATAGTTCCTTGAGTGATGATGTTTGTGTTTTCTCATATAGGATACTGATGGCTGGAGCTGGAGAATTTGTTGAAGCTGGGGGTCGCACTGGACGTCGTGGCAGGCCTCGTCTTGTCCGGCAACCCTCGGTGGAAGAAGCTTCCCACACCGAAGATGAGGGAAGCGCAGCTGGAGGAGACCAGAACAACAACGAAGAAGTTCAACTTAGCCCCGCAGTTCAGGCAGCCATCGTTCAGGCTGTAGTTGCTGCTGTGAAGAACCTGAATCCCGAAGGATCTGCTGGAAGCCGTGAGCGAACTGCTGAAGGGGCGGGTGGTGATGGTAGAAGGGATGGGGAAGGTGAAAGAGGGGCCTCGAGTGGGGATAAGTCTGTGAAAGTCGATGATAGGAGAGGAGGACAAGGTGGGTGCAGCTATAAGTCCTTCAAAGGTTGTGACCCGCCTAAGCTGACTGGTTTAGGAGACGCAATCGCTACTCTCCAGTGGATAACCGCTATGGACAAGGTTATCCGCATTAGCGAATGCCGTCCCGACCAAGCTGTGGGTTATGCTACTCAGTCTTTCGTAGATGAGGCTATGTATTGGTGGGAGAGTGTGGAGCAGAGGAAGACCCGTGAAGAGATCAAAGAGATGAAGTGGGAAGATTTGAAAGAGTTGGTAATGAAGAAGTTCTGTGCAGATGCCGAGGTTGAAAGAACGGAGATGAAGTTCCAGAATTTAAAAGCCGGTATGATGACGCATCGTGAGTATACCACGGAGTTCAACCGACTATCTAGGTTGGTGCCTGACATGGTTGACACTGAGGTCAAGAGAATCAAGTGTTATGTGAGGGGGTTGCCACAAAAGGTCCGCATGTTAGTCAGGGCGATTCAACCTGCTACTTTTGATTCGGCTGTTGGACTCGCGGAATTGGTCTATGCTGACGTGGCCGCGGATGATAGGGTGGAAAGGGACGAAGAGAAAGAGAAGAAAGGGGTCACTCCTGCTAAACGACCCGGTACTCAGTTATGGAACTCCAGGGATAAGAAACAGAAAGTGTGGGAGAAGAGATCGTGTAAGACCTGCGGAAAGAGGCATGGTGGTGAATGCAAGTGGGGTAAAAGTTCTAATGTTTGTCTCAAATGTGGAAAGGCTCATGGTGGAGAATGCAGAATGGGGTCGAATGCCTGTTATAAGTGCGGGAAGGTAGGGCATTATGCCAATGAGTGCAGTGCGAAGCCAACATGTTACAAATGTGGCAAGACAGGCCATATGTCAAGAGAGTGCACTGAAGGTGTAGCTGGAGGTAGTGGAAAGAAGGATGCCGATCAAGCTAGGCCCAGAACTAGAGCCTACATGCTGACCCAGGAACAAGCCAGGCAGATTCCGGATGTCGTCACAGGTACGTTTCTGGTGAACGATGTTTCCGCTTCTGTATTATTTGATTCTGGTGCGAATAGAAGTTTTGTAGCTACGACGTTTAGTAAACTAGCTAAAATGAAAGGCTGCCGAGTGTCTGAAACTTTTGTAGTAGAAACCGCAAGTGACACTTCGGTGAAAATAACAAAAATGGTGAAGAATTGTAAGATAGAGTTAGAGGGACATGAGTTCCCTGTTACCTTGTATGTTATGGCCTTAGGAGGGTTCGATGTAGTCTTGGGTATGGATTGGTTGTCTGAGTTTGAGGCTCAGATAGTATGTAAAAGTAAGATGATAAGGTTAAAGTCATTGGATGGTAGTGCGGTGACGGTTTATGGTGATAAGGAGAGTTATGGGCTTAATGTCATTTCGATGATAAAAGCCGAGGGTTTGTTAAGGCGAGGGTGCGGTGCCTACCTGGCGTATGTTGTCAACGCTACGGCCGAGACGAAAGAAATGAAGAATGTTCCTATTGTGCGCGACTACCCAGAAGTATTCCCTGAGGATCTTCCGGGGTTGCCACCTGAGCGAGAGATAGAATTTCAGATAGATCTAGTACCAGGAGCCCAGCCCGTCGCGAAGGCGCCTTACCGTCTAGCACCGTCCGAGATGAAGGAATTGATGTCCCAACTGCAAGAACTCCTCGACAAGGGTTTTATCAGACCGAGTGTTTCTCCGTGGGGCGCACCGGTTTTGTTTGTGAAGAAAAAGGATGGGAGTATGAGAATGTGCATAGACTATCGTGAGTTGAATAAGCTTACGGTAAAGAATAGATACCCCTTGCCTAGGATTGACGATCTGTTTGACCAACTGCAAGGTTCGAGTTGGTTCTCACGAATAGATCTCAGATCAGGCTACCATCAGCTGAAGGTGAAAGAGGTAGACATCCCTAAAACAGCGTTCCGAACGCGGTATGGACACTACGAGTTCCTTGTAATGTCATTCGGTCTAACAAATGCTCCTGCAGCATTTATGGACATGATGAATAGGGTGTGTCGACCGATGTTGGATAAGTCGGTTATCGTCTTCATCGATGATATATTGATTTATTCAAAGAGTGAGTCTGACCATGCCGAGCATCTGAGAGAGGTATTGGAAGTTCTGAAGAAAGAAAGGTTGTACGCCAAGTTTTCGAAGTGCGCGTTCTGGTTAAGGGAAGTGCAATTTTTAGGTCATGTGGTTAATCCGGAGGGGATTACCGTGGACCCAGCTAAGATTGAAGCGATAACGAATTGGAAGACTCCGCAGAATCCGACTGATATACGAAGCTTCCTAGGGTTAGCTGGCTACTATAGGAGATTCATCGAAGGTTTCTCCAAGATAGCCGCACCGCTGACCGGTATGACCCGTAAGACGATAGTATTCAATTGGGGAAAGTTTCAGGAGGAAGCCTTTGAAGAATTAAAGAAGAGACTCACGCAAGCTCCAATCCTTACTTTACCCGATGGTGATGAGGATTTTGTTGTTTGTGCTGATGCCTCGCATCAAGGGTTAGGTTGCGTGTTGATGCAACGAGGGAAGGTGATAGCCTACGCGTCTAGACAGTTGAAGGTCCATGAGAGTACTTACCCGACGCATGATTTGGAGTTAGCAGCTGTAGTGCATGCTCTTAAGATATGGAGGCATTATCTGTACGGCACTAAGTGTACTATCTATACAGATCATAAGAGTTTAAAGTACTTCTTCGAGCAGAAAGAACTGAACATGAGGCAGAGAAGATGGTTAGAATTGATAAAGGATTACGACTGTGAGATTAAGTATTACCCCGGTAAAGCTAACGTGGTCGCTGATGCGTTAAGTCGGAAGAATGAGGAAGTCCTTGCAACAGTGAAGTCATACAAGTTGATCATGAACTCAAGTCTTTTTGAAGAAATCATCAAAGTGCAGTCAGAAGTGTTAGTAGACGAAGGGTTAGTAAAGAAAGAAAGGATTTATGGCCAGCAAGATGAGTTGATGGAAAACACTCATGGAGTTAAAACTAGATTTGACCGTATGTGGATTCCACGCCATGGTGATCTTAGAAGTCGAATCTTAGATGAAGCTCATAAGTCAAGGTACTCAATCCATCCTGGAGCTACAAAGATGTACCAAGACTTGAAAAGAGATTACTGGTGGCCAGGAATGAAGAGTGATGTAGTGGATTATGTTAGTAAGTGCTTAACTTGCTTACAAGTCAAGGCCGAGCACCAAAAGCCTTATGGGAAGATGCAACCGCTAGAGATACCTGAGTGGAAATGGGAACACATCACCATGGATTTCATAACTAAGCTACCTCGTACAGCTAAGCATCATGATACCATCTGGGTGATTGTGGACCGTTTGACCAAGAGTGCTCATTTTCTGCCCATACGAGAGGCCATCTCGTCAGAAACGTTAGCAAGCTTGTTCATTATAGAAATTGTAACCAAGCATGGAGTACCGTTATCGATCGTGTCTGATAGGGATACACGGTTTACTTCGAGGTTCTGGAAGAAATTTCATGAAGCTATGGGGACGAGGTTGAACATCAGTACGGCGTATCATCCTCAAACCGATGGACAGTCTGAAAGGACGATCCAAACCCTTGAGGATATGCTACGTGCTTGCGTTTTAGATTTTGGTGGAAGTTGGGATGATCATCTGCATCTGGCAGAGTTCTCCTATAACAACAGTTACCATTCGAGTATTGGTATGCCACCGTTTGAGATGCTGTACGGTAGACGATGTAGAACCCCGGTGTGTTGGGGTGAGATTGGTCAGAAGGAAATGGGAAGTATAGAAGTGGTTCAAGAAACGTCTTCAAAGTTCGATCAGATCAAAGCAAGAATGAAAGCCGCTCAAGACAGACAAAAGTCTTATGCGGATAAGCGGCGACGACCAATTGAGTTTAACGTTGGCGACTATGTGATGCTTAAGGTCTCGCCTTGGAAGGGGATTATCCGTTTTAGGAAAAGAGGAAAGTTGAGTCCGAGGTACATTGGACCGTTCAAGATTGTAAAACGTGTGGGTGAAGTAGCTTACAAACTGGATTTACCCGATGAGTTAGAAGGAATTCATTCAACCTTCCATGTTTCTCATCTGAGGAAGTGTCTAGCTGATGACACGTCTCACGTGCCATTATTGGACGTTGAGGTTGATGAACAATTGAACTACATCGAGCAACCGATAAAGATCGTTGATCGCAAGGAGAAGCAGCTTCGTCACAAGATTATACCCTTGGTCAAAGTGATATGGAAACACCGCAAGGGATCTGATGCTACTTGGGAAGTCGAGGATGAGATGTGCAAGTTTTACCCTAGTTTGTTTATGTAATAGTTAGGTTTCGGGGACGAAACCTCTTTAAGGGAGGAAGACTTGTAACATCCTAAAATTTTTATATTGATAAATAAAAGAAAGTTATGTTTAGTAAATTCACGTTTTAGTTATTTAATGTCGAGTAAGGAACGGGTCTTGGGCTTAGTTATTTTATGAACTCGGCCTGTCTCGACCCGTAGGAAGCCAACCCGAGCCTAACCAAACCCGTAGTATATAAACGAAAGTTCTTGACACTTCCACCATTTTCACCATCTTCCTTCACTTACACCCACCCAAACACTCTCATTTCTAGAGAGAGAAGCTAGAGAGAGAAAGTTCTCAAATCACAAATCCGAGTCCACAATCTTGTTCCTAATCGTTTTTGGTAAGTCCCTCTCGAAAATCATCCGTTTTCATAACCATTTCGGCCTCAAATCGAGCAAAAACGTAACTTGAGTTTTCGGGTCAAAAACCGCCTTGTTTTGGTGTCAAAATGCAAGCTTTTGTGTTTAAAAGTACTAGGAATCGATAGCCCTTTCAATCCCGAGCATTTCCATGTCAAAAACTTCGATTTTGGGTCAAAAATCTGGAAAATCTGGAAAACCCGTGGGTTTCTCCGTCGCCCAGCTTGAAGGAGTCGAATCAGACTCATTCGATCGAATCAGTCGATCGAATCAGTCCATTCGATCGAATGTGTAGATCGAACAAGTCCAGTCGACCGAATAGGGAAGCAACCGAACGGTCTCCATCTTATTCGACCGAATGAGCTTCATATCCGACCGAACGAGTTCCTATTCGATCGAACAAGTGCCATGTCCGACCGAACGAGTTTTCCCAACTGGTTCGATCGAGTGTGTGTCTAGTTCGATCGAGTGTGCCTCAGATTCGATCGAATATGTCCCTATTCGACCGAATCAAGCCAGAACCAAGCCGAACGAGTTTTCCCAACTGGTTCGATCGAGTGTGTGTCTAGTTCGATCGAATGTGTCTCAGATTCGATCGAATATGTCCCTATTCGATCGAATCAAGCCAGAACCAAGTTGTTTCCAAGATTCGCCTGAAGTGAAGTTCGTTTATGAAATAAATTAAAAACCTATTGGAAAATGTGTTAAGGCGGTTATCAAAAATGAGTAGTGGTAGTAGTAGTAGTAGTAATTGATATGTGGAAATATTATACAGTTAGCCGAGCCCAGTTAAAGAAAGGAATTACAATCAACGGCGAGCGTAACAGAATCCAGGTGAGTTTCTAGCCCCATTCCTTGTTATGTTTTCGGGGCTGTGTGCATACTCGATGTGTTGTTAATACATTTATCCTAAGTGATAAGTGTATGCCATATGTGATATATGTGATATGTATGAATGATTGCTTGATGGTACGTGAACGATCTTCGGATATTGCACGTACTGTCAGGTTGTAACGTTATAAATATGGCAAGTATGATATGTATGTTTACGTGTATGAACGTAATAAAGTTAATAAAAGAAGGAAATGACGGTTGTAGGGTTGTATGGTTACGAAAAGGGTACCAAGCCCTAATAATGCTCGAGGTATGTTGCATGGTTGTATGGTAACGAAGAGGAAACTGAACCCTACTAATATTCGAAAGCAAGGGACCAGACCCTTATAATATCTGTGATGTTAGGGACCAGACCCTTATAATATCTGTGATGTTAGGGACCAGACCCTTATAATATCTGTGATGTTAGGGACCAGACCCTTATAATATCTGTGATGTTAGGGACCAGACCCTTACAATATCTGTGATGTTAGGGACCAGACCCTTATAATATCTGTGATGTTAGGGACCAGACCCTTATAATATCTGTGAGGTTATAGGGCGAAAGGCTCTTTAAAACGTATGATTATGAAAGAAAGAAAGTATGTAAGTAAGAATGAAGGTATGAGTACTTATGTGTGTATAAAAGAAAGTTATGAGGTTAAGTACGTATGTATGTAACAAGGTATTGTATGGTAGTGTATGATTAACTAGAACTCACTCAGCGTAGCTGACTTTTAGTATGCACGCAGGTGAGTAGGATGAGACAGCTGGCTTGAGTGGAGGACACATGGCAGAAGACTAAAGCCTGGCATCTGAAGATCCGATATGTTTTATAAGTTACGTTTTGATTTTGAAAGACAAGAGGAATGTTTAAAGACATGATTATGAATTGATATGTAATGTTTTATGAAAGTTTTATATTCCGCGTAAAGATTTTAATTAACTCTGATATTTAGAACTGTGTTTATGAGTAAATCCAACACGAAAGTAGGGTTACCGGTAACGGGGCCTTACAAGTTGGTATCAGAGCAAAGTTCGAGAGATTTAAGCATCCTACATGCTTAGACTCGAACAGAGAATGGGATTTAAGTAAGAAAGGAAAGAAGATGCCAGTCCAAGAATGCCATGTGTCGCTCAAGCAAGATCAGTGAAGGTAAGGTGTATGATTAAATGATATATATTAATGAGAAAGGAAAGATATGTGAACGTCAGGGATAGGAATAATTGATTGTTTGATTTGACAAACTGCTTAAGTAGAACCAGCACAAATAGACTCATAAAGGGAAGTGTATAGGACACGGAAAGTAACGTGATCAGCTAATCACAACTGGCCACTGTTATTACCTGTTAGCCTTACTATCCTTGTACTAAATAGTTCCTTGAGTGATGATGTTTGTGTTTTCTCATATAGGATACTGATGGCTGGAGCTGGAGAATTTGTTGAAGCTGGGGGTCGCACTGGACGTCGTGGCAGGCCTCGTCTTGTCCGGCAACCCTCGGTGGAAGAAGCTTCCCACACCGAAGATGAGGGAAGCGCAGCTGGAGGAGACCAGAACAACAACGAAGAAGTTCAACTTAGCCCCGCAGTTCAGGCAGCCATCGTTCAGGCTGTAGTTGCTGCTGTGAAGAACCTGAATCCCGAAGGATCTGCTGGAAGCCGTGAGCGAACTGCTGAAGGGGCGGGTGGTGATGGTAGAAGGGATGGGGAAGGTGAAAGAGGGGCCTCGAGTGGGGATAAGTCTGTGAAAGTCGATGATAGGAGAGGAGGACAAGGTGGGTGCAGCTATAAGTCCTTCAAAGGTTGTGACCCGCCTAAGCTGACTGGTTTAGGAGACGCAATCGCTACTCTCCAGTGGATAACCGCTATGGACAAGGTTATCCGCATTAGCGAATGCCGTCCCGACCAAGCTGTGGGTTATGCTACTCAGTCTTTCGTAGATGAGGCTATGTATTGGTGGGAGAGTGTGGAGCAGAGGAAGACCCGTGAAGAGATCAAAGAGATGAAGTGGGAAGATTTGAAAGAGTTGGTAATGAAGAAGTTCTGTGCAGATGCCGAGGTTGAAAGAACGGAGATGAAGTTCCAGAATTTAAAAGCCGGTATGATGACGCATCGTGAGTATACCACGGAGTTCAACCGACTATCTAGGTTGGTGCCTGACATGGTTGACACTGAGGTCAAGAGAATCAAGTGTTATGTGAGGGGGTTGCCACAAAAGGTCCGCATGTTAGTCAGGGCGATTCAACCTGCTACTTTTGATTCGGCTGTTGGACTCGCGGAATTGGTCTATGCTGACGTGGCCGCGGATGATAGGGTGGAAAGGGACGAAGAGAAAGAGAAGAAAGGGGTCACTCCTGCTAAACGACCCGGTACTCAGTTATGGAACTCCAGGGATAAGAAACAGAAAGTGTGGGAGAAGAGATCGTGTAAGACCTGCGGAAAGAGGCATGGTGGTGAATGCAAGTGGGGTAAAAGTTCTAATGTTTGTCTCAAATGTGGAAAGGCTCATGGTGGAGAATGCAGAATGGGGTCGAATGCCTGTTATAAGTGCGGGAAGGTAGGGCATTATGCCAATGAGTGCAGTGCGAAGCCAACATGTTACAAATGTGGCAAGACAGGCCATATGTCAAGAGAGTGCACTGAAGGTGTAGCTGGAGGTAGTGGAAAGAAGGATGCCGATCAAGCTAGGCCCAGAACTAGAGCCTACATGCTGACCCAGGAACAAGCCAGGCAGATTCCGGATGTCGTCACAGGTACGTTTCTGGTGAACGATGTTTCCGCTTCTGTATTATTTGATTCTGGTGCGAATAGAAGTTTTGTAGCTACGACGTTTAGTAAACTAGCTAAAATGAAAGGCTGCCGAGTGTCTGAAACTTTTGTAGTAGAAACCGCAAGTGACACTTCGGTGAAAATAACAAAAATGGTGAAGAATTGTAAGATAGAGTTAGAGGGACATGAGTTCCCTGTTACCTTGTATGTTATGGCCTTAGGAGGGTTCGATGTAGTCTTGGGTATGGATTGGTTGTCTGAGTTTGAGGCTCAGATAGTATGTAAAAGTAAGATGATAAGGTTAAAGTCATTGGATGGTAGTGCGGTGACGGTTTATGGTGATAAGGAGAGTTATGGGCTTAATGTCATTTCGATGATAAAAGCCGAGGGTTTGTTAAGGCGAGGGTGCGGTGCCTACCTGGCGTATGTTGTCAACGCTACGGCCGAGACGAAAGAAATGAAGAATGTTCCTATTGTGCGCGACTACCCAGAAGTATTCCCTGAGGATCTTCCGGGGTTGCCACCTGAGCGAGAGATAGAATTTCAGATAGATCTAGTACCAGGAGCCCAGCCCGTCGCGAAGGCGCCTTACCGTCTAGCACCGTCCGAGATGAAGGAATTGATGTCCCAACTGCAAGAACTCCTCGACAAGGGTTTTATCAGACCGAGTGTTTCTCCGTGGGGCGCACCGGTTTTGTTTGTGAAGAAAAAGGATGGGAGTATGAGAATGTGCATAGACTATCGTGAGTTGAATAAGCTTACGGTAAAGAATAGATACCCCTTGCCTAGGATTGACGATCTGTTTGACCAACTGCAAGGTTCGAGTTGGTTCTCACGAATAGATCTCAGATCAGGCTACCATCAGCTGAAGGTGAAAGAGGTAGACATCCCTAAAACAGCGTTCCGAACGCGGTATGGACACTACGAGTTCCTTGTAATGTCATTCGGTCTAACAAATGCTCCTGCAGCATTTATGGACATGATGAATAGGGTGTGTCGACCGATGTTGGATAAGTCGGTTATCGTCTTCATCGATGATATATTGATTTATTCAAAGAGTGAGTCTGACCATGCCGAGCATCTGAGAGAGGTATTGGAAGTTCTGAAGAAAGAAAGGTTGTACGCCAAGTTTTCGAAGTGCGCGTTCTGGTTAAGGGAAGTGCAATTTTTAGGTCATGTGGTTAATCCGGAGGGGATTACCGTGGACCCAGCTAAGATTGAAGCGATAACGAATTGGAAGACTCCGCAGAATCCGACTGATATACGAAGCTTCCTAGGGTTAGCTGGCTACTATAGGAGATTCATCGAAGGTTTCTCCAAGATAGCCGCACCGCTGACCGGTATGACCCGTAAGACGATAGTATTCAATTGGGGAAAGTTTCAGGAGGAAGCCTTTGAAGAATTAAAGAAGAGACTCACGCAAGCTCCAATCCTTACTTTACCCGATGGTGATGAGGATTTTGTTGTTTGTGCTGATGCCTCGCATCAAGGGTTAGGTTGCGTGTTGATGCAACGAGGGAAGGTGATAGCCTACGCGTCTAGACAGTTGAAGGTCCATGAGAGTACTTACCCGACGCATGATTTGGAGTTAGCAGCTGTAGTGCATGCTCTTAAGATATGGAGGCATTATCTGTACGGCACTAAGTGTACTATCTATACAGATCATAAGAGTTTAAAGTACTTCTTCGAGCAGAAAGAACTGAACATGAGGCAGAGAAGATGGTTAGAATTGATAAAGGATTACGACTGTGAGATTAAGTATTACCCCGGTAAAGCTAACGTGGTCGCTGATGCGTTAAGTCGGAAGAATGAGGAAGTCCTTGCAACAGTGAAGTCATACAAGTTGATCATGAACTCAAGTCTTTTTGAAGAAATCATCAAAGTGCAGTCAGAAGTGTTAGTAGACGAAGGGTTAGTAAAGAAAGAAAGGATTTATGGCCAGCAAGATGAGTTGATGGAAAACACTCATGGAGTTAAAACTAGATTTGACCGTATGTGGATTCCACGCCATGGTGATCTTAGAAGTCGAATCTTAGATGAAGCTCATAAGTCAAGGTACTCAATCCATCCTGGAGCTACAAAGATGTACCAAGACTTGAAAAGAGATTACTGGTGGCCAGGAATGAAGAGTGATGTAGTGGATTATGTTAGTAAGTGCTTAACTTGCTTACAAGTCAAGGCCGAGCACCAAAAGCCTTATGGGAAGATGCAACCGCTAGAGATACCTGAGTGGAAATGGGAACACATCACCATGGATTTCATAACTAAGCTACCTCGTACAGCTAAGCATCATGATACCATCTGGGTGATTGTGGACCGTTTGACCAAGAGTGCTCATTTTCTGCCCATACGAGAGGCCATCTCGTCAGAAACGTTAGCAAGCTTGTTCATTATAGAAATTGTAACCAAGCATGGAGTACCGTTATCGATCGTGTCTGATAGGGATACACGGTTTACTTCGAGGTTCTGGAAGAAATTTCATGAAGCTATGGGGACGAGGTTGAACATCAGTACGGCGTATCATCCTCAAACCGATGGACAGTCTGAAAGGACGATCCAAACCCTTGAGGATATGCTACGTGCTTGCGTTTTAGATTTTGGTGGAAGTTGGGATGATCATCTGCATCTGGCAGAGTTCTCCTATAACAACAGTTACCATTCGAGTATTGGTATGCCACCGTTTGAGATGCTGTACGGTAGACGATGTAGAACCCCGGTGTGTTGGGGTGAGATTGGTCAGAAGGAAATGGGAAGTATAGAAGTGGTTCAAGAAACGTCTTCAAAGTTCGATCAGATCAAAGCAAGAATGAAAGCCGCTCAAGACAGACAAAAGTCTTATGCGGATAAGCGGCGACGACCAATTGAGTTTAACGTTGGCGACTATGTGATGCTTAAGGTCTCGCCTTGGAAGGGGATTATCCGTTTTAGGAAAAGAGGAAAGTTGAGTCCGAGGTACATTGGACCGTTCAAGATTGTAAAACGTGTGGGTGAAGTAGCTTACAAACTGGATTTACCCGATGAGTTAGAAGGAATTCATTCAACCTTCCATGTTTCTCATCTGAGGAAGTGTCTAGCTGATGACACGTCTCACGTGCCATTATTGGACGTTGAGGTTGATGAACAATTGAACTACATCGAGCAACCGATAAAGATCGTTGATCGCAAGGAGAAGCAGCTTCGTCACAAGATTATACCCTTGGTCAAAGTGATATGGAAACACCGCAAGGGATCTGATGCTACTTGGGAAGTCGAGGATGAGATGTGCAAGTTTTACCCAAGTTTGTTTATGTAATAGTTAGGTTTCGGGGACGAAACCTCTTTAAGGGAGGAAGACTTGTAACATCCTAAAATTTTTATATTGATAAATAAAAGAAAGTTATGTTTAGTAAATTCACGTTTTAGTTATTTAATGTCGAGTAAGGAACGGGTCTTGGGCTTAGTTATTTTATGAACTCGGCCTGTCTCGACCCGTAGGAAGCCAACCCGAGCCTAACCAAACCCGTAGTATATAAACGAAAGTTCTTGACACTTCCACCATTTTCACCATCTTCCTTCACTTACACCCACCCAAACACTCTCATTTCTAGAGAGAGAAGCTAGAGAGAGAAAGTTCTCAAATCACAAATCCGAGTCCACAATCTTGTTCCTAATCGTTTTTGGTAAGTCCCTCTCGAAAATCATCCGTTTTCATAACCATTTCGGCCTCAAATCGAGCAAAAACGTAACTTGAGTTTTCGGGTCAAAAACCGCCTTGTTTTGGTGTCAAAATGCAAGCTTTTGTGTTTAAAAGTACTAGGAATCGATAGCCCTTTCAATCCCGAGCATTTCCATGTCAAAAACTTCGATTTTGGGTCAAAAATCTGGAAAATCTGGAAAACCCGTGGGTTTCTCCGTCGCCCAGCTTGAAGGAGTCGAATCAGACTCATTCGATCGAATCAGTCCATTCGATCGAATGTGTAGATCGAACAAGTCCAGTCGACCGAATATTGAAGCAACCGAACGATCTCCATCTTATTCGACCGAATGAGCTTCATATCCGACCGAACGAGTTCCTATTCGATCGAACAAGTGCCATGTCCGACCGAACGAGTTTTCCCAACTGGTTCGATCGAGTGTGTGTCTAGTTCGATCGAGTGTGCCTCAGATTCGATCGAATATGTCCCTATTCGACCGAATCAAGCCAGAACCAAGCCGAACGAGTTTTCCCAACTGGTTCGATCGAGTGTGTGTCTAGTTCGATCGAATGTGTCTCAGATTCGATCGAATATGTCCCTATTCGATCGAATCAAGCCAGAACCAAGTTGTTTCCAAGATTCGCCTGAAGTGAAGTTCGTTTATGAAATAAATTAAAAACCTATTGGAAAATGTGTTAAGGCGGTTATCAAAAATGAGTAGTGGTAGTAGTAGTAGTAGTAATTGATATGTGGAAATATTATACAGTTAGCCGAGCCCAGTTAAAGAAAGGAATTACAATCAACGGCGAGCGTAACAGAATCCAGGTGAGTTTCTAGCCCCATTCCTTGTTATGTTTTCGGGGCTGTGTGCATACTCGATGTGTTGTTAATACATTTATCCTAAGTGATAAGTGTATGCCATATGTGATATATGTGATATGTATGAATGATTGCTTGATGGTACGTGAACGATCTTCGGATATTGCACGTACTGTCAGGTTGTAACGTTATAAATATGGCAAGTATGATATGTATGTTTACGTGTATGAACGTAATAAAGTTAATAAAAGAAGGAAATGACGGTTGTAGGGTTGTATGGTTACGAAAAGGGTACCAAGCCCTAATAATGCTCGAGGTATGTTGCATGGTTGTATGGTAACGAAGAGGAAACTGAACCCTACTAATATTCGAAAGCAAGGGACCAGACCCTTATAATATCTGTGATGTTAGGGACCAGACCCTTATAATATCTGTGATGTTAGGGACCAGACCCTTATAATATCTGTGATGTTAGGGACCAGACCCTTATAATATCTGTGATGTTAGGGACCAGACCCTTACAATATCTGTGATGTTAGGGACCAGACCCTTATAATATCTGTGATGTTAGGGACCAGACCCTTATAATATCTGTGAGGTTATAGGGCGAAAGGCTCTTTAAAACGTATGATTATGAAAGAAAGAAAGTATGTAAGTAAGAATGAAGGTATGAGTACTTATGTGTGTATAAAAGAAAGTTATGAGGTTAAGTACGTATGTATGTAACAAGGTATTGTATGGTAGTGTATGATTAACTAGAACTCACTCAGCGTAGCTGACTTTTAGTATGCACGCAGGTGAGTAGGATGAGACAGCTGGCTTGAGTGGAGGACACATGGCAGAAGACTAAAGCCTGGCATCTGAAGATCCGATATGTTTTATAAGTTACGTTTTGATTTTGAAAGACAAGAGGAATGTTTAAAGACATGATTATGAATTGATATGTAATGTTTTATGAAAGTTTTATATTCCGCGTAAAGATTTTAATTAACTCTGATATTTAGAACTGTGTTTATGAGTAAATCCAACACGAAAGTAGGGTTACCGGTAACGGGGCCTTACATATCTCAGCTAGATGCTCGGGGCAGTCACGCATCCAGTGCCCCATCTTGTTGCACTTGTAGCACTGGCGCTCCTCAGGAGGCGACGGTGGTGCCTTTGCAACTTTCTTGTTAGTGTTGGTGGCAGATTTGGCAGCAACAGTAACTTTCTTCTTGCCTTTTCCCTTATAACCCTGATTCTTGGGTTTAGGCTTCTTTACACCAGCAGATCGGATCATCAGAACTTGATTGGTCCTAGAAGGAATATTCATCTAAGCCGTTTTGAGCATGTTGTGCAGCTCCGGCACTGTCTTTACCCAGCCGTTCATGTTGAAATTCATTACGAACTGGTCGTAAGAGCTGGGGAGAGAGTTGAGGATGAAATCAGCTGCCATCTCATCGGGCAGGGGATGATCAAGTTTCTTAAGCTGATCGATGTGCCCCTTCATCTTAAGAACATGCGCACTGACGGGAGACTCTTCTGCCATCTTGCAACTAATGAGTTGTTTCATGGTATCGAATCGTTCCTGACGGGCTTGTTTCTGGAACATGCCCTTGATTTGTTCCAGCATCTCATAGGCACCAAAGTCTTCTAAGCCTTTAGCAAGCTCAGAAGTCATGGTGGCTAGCATAATACACGAGACCTCAGCCGAGTCATCCCTATGCTTGTCAAGAGTTTTTCGAGCAGCGGCTGTGTCGTTTTCAGGCTCGGCTGGAACAGGTCCATCGAGAACATACAGGCGCTTTGCCATGGTGAGAACAAGTCTCAAGTTGCGATGCCATTCGATGAAGTTGGTACCGTTCAGTTTATCCTTCTCAAGGATAGACTTAAGGGCGTAGGGTGAATTTTCATTTGATGACATCTGTTTAATAAAGCAAAAGTAAATTTAATTAGTATTTTCGACGTTGTAATCCTATTATTAATGACCCAATTAACATTAATAAAATAGGTGATTTGAAAATCTGGCTTCTAGTTAGTAATGGCAGCTGTAGCACACAACATTAGTAAGTGGTTAGGCAGATTGACAACGATTGCCAATTGTGAATAGAGCACAACTCTCGGTTATGAGGCCTATTAAGACAACAATTGCCTAAGTAGATACGCTTAGCCTCATCTATGCCCACATTAGTCTTCAGACAGCTGTAGCACGTAACAGAAGAGTAAAGTAATAGTCGCCCTAGTACAGACACGTGTGAAAGGGTCGGATGTGTCAACGAAACCCTTTCACCTTGAAGGGATAGGCTAGAAAAAAGTGCGGTTATGTAGCTCCAAACACTCGAAATTTCGCAGTATGCCTCAAGTGTGGCTTATAGTAGGATGGCATTAACTATTGATTTTAAAATTGGGATTAATTTTAGAATTTACCGAATAGAGTAAAAGTCCAGTTTAACTGTATTAATCGGGACAACTAGATGAACCCTTTCATCTCTCAGGACACTCAGTTTTAAATAACGTATTAAAACTAAGTTTGTCGCGATATGACTAACCAATTTTAAGTTAATAGTTAAACTATTAAGTTATAAGGTTTTGGAAAATCAAATTTAGTTTAATTTTGCAAAAACTCAATTGGTTAATGAAAATTTATTTTAATATATTTGGTATTAGGTTGGTGGTATTATAACCTATTATAATCAAGCAAGTAACCACAATAGCAAACAAGAATATGTAAATCTTAAATGGCCAAAAGGTGATTGGTCTTGCTAGAGCCTATTAGCAAGACCAATCGGGTCAAGGGGTCACAACACAAACAACCACAAGGATGGACTCCTGGTGCATCCGGTCATCTTTGCTAACTCCCACTGACTTCAAGAACTCCACGTGCTCGTCCTCGGTTTTTCCTTCGGGTCTTCTTCATTACAATATTGAACCATCAAAGTGGCCAAAAAACCATAAAATAAAACCGAAAAATAAATACAACTTTTGAACCATCCATATGGCCAAAAACCAAAAACCATTCAACCAAGCAAACAAGGTCGGGCCAAATTTACATATTCAATAAAAATAAAATTGAGCAATATTTTGGTCAAATAAAATAAATAAAAATTGACCAAACCAAGATTGCTCAAAAAACATATCTAGATCAAAAACTTCAACTAGCTTGAAGTTTATGATGTAGATCCGGTGAAAAGACCGGATTCGACTCGTATGTTGTAACCAAGGCTCTGATACCACTGTTGTGTTCCAGTGGTGATCAGTCAACGGTTTAACTTTTGAACCCGGTTTTCAATTATAAATAGATTTCATAATTATTAATCATATTAATAATGAATACGCAGCGAAATATAAAACGAGTAATCACCATTTAACGGAGTCGTACAAGATCCGGTTACATACGATACGAGTACGATACGAAACAACCAAAGAAACATAAATATATAAACGACAATATTTAAGTTTACCTCGGTTAATAAATAATCGGTTGAGATACCGAGAGTTAACGAGCGACGCTAGGTGACGAAACGAGACGAGACGAGTGGTGGCAGCGGTGCTCAGAGACAGCGACACGACTGGTCAGCGGCAGCAATAAAAGACGACGCGGACTTCGCGACGGCGTTCGGTGGTGCCCGATGACTTGTAGTGGCGGTGTTCCGGTGGCTTGAACTTGCTACGGGAGTTCCGAGCGCCGTGTACTTGGAGTGCTTTCCAAGTTCTTTTGCGGCTGAGGTTTTTCACAAAAGTGAATTAATTATTATTATTTTTAATCATAATAATTCATCTTTTATAATATATATCCATATATCCGAACTCCATATTCGATCAAGCCCGACACACGTTTAAAAGCCCGTCTCAAGTTTATTTAACTAGTAAATAAGCAATATCAATATTATTATTTATAATAATCCCGTTAATTAGTCGTCAATGCCGTTTAACTAATTTAAGCGGATTTTGTGCTCGTTACCCAAGATGTAACTCTCACGGGTCACAACCCGGTCGGCCACATTGACTTACCCTAACCGGTCCATAATTCCAACAGAAGTCACAATATACAACGATTATAACTATCATATATAAAATTCACTTGAACTTCACATACTAGAAAGCTATTAAAGGAATTACGAAATCCATAATGCCCAAAGTCTAAGGTCTACGAATATTTCAATCTTAGGTTCATGTCTAATCTGGTTTGGACCGGTTGGTCCGGTGTTCATCTTATCACTACCAAACAATACACATAAGAAATGAAAATTTGGCAAACAAATATCTAACAAGTAAAATTTTCTTTCTTTCATTTAAGTGGAACAATATACATGAAAACAGCAAACACTTGAAACAGTAACAAGTAAAAATCATTCAGTTTCTTTTTTCTTAATTTTATGTTAGTTTTCCAGTAGTCCAGAGCTGCAACATCTGCAACGCAGCTACCGGTTGATCCATTGGAACCATATGTCCAGCATCATGAACCTTAAGAAACGTAAGCGGTCCATAGTTCTTCATAACTCCAGCTTCTTTCCCACCAACTACAAACGACACATTCGAAGCTGCAAGAAACTGTTTCTGACCCGACCACACCATAGCATCAACCCATCTCGAATTCCCTGAAAATTTCTCATATGTAAATTTTTAATTAAAAAAATATTGTTTATATATTTTAAGAGTTACAGATCAAGAACACACCTAGCCAATTGCAAATAAGATCATATTCTCCGGCGTAAACAAGCAACTCGATTCCTTGCTCCAAAAGTGCTGGAATCCCAACTTCAAGATCACGCATCCAATCATTTAGCATCGCCTCGTGTACTGTATCGCTACACGAAACAAAATTTATGTCGCTTGGTACACCTAACGCTGTTTTCACGGATGGTTCAGTCAGGAAATTTTCCATGTTGGAGAAATCATAGCATAAACTCCCCTGGCATTGCTTTCTAATATCATAATACTACAAAGAAAAGAAGTAAATATTAGTTAACGCTGAATGGTCATGTTTTTCGGGTAACATTGTTTTTGATCTTACGTTTATATTGCCTCACGCCCTGCTTGCGGTGCGCGCATATAATGTATATATGTGTGAACCCTCGGGTGGGCAAAAGTAAAATTGCACTAATTTTGACGTTATTTTACTAATCTCGTGAAAATAACGTTAAAAGTGGCGGAAGGTTAATCAGGCATCATGTGGTGGCGTTGATAGCCGAAAGACAAGGGCACATGCACCGATCAGCCGGTGTCCCGATGATTGAGTGCTATGTGCCTTATGTCCAAGGCTTGATGCAAAACTACTATCGAGCCGGGGGACTCACCGGAAGCAGCCTCTCTATCCCTATGGGATAGAGGTAAGGCTGTCTACATCTTACCCTCCTCAGACCCTACCATAGCATTGCTATTGGTGGGATATACTGAGTACGATGATGATGATGATGATGACGTTTATATTGCCTGCAATATCCAAGATATCCTCGAAAATTTCCTGACAAGTTTCCAACGCCAACACGCATGTTGTTGTACCCGTTGTACCTAGAGACACAAGTTGCATACTTGATTTTGTCCTAAGAAAGACTAAAATCACACACACACACACACACAAAAGAGAAACTATTATATGTGCATACCACATTCTTTGATGGCCGCTTCACAATCGGGGATTTGTTGGTTTATCTGGGAGTAATCTGATTGTGAGATCAACTTATTAGCCAAAGCGTAATCGGTGTATGCTTTATACTGGATTGCAGGATCTGTAAGCCCGTTTCCGATTCCAAAACCCTTCAAATTTATATGAATCCCTTCTTTTTTCTTGTTCCCTTGATTAATTCGACCAGCAAAAGCCGGAATGTAGTGCCCGGCATATGATTCTCCAGTTATGTAAAAGTCATTGTTGACATAATCCGGATGGGCCTTGAAGAATGCGTACATATATTCAACATGTTAGCCGAATTCATTATCTATTATAGTTATTATTATCATACGATTTATTATTTATCATTATTTAGTAATTCGGTTGCATCTATATATATTGAATATGTGAATCATTGTTGATTAATATTTGAAAAACCAAGAAGCAAAAATTAATGGACAACTTGATGGAATTTGGGTTTAACAACAAATCTGCAAGAAGAAATAAAGATCATTACTGACACCAGTTTCATCGTGGCGGATGTCTTGGTCGCTAGAACTATAACTAAAACCAGTTCCAGTTGGTTGATCAACGTATATCAAGTTCGAAACCTATTTCAAACCGAACTTATGAGTGTCACTTGGTTCAATATTTTATAGAATATTTTGAGACAAACTAAATGAACCTTATCCCAGCCGTAGTCGTTCCAAACAAGAGACAAGTTGTTGGTAATTTTAAAAGGGCCATTTTCATAAAAGAGAGCTAGTGAACTACTGCACCTTGGTCCGCCGGTTAGCCATATAACAACCGGGTCACTTTTGGCCTTTCTTGATTCAAAGAAGAAATAGAACATCCTGCACGTACAACCGAGTTCATGTTGCATTAAAATGGAATAAAAGTTATTATATTTTTGTAGCTAATGAATCAATATTTAATATAATCAGTTGAATTTTATTTAACAACTACATGACTTTTGGAAAGAAGAACAAAACCAAATTGGTGAGCAGTACTTTATTTGTGTTTAATAATTGAAAACCAAATCTTTTTTTTGAACAACAAATTAATTTCTTTTAATTAATTTATATCGTCTTTTTTGGGACTTGAACTCAGAATCTTTCACTCGCACACTAGTTAAAGACTTTGTCTTTATCGATGGACTTAAATAATTAACTCGGTTAAAAATAATGTTATATATATCATCATATATAACCTACACATGTGAATATGCATACTTTCATAAGCACAATGTATCCACTCCAACACTCAAATCATTAAAAGATTCCGAATTAGCAATGACTACCAATAGAATAAAGAAGTAGTCAAATTTCCCAACCACTATTCCTAACTTTTCCTAGTCATGAAGATATTTTTAAAAGGGTAGGTTTTCTAAAAGTTTTAACTTTTAAATGATTAATATAGCAGTACAAGTATAAATAAAAGATTCAAATCACGAAACGAAAGCATACCGGGCATCAACGGTGTGTTCAATGCTATAATATCCAGCATGTTGAGCAAGATCATGAACGGTGGCCCCAGAGTCACCAAGAACCGATAGGGATAACCGTTTCTCAACAATCCCAGATTGTGTAACTTTAAGTTCCTGATCAAGATATGATGAATGATTGTAGGACTTAACGATATTAATGTCAAGACTCGGATGCAAATTGAGGTCTTTGATGAGTTGGTGGCCTGTTTTTTTAAAAGTTTTTGAATGATGAAAAGAAGAACTTAAAGAAGGAATGGTTCTTGCACATGATGATGACAAGAAAACAACAAGAATAATAAGAGGAATAAGATAAAAGATGTGAGGAGGAGTAGCCATGATAATTGTGAAGATAGGAGAAAGAAGGTTGTGTTATTGTGTGGGGAGCATGATGTGTATATATATAGTGTTTGCTTGTTTCTTGGATTGTTTAGTGTGTGTGAAAATGTGACTAGAAGTCAAAAAGAAATTGTAAATGGAGATGATGCTCGATAATTTCCATTGTTTTGTCATTGGATAGCTTTCAACAGTTGTATTTGGACTCATTCTTCGTCTTTTTTATTTTAGTTAAAGTCTCACGATAGCAACTTTTTAAATTTTGAATTAGGATAGTAATAATTAATAATTTAATATGATAATAAAAATGTGTTTACTGTTAGTTATGTGTATTTAAAATATTTATCACAGAAGATATATGAAATTAATTTGTTTTTACACTTTTGGAATACTCTATATTCCAAACAAATCATTAAGATTCGATCTTGTCGTTTGTTTGTTTAATATATATATCGATATTCTTGCAAAAGTACGTAATAATAATAAGTGTTATAAATATAATATAGATTGCTGTTATAAATATTAGGCTTTATTTTATTAAACTAGCTTTTATCCCTCTATTACGGGTTCTAATATTTATACACTTTTATTTATTGCAGGAAAATTATTAATATACTCAGGGTTTGATGATGAAAGATTTTCACAAATAAATGAGATATTATAATCTATTTAAAAGCTAACCCATGACCTGTTTATTTTTTCACTAATAATTATTTCTTAATATGAATAATATCTTTTAAAAAATATTTGATGAGATTAATTTTTAATATAATGAGATCTTATAACCCGTTTAAGGTTATCTGGGTTTGGTCAGGTTAGACCCATATTCGTAAATTCAGGTCAAATGTATGAGAAACCTTAATTTACAAATAAAAAATCTGGTGACTTGAGAAAATGTAGGAAACAACTAGAGAGCTTTTGAAGGTTTCGTTTATATATTTATATTTAAGATAAGATTAATATTAAGATTTACATGACATGCATATTGTTTTTAATGTTATCTTTATTATATACACAAACACTTTACAAATGGCTTATCTTGTTAATGTAATACGTGTTAGAGTTGTATATTGATTAGGTGCCATTCATTGTATTTCTGTTGTAATGCGTTTAATCAAATAAAATAATTATCTCTTTGTATGCATAGTTCACATACTTTACTACCATTCGTCTAGTTTCATAATACCTAATCAACATGAAATTTTAATTTATATAACCATCTTAATGAGTTAGTTTTATATTCCATTTTGTCTCATAGGCTAAATTGAAATATAGTATTCAACCGTTAATGAAAAAGTCGAAGAACATTATTATGCCAGCATACTTGAACAAAACAAATCAAGGAAGGCCATGGCTACATCAGCACCACGAGTTGATTTTTCTTGCACCCACCAAGTTAAGGCTCTTTTCTTGAAGACACTTGAAGCAAAGCGTGTCTTCTTGTCCTCGGGACATTCGATATGGAGGAAAGTACTCTCCATACTTTGGTACCATTCCAGTAGGGCAGTGGCACCTTCAGAGCCATCAAACTTAAGAGGATTCGTATCGGTGAAGGTCTTATAACGACAAGAGTTGGAGTTCGAACCCGAAGTGGCTGAGTTCGAATTGGAAGCAATGGTTTGGTGCAGTTGAGCCACCATATTCGGGAGCACAGTAGTCAGTTGCTTAGTGATCTGGGCTGTCATCTTGCAGCTGAAGTTTCTTGCAGGACGACGAGGGAAACGAGTAGACATGCTGAAAAGAGAGAGTACTACGCGCGTGAGTTATCGAGTGAAGAATTCGAGGAGTGGAATACTTAAACCTTTTGAATAAAAAATATATTGATAATACTAAAATCACATGAAAATTGTATTGAAATTAGGATATTCATTTACCACCATGACTTGTATGAGATTTAAAAGCAGGAGTGCAACCATTCTCTATTAGCAAAAGAAAATGGTCACGTTCGACAACTTAAAGTTATGGTTCTTATGACGTTTGTGTAACACCCCGACCAAAGGCGGATTATACATCGGGGCGCCACATATTGTTTCATTACCCGTGACACTATTGGGTGTCAATATTTAATAAATACATTCATTCGCGCACGCGCAAAGCAAACACAAATAATATAAATCAACATAAATCAATATATTATAAATCATAATATCCGAACAGCAATAACTTGTCTTGATACATTTTAATCTAGGTCAAAAATAAAGAAAACTTCCTACGTGTCCATAAGCTCCAAAACAGCTACTGCAAACCTGAACATGTGTTAAAATAAACGTCAAACACTTGCGTGTTGGTGAGAAATCAAGTTTAATACAATACATAGATAACAATAAATCTGCGCGCAACATGTGTATGTCTGGTTTTCAACAAGGGTGTAATCTGATCGGGACCAACTCTAAGAGACAAGACTGCCAGTGCTCACAATTGAGCTCACAAACAAGACTAACTGTGCATGTGTAAACAAAAGAGAAAATCATAAACGAATGTTCTCCCGTGTTCATCTAATGGTACCATGAAAACTGCGGAATAGACCGTCCATACGGTTAATGATCCACACATACAAATAAACAGCCAAGTCTACGTCCTCAACACATGGGATACTGCGCGACTAAAGTTCATAAACAGTTTAAGACTCAAGTTTTGTATGAACACATGAACATCCCAAAGCATTTAAAATAAAAAGGGATTAGATACGAGATAACTCACTTGATAAACGATGCGGTGTAAGATAAAGCAAGAACCAACTTTAAACAAGCACAAGTTAACCTATAAATAAGATTATTGTTTTAATGATCTGTTTTAAGTCTTGATTATAAGTTAGCATAATTAATAAGTAAATTATAATATATATTACCGGAAAAGCAGGAAGAACAAGGAGGAAGACGGAGGCAGAGAGGAAGACGGCAGAGAGAGCAAGGGGCAAGAGAACAGGAGAGATTAAGTGTTTTGTGTGTGATGTGTTATGAAATATTATTATTATTTATAGAGAAACCCTAGGGAACACAATCCCTAGAAAAAGGGGAAAAGATCTCAAAAAGCAAAAGATTCCAAAAGCAAAAGATATCAAAAGATATGGCAGCTGCAGGGGGCAAGATAAAGCTGACAGGGCACAGTAACAGGCATGGCGGGTCAGATAAAGGTACTGGTCAAGCATGGCAAAAGCAGATCTCAAAAGATAATGTCAGTCACTTTTTCTACCAACCAATGGGGGTTGGTACGCATGCTGCGCCGAAAGTAACTATTCAGACATTAGATAGGTTAGGTCAACAGCACAGAAGATAAGACAACACAAAAGCAAACGGCTAGATTTAAACAGAAGATACAAGGGTTAAGCGCGGGAAGGCTGAGTGCGCGAGCGCGAAGGCTGGCACAACAATCCTTAGCGCACTGCGGGAAGAATCACATCCTTAGCGTGCTGCGTGAAGAACAAGAATTCTAAGCGCATCGCGGGAAGAACATACATTCTTAGCGCATTACGGGAAGAACATGCATTCTTAGCGCGCTGCGAGAAGAGTTCTCTTCACGCATCGCAGGAACAAGATGTCTTCACGCAGGCTTCCATGTAAGGAGTCTGGCGCGTGGAGCTGCAGACATCCTTAGGCGGGAAGAACCAAAGGACAAGCAAAGAGGAAAACAAGGCGTAAGGGTGGGACGGCGACAAGAGGGAAAAGAAGGCGGAAAAGAGAGAAGGAAGAGGGACGGGACGGCGGAAAGAAAGAGAGAGAGAGGCGGGAAGGAAAATATATATTATTATTAAAAGTAAAATATAAGTATAAATATTAAATAATAAAAGAGAGATCGGGTCAGAGAACGGGTACCTGGGTCGGGTCGGATCGGGGCAGATGTCACAGTCTCCCCTACTTTAAGAAATTTCGTCCCGAAATTTATCTCGAAGTAGGTTGCGCAGAGAACAGGTGCGGGTACTTGATCTTCATTTGATCTTCCCTTTCCCATGTAAACTCGGCTCCGCGCTTGGACTCCCAGCGAACTTTCACGATAGGGATACGACTGCGCTTGGTTTGCTTAACCTCGCGATCCATAATCTCAACAGGCTTCTCAATGAAATGCATGGATTCATCAACTTGAACTTCATCAAGTGGAATGTGAAGGTTCTCGTCAGCTAAACACTTCTTGAGATTGGAAACATGGAACGTTGGATGCACATTACTGAGCGCGGGCGGCAGGTCAAGTCTGTAGGCAACTTTTCCCACACGCGCGAGAATCTTGAATGGACCAACATAACGAGGAGCAAGCTTACCCTTCTTCCCAAAGCGGACAACACCTTTCCAAGGCGACACTTTGAGGAGAACAAGATCACCAACTTGAAATTCGAGAGGCTTTCGCCTACGATCTGCGTAACTCTTCTGTCGGCTTCTGGCAGTCAGCAAATGATCACGGATCTTGGCGATTTTATCGGTTGTCTCTTGAACAAGTTCGGGTCCTGTGATTTGAGTTTCACCCACTTCGCTCCAACAAATCGGGGAGCGGCATTTACGACCGTAAAGTGCTTCAAATGGGGCCATACCAATACTGGAATGATAGCTGTTATTATAAGAAAACTCGATCAAAGGCAGGTGTGAATCCCAATTACCTCCAAAATCAAGAACACAAGATCGGAGCATATCCTCAAGAGTTTGAATAGTTCGCTCAGACTGACCGTCAGTCTGAGGATGATATGCCGTACTCATGTCCAAGCGAGTTCCTAGCGCAGATTGGAGAGATTTCCAAAAGCGAGATATAAAACGGCCATCGCGATCGGATATGATGCTCAAAGGAGTACCATGGCGGCAGACGATTTCCTTGACATAAAGCTGCGCGAGATGCTCAACACGGTAGTTTTCACGAATGGGCAGAAAGTGAGCAGATTTAGTCAATCGATCCACTATTACCCAAATGCTATCATGTTTGCTTGCTGTCAAAGGTAACTTGGTAATAAAGTCCATCGCTACACATTCCCATTTCCACGTAGGGATTTCTGGTTGTTCGAGCAAACCAGATGGGCGTTGGTGTTCAGCTTTAACTTTAGAACAAGTCAGGCACTTAGCTACGAACACAGCAATATCCTTTTTCATACCGGGCCACCAATAAGTTATGCGCAAATCCTTGTACATCTTATCAGCGCCGGGATGAATAGAATACCGAGATTTGTGCGCTTCACTCAGGATATCAGCGCGAAGATTCTCATCACAAGGGATCCAGATGCGATTGAGATAGCAGAGAATTCCACTCAGATTAGGGACAAAGAGTGCTTCCGCGCCACACGCTAACTCGGCGCGAAGGTTACCATTACTGATGGATGCGCGCTGCGCGTCACGAATACGCGATTCAAGGTTGCTTTGAATCGGCGCGAAGTGAAGCTGGGTGCGCGGCAAGATACAGTTAAGTTGGCAGGGTTTTCGGCTGAGCGCATCGGCTACCACATTAGCCTTACCAGGGTGATACCGGATCTCACAATCGTAATCGCTGATGAGTTCGTTCCATCGGCGTTGCCTCATGTTAAGTTCCTTTTGATCAAAGATATGCTGAAGGCTTTTATGGTCAGTGTAGAGGATACACTTAGTACCATAAAGGTAGTGTCTCCAGATCTTCAAGGCAAAAACAACTGCACCAAGCTCGAGGTCGTGAGTTGTATAATTCTTTTCATGAACCTTAAGTTGCCTTGATGCGTAAGCGATAACCTTGCCTCGTTGCATAAGAACACAACCGAGACCTTGGTTGGATGCATCGCAATACACGACAAAATCATCATTACCCTCAGGTAGCGCAAGAACAGGAGCTTCACACAACAAACGCTTGAGCGTTAGAAAGGCTTCTTCTTGCTTCGAGCCCCAAATATACGGTTTACCTTTGTGCGTCAGAGCTGTTAAAGGCAAAGCGATCTTTGAGAAGTTCGAAATGAAACGCCGGTAATAACCAGCTAAGCCCAGAAAGGAACGGATCTCAGAAGGAGAGGATGGCGTAATCCAGTTCTTGATTGCTTCAATCTTGGATGGGTCGACATGAATACCCATCTTGTTTACAACATGACCAAGAAACTGTACTTCATCAGACCAAAATTCACACTTGGAAAGCTTAGCATAGAGCTGCTCGGCTCTAAGCTTCTGCAACACCAACCGAAGATGTTGCTCATGCTCGGCCTTGGTCTTAGAATACACCAGAACATCATCGATAAACACGATCACGAATTTATCCAAGAAAGGCCTACACACCCGATTCATTAGATCCATGAAAACGGCGGGTGCGTTGGTTAGACCGAAGGACATGACCAAGAATTCAAAATGGCCATAACGAGTACGAAAAGCAGTCTTCGGAACATCTTCATCGCGGATACGCAACTGATGATAACCAGAACGGAGATCGATCTTCGAGAAACAGGAGGCACCTTGGAGTTGATCAAAGTGGTCGTCAATACGCGGTAAGGGATACCGGTTTTTAATGGTGAGTTTGTTCAACTCGCGGTAATCAATACACATGCGAAACGATCCATCTTTCTTTTTAACGAACAACACCGGAGCACCCCAGGGCGAAGAGCTAGGGCGAATGAATCCTTTAGCAGTCAACTCTTGAAGTTGGCTGGCCAATTCTTGCATCTCAGCGGGTGCAAGACGGTAAGGAGATTTAGCAACGGGGGAAGCACCAGGGACAAGATCAACACGAAACTCGACTTCACGAGTGGGAGGGATACCAGGAAGATCATCAGGAAAAACTTCAGGAAAATCACGCACAACAGGGATATCGCGAAGCTTCTTTCCTTCATCGGGTTTAACCACATGGGCTAGAAATGCAATACACTTCTTCCGCATGAGTCTTTGGGCTTCGGCGCAAGACATAAGTTTAAGACCACTGGAGGGTTTTTCGCCGTAGATATGAAGATCACCATTTTCTCGAGGTATGCGAATCAATTTCTTGGCGCAAATAACTTCGGCGCGATTCTTCGAGAGCCAGTCCATACCAATGATAACATCAAAGCTTCCAAGAGGCATAGGGATGAGGTCGATCAGAAAATCGTTTTCGTTAAGGTTAAGCGTACAATCTTTAATCACCGAGTTTATTAAAACAGTTTCGCCATTAGCCAATTCAACTGAAAAATCTTCTTTTAAGTTATCGCGCGGTCGCGCAAGCTTCCGCTCAAAGGCGCGAGAGATAAAACTTCTATCGGCGCCAGTATCAAAAAGCACAGAAGCATAAAATCCGTTAAGCAAAAATGTACCATTAACTACGTCGTTATTCGCTTGCGCTTGGTGCGCGGTTATGTTAAAAGCTCGGCCACGCGTCACTTGGTTCGAAATTTGGTTCACCGGATTCGCTTGAGTAATCTGAACTTGTAGCCTTGGGCACGCGTTCCGGAAATGACTGGGATCACCGCAGTTAAAGCACGATCTGGGTCGTGGGTTTTGGTAGGTTGGTTATGGATTCTGCGGGTAGACTGGTGGTGTTGGCGCAATTGGATTGGCGAGAAGGACTCTACAGTTCTCAGCAGTGTGACCAGTACGGCCACATCGGTTACAAAGTCGACACGGGGTTTGGGTTGGGTGGTGAAATCTACAGGTTGGGCAAAAGGGATGGTTTCCTGTGTAAGGTTTCTTAGTTGGCGGGGCAGGGAGTGCTGGATTGGTTAGGGCATAGTTGTGAACTACAGGGGGAGTTGGGTAAGCTGACAGAGGGTTAGGCGCGTAAACTGGGGGTTGGTAAACGGGTTGCTGGACAATGGGCGGGTTGGTAAGCGCATAGGCCTTGCGCCTGCGCTTGAGGTTGTTACGGTTTGAGGGTTCAGGTTTGGTTTCTGTTGGTTCAGGGGCAGTCTTGGTGAGTTTGGTCTTCTCAGTTCCCCGCAGGAACAGAGTTCCTGCTCTAACATGGTTGTCGCTGAGCACAGCGGCCAACTCAATAGCGTCAGGGAGGGTTACTGGGTTTCTGGCCCACACAGAATCTTGAATTTCCATGGGGAGACCCCCAAGGAATTTCTCGATGGCTCGGCGGGAAGGGGTAACAAGGTGAGGGACCAGTAAGCTTAGCTCGTGGAAGCGCGTCGCGTACTCGCGCGCTTCACCGCTGTATTGCTTCAAGTTCCAGAATTCTTCCTCCAGGCGCTTAACTTCGTTGGGAGGGCAGAATTCTCGCGTAAGAATTTCCTTGAATTCCTCCCATGTCATGCTAGAAGCAGCCTCTGCGCCACGCGCATGAGCTACTCCATTCCACCATGTAAGCGCTCTGGATTCCAGGACACTGGAAGCATATAGGGTTCGTCTTTCCGAGGGGCATTGGGTGTGAAGGAAAGTGTTTTCTATCTTCTCGAGCCACTGGAGCATCACGGTGGCTCCTTCGAGACCTGTGAACTTTGGAGGGTTACCCGCATTAAATGTCTTAATGTTATAACTCGAGGTGTTGGTATTGTTTTGGCTCAAAGCTTGGGCTATTGCGGCGGCCATTTCCTGGGAACGTTGCTGTCTACGCATGCGCGAGGCTTCTCTTCTCTGAAATCGGCGAGATAGCGGAGGCATTCTATAAAAATTTTAATTTTAGTTAATATCTTGGTTTTAGCGCAAAGTTTTAATCTTATAAAGCTTGGTTTCACGGAGTTAGATGCTATCAAAAGTTAAAGTAAAATAAATGACCCAAAATGCAGACTTAATAAAGGTAACAAATTCGAATCAGAAATCGACAATTCATGCATCACCATGACTTTCCGAATTCCCAATTTAAAATATACGAGTAAACGAGTATTGGAGATTGACGATTCATGTATCACCATGACTTTCCAATCTTCAATATAAAATATACAAGAAAATGAGTATTGGAGGTTGACAATTCATGTATCACCATGACTTTTCAAGTCTCCAACCTCAGAACATAATCGTAAATGGAAATTGAAAATCAACTATTCATGTATCACCATGACTTTTCGGATTCTCAAATCCCACAAACGAATATGTAAGTAAAATCAATAAAAATCGAAATTCAACAAAAATCGAAATATCGCGAAATAAAACATAAAATCATATACTGCGCAAGCGCGAGCATATTCATAAATAACGAGTAATTAACAATAAGCGCGCAAACATGAGATTTCTCTCATGCGCGAGAAGGGACTCTTAGGTATTCTAGGCCGTTACGTCTAACCACCTATCCTAAAGTCAACGAGCTCTGATACCAATCTGTAACACCCCGACCAAAGGCGGATTATACATCGGGGCGCCACATATTGTTTCATTACCCGTGACACTATTGGGTGTCAATATTTAATAAATACATTCATTCGCGCACGCGCAAAGCAAACACAAATAATATAAATCAACATAAATCAATATATTATAAATCATAATATCCGAACAGCAATAACTTGTCTTGATACATTTTAATCTAGGTCAAAAATAAAGAAAACTTCCTACGTGTCCATAAGCTCCAAAACAGCTACTGCAAACCTGAACATGTGTTAAAATAAACGTCAAACACTTGCGTGTTGGTGAGAAATCAAGTTTAATACAATACATAGATAACAATAAATCTGCGCGCAACATGTGTATGTCTGGTTTTCAACAAGGGTGTAATCTGATCGGGACCAACTCTAAGAGACAAGACTGCCAGTGCTCACAATTGAGCTCACAAACAAGACTAACTGTGCATGTGTAAACAAAAGAGAAAATCATAAACGAATGTTCTCCCGTGTTCATCTAATGGTACCATGAAAACTGCGGAATAGACCGTCCATACGGTTAATGATCCACACATACAAATAAACAGCCAAGTCTACGTCCTCAACACATGGGATACTGCGCGACTAAAGTTCATAAACAGTTTAAGACTCAAGTTTTGTATGAACACATGAACATCCCAAAGCATTTAAAATAAAAAGGGATTAGATACGAGATAACTCACTTGATAAACGATGCGGTGTAAGATAAAGCAAGAACCAACTTTAAACAAGCACAAGTTAACCTATAAATAAGATTATTGTTTTAATGATCTGTTTTAAGTCTTGATTATAAGTTAGCATAATTAATAAGTAAATTATAATATATATTACCGGAAAAGCAGGAAGAACAAGGAGGAAGACGGAGGCAGAGAGGAAGACGGCAGAGAGAGCAAGGGGCAAGAGAACAGGAGAGATTAAGTGTTTTGTGTGTGATGTGTTATGAAATATTATTATTATTTATAGAGAAACCCTAGGGAACACAATCCCTAGAAAAAGGGGAAAAGATCTCAAAAAGCAAAAGATTCCAAAAGCAAAAGATATCAAAAGATATGGCAGCTGCAGGGGGCAAGATAAAGCTGACAGGGCACAGTAACAGGCATGGCGGGTCAGATAAAGGTACTGGTCAAGCATGGCAAAAGCAGATCTCAAAAGATAATGTCAGTCACTTTTTCTACCAACCAATGGGGGTTGGTACGCATGCTGCGCCGAAAGTAACTATTCAGACATTAGATAGGTTAGGTCAACAGCACAGAAGATAAGACAACACAAAAGCAAACGGCTAGATTTAAACAGAAGATACAAGGGTTAAGCGCGGGAAGGCTGAGTGCGCGAGCGCGAAGGCTGGCACAACAATCCTTAGCGCACTGCGGGAAGAATCACATCCTTAGCGTGCTGCGTGAAGAACAAGAATTCTAAGCGCATCGCGGGAAGAACATACATTCTTAGCGCATTACGGGAAGAACATGCATTCTTAGCGCGCTGCGAGAAGAGTTCTCTTCACGCATCGCAGGAACAAGATGTCTTCACGCAGGCTTCCATGTAAGGAGTCTGGCGCGTGGAGCTGCAGACATCCTTAGGCGGGAAGAACCAAAGGACAAGCAAAGAGGAAAACAAGGCGTAAGGGTGGGACGGCGACAAGAGGGAAAAGAAGGCGGAAAAGAGAGAAGGAAGAGGGACGGGACGGCGGAAAGAAAGAGAGAGAGAGGCGGGAAGGAAAATATATATTATTATTAAAAGTAAAATATAAGTATAAATATTAAATAATAAAAGAGAGATCGGGTCAGAGAACGGGTACCTGGGTCGGGTCGGATCGGGGCAGATGTCACAGTTTGCATGGTATGATTTGGCCTAATAAGTTCCAACACCCTTTTTAGAACCCTCCAGGTAAGCAACAGGGTCCCGCGTCTGATTGGGATTTATACGCATTGCTTATCCTTAGGTTTAAAAACCTTGGTGTCAAGGGTTCGAAAAAACAAGTGTGTCACCCTTCCAGTTACTACATACCCGTCACGTAGAACCAACTTTAAGAGGATTGAAAATCGTTTTTTTTAATAAATAAATAAATAGATAAAATAAATAAAATAAATTGTTTAGGCATAAACCTTGGATTTTGTGTGTGAATAGGTGTACACGTGACGCTATAAAACGTAATAAATTTGAGCGTATGAATGAACTTTTAATAAAAGTGCGGGCACACAGCATATAGGGTATACATGCAATTCGGGGCCCTAAAATAAACTATAACTATACTAGGCTGATACGTCTAACAACCTATCTTATAGTTACGGCTCTGATACCAATCTGTAACACCCCGGCTTTAATTATATCATTTCATTTCGTAACGTAACAAGTACACAATTATTCATAATTAAAAATAACAAAAAAGAAACACTTCATCAAAACAATAAATAAGTTCTTTAATCAAATATCCTAAGGTATACTAATGATCTTCATCCTTAGCATGCCATCGATTCAACCTGTAGCACGTTGAAAATAATATATTTGTCAACAATTAAGTTGGTGAGTTTTCATAAGTTTTTGAGTATACATATAAATAAAAACCACGATTCAACATTCGTAATGTAATAAATATCCAAGCGTAAAGTAGATGAAATCAATAAATGTCGTCCTCTCGTTCCTTTAGCCGAGGCCGTAGTAATAGGGGAAATGAGAACCACCTTACGAACAACCGAAGTCGTAACGTTAGACGGCGTAGGTACGTCCCGTCGGACCCTCCCACTATGTGTATGCATTTGCGTAACTTCCACCATAAAAATAGTAAACACGTTGCAAGCAAGTTCAGGTATGATCATAAACAATATGCAAGTATAATATTAACATGTACGCAAATTGTGAATCGGTTTGTAAATAAGCACATAACTAACGAGGTAAAAACTTGTGACATGCTACACCCCAAAAATACTAAAAGAGTTAAAATGGGGTTATGAAAAACTCACTTGGAATAGGGAATGCGGTAACGAGAAGATGGTAACAGTTAAAGCAACTAGGTGGTTTCACGAGAAGTCCCGAAAATTCGCCCTAGTTATAAGGTATAAACAACATATATATCTAAAGCGAAAAGAACGAACTAAACATGAATATAAAACAAAATAGGTTTATAACAGATTTGGGGATCGTTAGTTTGTTACGTATATTTAAAACGAGTTTTCAAAAGTGTAATTAAAACTTTTATTAGTTTAGTTATTCTTATAAATCGTGTTGGAATATTAAACGAAAACTATATGTTTAAACACTTAAAATATATATATTCCGAATTATATATATATATATATATATATACGAGAACGTTAAATAAACTCTATTTTAAAGGTTCAATGGGGTTCAGTTTAGTTAAACGAGTGTAAACAATATTTATTTTAATATAGTAAAGTATTTAATAATTAAAAAGGTTTAAAAATAATTAATATAAAAAAATCAACAAAAACCGGGCCTGGGGGAATCGAACCCGCGCCCTAGGCCGGTTCAAGGCTTAACGAAATGCCACTGACCATCTGGACTAGTTTGTATTTTGTTTACAACATAAGAACATATATTTAAATATAATAGTTCTGGTTTTCCCCAATTCTATTATAAACCCTAAACCTAATCGATCACAATTGAAGATTATAAACGCTCTGTTGATAAAAACCGGGGTTTTATCAAACGCCCAAACCGAACCCAACCCATATAAAGATTACCTAATATGATGAAGTATTGAAGGACAACAAGAACTAGGGTTTCGGCCAAGAACGCGATATCAAACGAGACCTAGAACAGCTGTTTAGATGCAATTGACTTAGGGGTTTGCTTCGTGATAGCGAGGTGATGGTGTGGAGCAATTTAATTGAGTTTTGAACTCGTATTTATAGGCTAACGAGGTCGATTCCAGTCCGCGCTCATAATTAACGAAAATGATTCGTATTGATTGATTAGCTGTCAATGACGCGTTCTTTCCATACATATGGTTGGCGTGAAGGTTAAGGATCAATGAATTTAAACCAAATTCCGGATTTTATGGTTAATTAGAAGCGAGATATGGAAGGGGGGGGGGGGCTGTTGGCGGTGACGGGAAAGGAAGAGGGAAGGAGGGAGTTTGAATAATATTTGCAAACAAGTCCTTCAAGATTGGTTTGGTGGTAAACAATATAGTGTAGGGGTTAAAAGTGTAGACAATATATACTTTAAACGATTTAGAATACGCGTAATTATAGTAAAGACAAAACCGAAAGACATAATTAATAAATGGATGTTTTTATTAAATATAAAGATCCGATTACAAAAGGGTAATAAAACGGATACAAATACGACACCGAAACTTGACGAATGTCACAGCATTCCCAACTTTTAGGAAATTTCGTCCCGAAATTAGGAATTAACATCCGTAGTAAAAAGATGTGGATACTTAGACTTCATTTGGTCTTCACGTTCCCAAGTGACTTCCGCACCGCGCTTAGATTCCTAACAAACCTTGACCAAAGGGATCCGGCTACGCTTGGTTTCCTTATCCATTCGATCTACTATTTCCATCGGTCTCTCAACAAAGTTCATTGTCTTATCGATACGTACCTCGTCTAGAGGGATATGAAGGTTCTCGTCAGCTAGAACCTTTCGAAGGTTCGAAACATGGAACACAGGATGGATGCCTTGAAGCTCTTGCGAGAGCTCGAGGCGATAAGCAACATCTCCGATTCGTTCAAGGATTTTGAATGGACCAACAAAACGAGGGGCTAGTTTACCCTTCATTCCGAAACGGACTACTCCTTTCCAAGGTGAAACCTTGAGGAGGACAAGGTCGCCAACTTCGAATTCCAAGGGTCGTCGTCGTTTATCAATATAAGACTTTTGGCGACTTCTAGCAGTAAGCAGATTATTACGAATTTGTGCAATTTTGTCGGTGGTATCTTGTACCATTTCGGGTCCAGTGAGCTGAGTCTCACCGATCTCGTTCCAACAAATAGGGGAACGGCATTTACGGCCATAGAGCGCTTCGAATGGAGCCATTTTGATGCTAGAATGATAACTATTATTGTATGAAAACTCGACCAATGGAAGATGAGTATCCCAATTACCACCAAAATCAAGCACACAAGTTCTTACCATTTCCTCAAGGGTTTGAATGGTTCTTTCAGACTGACCATCCGTTTGAGGATGATAAGCGGTGCTAAGATCTAGACGGGTTCCCAAAGCGGTTTGAAGTGAACTCCAAAAATGAGACACAAAACGACCATCACGGTCAGATATAATACTCAAAGGTATACCATGGCGACAAACAATCTCGTTGACATAGATTTGAGCGAGCTGCTCGATCGAATGCTTTTCCCGAATGGGAATGAAATGAGCTGATTTGGTTAATCGATCGACGATTACCCAAATGCTATCATGTTGCCTCTTGGTGGTTGGAAGTTTTGTGACGAAGTCCATCGTAATGTTCTCCCACTTCCAGACTGGAATAAAAGGTTGCACGAGCAAACCAGCAGGTTTTTGATGCTCAGATTTTACCTTAGTACATGTTAAACATTTTCCGACATAGATAGCGATATCTTTCTTCATGCCGGGCCACCAGAAAGTAGTTCGAAAGTCGAAATACATTTTATCCGCACCGGGGTGGATAGAATATCGTGACTTGTGAGCTTCGTCCATTATAAACGTGCGAAGATTGTCACGATCTGGGACCAAAGGCGGTTAAGAAAATAGAGCAAACCATCACGCTTGGTTTCGAGTTGGAGTTCAGCACCACACGACATCTCCTTGTACAAATTGCCTTCAGTGACTGAGATGTGTTGGGCCTTAAAGATATGTAGTTGAAGATCGTTTTGGATAACAATGCTTACAAGAAGAATGTTTTGACATGGGTTTGGCGACTAAGGGCATCAGCTACTACGTTTGCTTTACCGGGATGGTAACGTATTTCTCAATCGTAGTCACTAAGAAGTTCGGCCCATCGTCGTTGCCTCATGTTTAAATCTTTTTGGTCGAAAATATGTTGGAGACTCTTGTGGTCGGTGAATACCACATATTTCGTCCCATACAAATAGTGTCTCCAAATTTTCAACGCGAATACAACAGCCCCGAGCTCAAGGTCGTGTGTCGTATAATTCTTTTCATGAACCTTAAGTTGTCGTGACGCATAGGCGATGACCTTGCCTCGTTGCATGAGAACGCACCCGAGACCTTGATTCAAGGCATCACAATAGACAACAAAATCCTCGTTTCCTTCGGGAAGGGCTAGGATAGGAGCGTCGCAAAGCATACACTTCAAGGTTTGAAAAGCTTCGTCTTGCTTAGCCCCCCACTCATAAGGTTTACCCTTATGAGTTAAGGCGGTGATGGGTAAAGCGATCTTGGAAAAGTTCAAAATGAAACGACGGTAATAACCAGCGAGACCAAAAAAGGATCGAACTTCCGTAGGTGAAGTCGGGGTCTTCCAATTTTTAACGGCTTCGATTTTAACGGGATCAACATGAATGCCTTTTTCGTTAACGATATGGCCAAGGAATTGAACTTCGTTTAACCAAAACTCGCATTTGGAAAACTTGGCAAAAAGTTGTTCTTTCTTCAATAACAAAAGAATATCATGCAAATGTTTTTCATGCTCAACTTTAGATTTCGAGTAAATGAGAATGTCGTCGATGAACACGATCACGAATTTATCAAGATAAGGCTTGCATACGTGGTTCATGAGGTCCATAAACATCGCAGGTGCATTAGTCAAGCCGAAAGGCATAACCATAAATTCGTAATGACCGTAACGAGTTCGAAAAGCGGTTTTGGGTATATCATCCTCATGAACGCGCAATTGGTGATAACCCGAACGAAGATCGATTTTTGAAAAGCAAGATGCGCCTTGGAGTTGATCGAAAAGGTCGTCAATTCTAGGCAAAGGGTATCCGTTCTTAATCGTGAGTTTATTGAGTTCACGATAATCGATACACATTCGAAAGGAACCATCCTTCTTTTTAACGAAAAGAACAGGTGCGCCCCAAGGTGATGAACTTGGGCGGATGAAACCTTTGCTAGAGAGTTCCTTTCAGATGGGGTTGTAGAAGTGACAAGTGGCAAAACTTGTAGTATTTTATTAAAGGGTATCAGATTAAATTAACAAATTTAAAGCATAAATTTTAAGAATGATAATTATTATTTTGCTATTATAATTTTGTTAAAAAATGTGAGGAAT
This sequence comes from Bidens hawaiensis, assembly GCF_021521415.1. NCBI lineage: Eukaryota > Viridiplantae > Streptophyta > Magnoliopsida > Asterales > Asteraceae > Bidens > Bidens hawaiensis. The sequence continues at coordinate 300,801 of NW_027491730.1, forward strand.
AATGTAGAAGTGACAAGTGGCAAAACTTGTAGTCTTTTATTAAAGAGTATAGATATAGATTGGTTAAGGATTTTTATAGAAGGAATAAATGTTTTGTATTTTATATTGAATTGTTGTAATAATGTATTGTTTTATTATTAATGAAATTGACGCATCAGATTTTGATTTAATATATGTATGAGTGACACATTAGCTCTAGTGCGGATGGGGTTGTTATTGTAATCCAAACATGACATCAATTGACATGAAAATGATTAACATAAAAGATTATATGAAAGTGTAGATCTTTAGTATGATTAAAAGTTAATAATCCGCTTCTATATCTTGAGATGATGTAAATACAAAATTACAACATAAAGAACGGACAGATAACAAATATGGATACAGGATTTCTTTATTGTAAAGGTTAAGAATCAGGACAAACGAATAAAATTGTAAAAGCAACAGTGTTACATAAAAGTTATAAGTAGCAGCAACATGGACGCCAACATTAAGGCTCATAAACATCAGCTATATCAAAGCGGCAGAAGCAACATCAAATAAACCAGGAGCATTGGTTAACCAACTCATAATCGAACATAAACAGTGGCGGATCCAGGAATTTTTTTTAGGTGGTTCCCTCTTAATTTATAAGGTGGTTCCTACGCGTCTTCTATATATCCGTACACTATTATTTCGAAACTCGGGTGGTTCCGGGGAACCACCCGTTTGTATGCTGGATCCGCCAATGAACATAAACCATGTCAAAAGCTGATTAACTAAAAATCAATCGGTTAATACAAATCAATAACCGAAAAAGTAGCTTTATGTTTTAGTTCTATTATTTTGAAAAACCCAGACTGGAAGGGGTATAAAACTAGTTTACATGGAGAGAGATCATTAACTAATTGTGCAAGAGGGCAGTCGTGGGGTGGCGTGTTTCTAGTTCACCGTTGGGTTGAATTAGTAAGTCACAAAATAAAGGTAAAATCCCTAAAAACACACATGAAATTATGTTAGGTCCTCTTATGCAGGGGCGGACCCACGTAGTAACTATCGGTGTCCCGGGACACTAATGTTTTTTTTAAAGTTCCGTAGAAGCGATATAATAAATTTTTTTAGGACCCCATAAGAATTAGTATTTGGACCCCATATTGATGTTACCATTCTAGTCTAATGGAAACTTCCTTGGTTTACCAATCAAAAGACCTGAGTTCGAACCTAGGCTGCTAAATTTTTATGTTTTTTTTATATACTTAATATTAGTTTTGGACTTTTAGCCTTTGGGTTTTAACTTATCTCAACTTAATTAGACATTCACATACAACGACACAATAATCAACAATTAAGGGGGTGTTTGGGATTCTGTAACATCCCGAATTTTATAATAATAAATAAAAGAGGTCTAAAATTTAAAAACGAGTGTTAATATTTAATTAATATTAAATCTAGAAAGAATTATGGACTTGGGTAATTAAATGGATTAAGATGGTGGGATGGGCCTTAGGTCCATGGGCTTTAAGGGATATAAATACCCCTTAAACCATCCTAAAACCCTAACTCCTCATTTCATCTTTCCATAATCTCTACACACACCCAAAACACACACACACACACTAGCTAAGTATCGGCCGAGAGAAAGAAAGAGAAGAAGGAGCGAGATTCAAGGTTAGATATAGATAGATCCGAGGTTTAAGGTTCACAAGCAAGCTAACCAAGACCAAACGAACACAAAAAGGTATGTTCTTGATCTTAAAGTTTACGTTTTTATGTACGGTTAGCGTTGGAACTTGAACCTAGAGTAGATCGGGTATAAACGAGTATTAAAGTAACAAACTTGATGTTAGAAACGAACTTAATAAACCCACGGCTAGGCACGACTTGTTTAAAATAAATCTTTGATCTAGTATTGAACGTTTTAGCTTAAAGGTCCAAACTTTATGCGTTTTCGGGCCGAGTCTTATCCAAAAATGACCATGGGAAGGTTCGCAGGAATGGTTAACATCATGTCGAAGGGTTACGGGTTGAACAGAGGTGTTATGGGGTTAAAAATCGAAACCCGTCGCTATTGTAGATAACTTCGCCGAATAAGTTCGCTTAATACTAAGTTCGCTTATAATAAGTTCGCTTAATACTAAGTTCGCTTAATACTAAGTCCGCTTAATACTAAGTCCGCTTATACTAAGTTCGCTTATACTAAGTTCACTTATGTCACACCCCCAAACGGGCCTAGGAGCGTGACTTGCCCGTTGGTACCTGTTTTGTAAATATATCATAGTATTAGGTTTATTTTAGCGGAAGACTTCTTTTAATTAAAATAATATTATATTATTCTAACTTAGTTCGGGAATAAACACCCAAACTTACATTGTTTTACAAAACAAGTAATTTACATAACAAGGATTTCGTTTATTTTTATATATCAAAAATTGAGCCATTCTTCACGAATCTTCTAACGATATGACTCTATCCTTGCTTAGCACATCTTTTCCTTACCTGAAATGTTAAATAAATACATCAGCGATATGCTGGTGAAACGTATTGACTCAATAACACAGTTTTAACAATCTTTATAATACATAGAAAGTTTTCTTATTACTTAGCAGAAACGTCTCTTATTTCGGGGACTATAGCAACAATAAAATACAACAAACTAACATGCCCTCGACAACCGATGCCCATATTGAGGAGATTAGTTTGACCAGCATGTAACAAACTATATAAATTCTCGGGACCCACTGCCCATACTGAGAAACTAGTTTAATCTACATGCAATAGTATGTTTGGATCAAGACACATGTATTGACTATCTAAGTACTTTATTATCTAACATGTATTATAAGTTTTAGAGATCCTGACATCTCATGTAAACATTCAACAAACTTTAGGATCACGTAATCCATTTACTTTGACGGACTTGTCAAGTCTGTCTAACTTGCCAAGTTTCCAATAAAAGGTTGTACGTATTCACCTTTCAATATCGAACTTTAACTTCTTTCGTTTAAGCTGGATGTACGGGATTGATCACACCTATAGTTTGATAACAACCATGTATTAATACTAGATCATGTAATCTAGTTCCAGATTATGTATCTGGTTTAACCTTGTAATTCTTTTTGAATAAAACTCTTTTATTTATTATAAGGTGACGTTTGATATAGCATGCTTTGACCTAATAGGTTCAATCACTCTCATCGAGTCTCTCCAGGAAAGTAAACGGGTCCCTTGGTTGATTGGGATTTATACGAATTACTTTCCTTAGACAAGAAACTCAACTACCGGCGATCTCCCCCTTCCAGTTACTACATGCCCGTCAAAATATAATTTTTTTACTTGGACATTACTTCATCTAGAAATAATATCCTTATGAAAACGTTTAAACGTATATCAAAACAAGGTTATAGACGATGCCCTTGACTAGGGTTTAGCATGTATAGAGATAACTTAGTACATAAGTCACCTTAGATAGGCTAGACAATTTGGACAGAGGTTCGATTCTTTGTTTTGATTGCTTACGAACTTCCTGACTCGCAGGGCTTTGCCGTAGTACTTAGCAGCGAACAATCAAGTGTTCGAAAGAGAGAAAGAATACATTTTTGGTGTGAAATTTAAGTTGAACACAACGTTGCTATTTATAGCCAAGCTGGTGACCATTAAACCGCCATTTAAGGGTCAAAATTTACAATTTTGGCCCTTAGGCTTTTGTTTTGCTGATTTCGAACCCTGTACTTTCTCGTTTTGTCATGCAAAAATACTAAGGCGGCCCTTAAGCGGCGATGCGAGCGTGCGAAGTGCAAAGTGCGCCATATTGTGCCCATCGCCCGAGCCCGTGCACGTGCGCGTGCGCGTTCGGCTGCTTCGCACCCTCCGCTAGGACCACTGGGTGTATAAGGGCATATAAGAATATTACTATGGAATTTCATCTCCTTATAAGGAGCTTAACATTTTTATCCACTTCCAATGTGGGATGAGATTTGCACTCCTTATTTATACCCATGTGCAAGGATTCCACTTTCATTCCTCTAGGGATGAGCAAAATCGGTACCGGTACCGATACCAAAATCGTACCGATTTGGTACCGTCGGTACCTAATCGGTACCAAAGTTTTAAGTTTCGGGATCGGTACGGTACGGTACGGTACCGGTATTTCCCGATTTTTTACCCTCGGTACTGGTACTATCCCGGTACCGTCCTGATACCGAACCGAATATTTCGGTACCGGTACTGGTACGAATTTCTAATTTTCGGGATCGGGAAAATCGGGTGAGTACCAGTACCGAGGGTGAGTACCAGTACACGATACCATCCCATGCTCATCTCTACTTTCCTCCACCAATGTGGGATGCTTCCTTTTTCATATTTTACAAAGTTTATCCATAAACTTTTGATATTGATAATTTTAGTCTAAAATATTTATGGATTTTTATGGGCTCTTACAACTTAATACTAAGTTCGCTTATACTAAGTTCGCTTAATACTAAGTTCAAAAAATCTGATACGATAGGACGAGTTTTGATACGTATAACTTATATACAGTTAGCAGAGCACGGTTAAAGAAATGAATTACGATAAACAGAGAAAAGAAGCAGAGTTCAGGTGAGTTTCTAGCCCCATTTCCTTGTTATGTTTTCGGGGCTGTGTGCATACTCGACGTGAAGTGTGAATACACTTACCCTAAGTGGTAAGTGTATGTTATAATGATTAATGTGATAGTAAGTATTATGTTATGAATGAATGTTTGTCAGTGCGTGAACGATCTTCGGATATTGCACGTACTGCCAATGGAAATGATCTCTAAGTGGTTATTAGTGTGTGTAAATGTTATGATGTAACTTGGTTATTATGCAAATGATGTGATGATATGAAGTGTGTTGTAAACAAGTAGAGGTAGAGTGTGTTAGCAGTGGCAAGAGTCTAGTAAGAGTGTTAGTGGCATGACGATAGTACGTGGTAGGGTAAGCCTATACGTGACTTCATTATTAAAGTGGCAAAGTGGCATAACGTTATACGTTATTAAAGTGGCAAAGTGGCATAACATTATTCGTTATTAAAGTGGCTAAGCGGTAGGGGTAAATAAGAGGTTAAGTGGTAAGGTGAGCCGGTCAGATAGTGGGTTACGTGTCTTAGGATACGTATATAATGCATGTAGTGGTTGTATGGTAAGTTGCTTGATTAACTAGAACTCACTCAGCGTAGCTGACTTTTAGTATGCACGTAGGTGAGCTGATTATAGAGTTAGCATGGGGATGACACATGACATGGATTGAACGGTTGGCATCTGATGATGGAAGAAATGATGTTTTAAATATAATGTTTTGTGTTATGGTATTAAAGAAAGGATTTAATGTTTTGTAACGAATGATTGATGTTTTATATTCCGCGAAAAGTTTTAATAAACTCTGACTTGTAGAACTGCGTTTATGAGTAAATCCGACGCTAAAGTGGGGCTATCGGGTACGGGGCCTTACAGATTCCTTATTTTCATCAACTTATAGCTTATAAATTCTTAGAAAAGTTAATAAGGTGTATAAGGTGTTTGGCAAACCATAAGGCCTTATGGATTTTAACTTATGAAGAAGACAAAATAAAGGGGTTGTGAAAAGTTAGAAATCTCTAACTTATTAACTTAGTGTGTTTGATTTACCAATTACACCCTCTAACCCTCCGAACCCATTACACTCATTTTAAAAAAGAGTGTCCTTTTTAGTCATTTTGGTTTCCCCCAACACATAAGCTAATCCAAACATTTTTTTTAAAAACTTCTTTTAAAAAATGCATAAGCTTATAAGTACTTTTAACTAAAAGTCCCTTTTCACTTAAATAAGCAATCCCAAACACACCCTAACATATTTCTACCACACCCCTCAAACCCACTGCTCAACCCTAACTCATGCCCCTCTCAGATTTTCCGGCCCATCTCCGCCGGCCTCCGCCCATCTCCGCCAGCATCCGCCTCTCTATAGCCACTGTTCACCTCTCTCTGGTCTTATAAGTCTTTGTTTCCTCTGATTTTGTCTCATACTAAAGGTAATTTTAGGGCTAATTAGTTGATTGATTTTATATATAAGTAAACTCATATTGGTTATTGTATGTTGTATATTCTTGTTAGATTGTGACTTAGGGCTAATTATGCAAGAATCATTAAAATCTTGGTCCGCCACTGGTTACAAAGAATATAGCCATAAGGAATAAGGGAGAAGTTGGTGGTACATTAAGACCATTTAATCCCGATTGTTTAACGGCTTTAAGTAATGGTTAGAGTATAGTGTAAAGACGGATAAAGTATTTTGTTTGCTTTGTTACTTGTTCGATAAAAAATGGTCAAAGAGATGCATTTGTAACCTATGGATGTCATGGTTGGAACAAAAAAGCGAGATTGGTTTCTCATGTAGGTAAGGTGAATAGTCATCACACTAAAATCTGAGTATGGGACCTTGCCTTGACCCGACCCGAACTATGACCGACCCAAAAATTTTGAGCATTGAAAAAATGGGACACCATTGAGCAAAAATCCTGGGTTCGCCACTGGTCTTATGTGAACATTAACTATACAATTTCATCATATGAACATGTCCTTTGTCCTTTTGTTGCGAAGATCATATCTGCCGACCACATGGACACCTTAAGGACTTGATCATCGATGACACCAACCAATTTCTTTTCCTTACGCATTTGACTCGTACAGAGCCACCGAGTTAAATACGTAAGGATATAATTGAAACTTAAGTTATAAATTTAGGTAAGTAAAAGTTATATCGGAATTCGAATCATAATTTAAAAAAAAAAAAGAAAAAAAAATATGCTTGTATCATTCATATAAATATCTAATCTAATAAAGAGAGAAAATAATTTATAAGAATATACGATATGATCATATAATTATAAATAATGAAGTGATGTGGTAATATATATATATTCCATAATAAGAAGATATTTTTTTGTTTTGTTTTGTTTTGTTTTTGGTGTTATATAATTTTTCTCACGCTATTATCAAATCAATTAAAGGTTTAAACCCTACTAAACCTCCTTTAAAAATCTCTAGCTCTTCGATTCAAATTAAAGGTTTAAAATCTCTAGCTCTTTGATTCACAAATTAACATGTTACCCGGTTTGTTTTATCTCAAAATCTCATGATTGATTTAATCTCTTCTTAGTTTGCACACATCAGGAGAGCATGTTGAAGAAAATCCTAAAACTCTATAAGAAGTTAAAGACGAAGATGGAGACGAAGAAGAAGAAGACGACGAAAGCCGATCAGCTTCCACTTAGTTTAATAGAATTGGAGATACTACCAAGGCTTCCGGCAAAGTCCATAGGCCGGTTTATGTGTGTTTGTAAACAATGGAAATCGTTCCTATCGACGCCTGCATTTGCCCGGATGCACCTCCACCACGTAACCATCAACGACTATAAACTTCTCACCCTTGACTCCTGTTGGCCGGTCATTTTTCTTACGCGTAATTTTGAACCCCTCAACGACGTGTCAACAATCACCCCTTCTAACTTTGATCCTCTTGGTAGTTTTGTAATGCTAGAAACCTTGGATGGGTTGGTATGTTTAGCCTCAACGCCTGCAAGTCGTACACTCGTATTCTGGAATCCGTTGACGGGTGCCTTCAAGAGGTTGTCGGCTAAGCCCTTCAATCCTTTCCCCTTTACTCTTGATGTTATCGGTTTCTATAAGGACCATTCTAATGATTACAAACTTCTTTGTTTGAATAAGAAAAATCGACACTACGTGGCTTATATCTATTCTAATAGATTGGATTCATGGAGAGAGATTGAGTTTTTAGTCTAATCTAACATTGGCAGCATTTCCACTCATGCTATCTTTTGGGACCAATGCCTTTATTTCACTGTGGCAGATATGTCTATTGAAAGAAAAACCTGGGCCTGGATTTTATGTTTTGATGTGAAGACAGAAAAATTTAGGAATATACAATGTCCGGTGGTTCGAGGTGGTGCAAAAGACTATTATAGAAGTTTAGTCGTTCTCAATGGATGCATTCACTTGTGTGTATCCTATACAATATTAAATATGAAGCATGTCGATGTGTGGCGGCTGGATGGTGATGCTGGGTGGGTGAACGCGGTTGCTTTTAGCTGCAACAGGTGTACAAGGGTGTGTGCATCCATAGCGAGTATTGGCAATTGGCTTGCCATTTTAGAGGGAACCCATTCTTTTATAAAAATGAATACGGAGGACTTCTTAACACACTGTTGGAGATTTTGTTCTTTGAGATGGGTGTATCCAATTGATCAACTGATATATGTTGAGACTCTTGTATCGCCCAATCCGTGATTGGTGAATTTTTTCTTTTCTTGTATTAATTATGTTCTTGTTTATTGTTCTGTCGATGGATTCAAACTATTCACATTCAGTTAATGCAGTATGTGCTCGGTATCTATTTGTTTTCATAAATGTCAACAGCATGTTTTAGGCACAATGACTTTGTATGAGAGAACTCTATAGTAAAACATGCTTTGAGCAGAAGCACTTCGTCAACGGGGCTGGTGACTGGACCGTAGTCAGGCAGCAGCTTGGCATGGGAAAGTAAAGAAATCCTAATCTATGTGTACATGCGTCCTCGGGCCAAGACAAGAAGGAGTTGCATATTATTGATAAGCAATATACACAGACAATCACAATATTGGTTGGTACGAGAGATCGAATGTTATATTTTTGTTCCCTAAGATGTGACATAAAGAATAATCAGTTCCCCCTTATTTATAATTATACCTATACTAGGCATTAATTGTCATGTCTCATTCAAATATATGTGTCATAAATACGTCACCATAGTTATATGCTGTTAATTTGTAGTTACGATGTTTGAGATCACCTGCTGTTGGTTTATGAATTTAATGGGGTCATGCTACTCTCATTGTTGGCCCAACATTCAAATAGAGATCAAGAACCATGTAACCATAATGTCACAATCAAAATATATATATGTTATTTTACAAACATTTCTTTCTTTTAAATACATTCATAAACTGAAATCGATCATTATTAGTTTCCATCAAGTAACATAATTATGCTTACTGCTCGACTATAATTACATATCATCCAAAATATAAGAATAATAATTACTCGAGTACAAAGAATATAACACGCATATTAACTTAATTAGACTTCCAGCTTGCTTACCGACATCCGAATCAAGGTTTAGCCACAGTAGAGCAACCAAGCGGATGGGACAACACTTGGTTGTTTGCATACCGGCTAGGAGCCGAAGAGTGCCTACGACCCTTTGGCATACAACCACTCACTTCTTTTTCATGAAAAACCGGACCCTTCCGTGTCACAAAAACCTGATCTCTGGACTCCAACAACATCGTTTTGATAATGTTTACATGCCTATGTCCTCGGCCAGCGGATTGTACCAGTTGGAATGACATTATAATGAGAAAACCAAATAAAGCAATGTGAAGAATACCATTAGTAGTAGTTGATGGCATTTTTGAATGTGTGTGGTGTTTGGATTGAATGAAGTGCGGTATTTATAACAAGGGAAATGAATGGTGAAAGAAGGGGACACTCGTGAGTTTCTGAGGCAGATAGATATTGTACAGCTAGCAGCTCAGAGTACGTATGATCCAGTACGCAAGTTTATGAACCGAAATTGATGAGTTGTGTTTTCCTTTTTTGCCCGTGAATTCCAGAAGTCAAACTTCATCATCCCACCTCACCATTATCTATCAACTTCATTTGTTTTTGTAATAAAGTCTTGATTTCCTTTTAGACTATACAGATTTGATTAGGGCTATCACTTTAACCGAAACCTGACTTGAGAAAACTCGAACTAACCCAGTGGCGGATCCAGGAAACTCTCACACACGGGTCAGAATTTTTTTGGATCGGTATGCAGTTATACATATAAAGAAATTTGTTTTTGTTCAGCCGTTCGAGTCAGGTTAAATCGTTATATAACTTTTTTTTGTCCGCTTCAGCCGTTCTGGTTGGATGAAATCGGGTCAGGTCGGGTCACATAAGCCAAATATACTTAATCAAACAAAATATCATTAGATATAAATAATTAAAATACAATTTATTTAAAATTGGTTTTTACGGATTTTTTTTTCAATTTAACCAAAACATTATTTATTTTGTCATTAGCAGAACCAGATATTTATGACTGGGGGTCACAACGTAATTCCTACTTGCATAAATGTATTTAAAATATATAATTTTCTAGTTGATATACAATCACTTGACTGATATTAAGTTGTACCGATCAATATTTGTTTAAAAGTTTTCTTATCAAAAGTAAGTAATAAGAATACATATAATCTAATAAAAAGAAAATATGATAAGTAAAATAAACAAAATATAAACAATAAAGAACCAAAAGATTTTATAGTTTTTATAATAGACAAGACAAAATAGTAGACAAATAATCTAGTGGTTAGATATTTTATATATATTTGTTTTTAAGTTTGAAAAAAAAAAAGAAAGAAAGAATATGTCACTGGGTGACCAGCCCGTCATCGAATACTTTCCAGGAATAAAAAGTTTATTTTGTAGGCCTTTTAATTTGTGCCTTTAAGAAACCCATGATACTGAAATAACATATAGGGTATCCATGTGTTTCTTTCTTCTTTATCTATCACCAAAACAACACAGCAGGGAAGAAACGTCACAGCATCAGTCGGAATAAAATTTTCTGGTCACACTAACTTCTTTCTTCTATTTTTCTTTCATCATTCATTGGATTTGAAATTCCACAGGGGTCGATATCAAAATTTCAGAGAGGTCGGTCAGGATATTAACACTAATAATTTTTTGTTCACAGGGGACGGCCGACCCCCGCACCGTATGCGTAGATCCGCCTCTGAACTAACCTAACCGTAAAAACCTGAACCCGTACCGAAGTAATTCGAGTAGGGATGAACGTTTTAGGTACTGGTACCAAATTCGATACCAAATAGGTACCAAGTTTTAAGTTTTCGGTATCGGTATAGTTCGGTACGGTACTGGAATTTCCCGAATTTTGTACGAAATACAGGTGTAACATCCCGAAATTTCAAGATAATATTAATTATATTACTTAATAATAGAGGGAAAGTTTACTCGGGTTATCAGGAAATAAATAAAAGAATAGGAGTTGGTATGGGTCGGGCTAGTGTCGGGTAATGGATGTGGGTTATGGACTTGGATTAATAGAGATGGGTTAAATGAGAATGGGCCTTAGGTCCATGGGATTTCAGGGATATAAATATCCCCTAAACCCAAAATATCTTTCATTTTTCACCAAACTCCCTAACACACACACACCACACACTAACTTCGCCGGAACCGGGCCGAGCCAAGGGAAGAATCGGGCAGGTCCAAGAGAAAAAGATTAGCGTGCTAGCAGGTTAACGAGATCCAACAAGCTCAAATGTATGATTCTTGATTTTTGAAGTTTAAAGATCCAAGCTTTTTTAGTGTATAAACGACCAAAAATGGTCGGGTAGCGTAGTGGGTGATATTGAACCATAGCAAGGGTGTTAAAATCGCTCAAAATGCTGGAAAGAAACCGAACAGCGGCTGTCTGGGCAACTTCGCCTTCATTTGGGCAACTTCGCCTTCAACGCGACGAACTTCGCCTGCAAGCTAAGTTCGCCTGATGAACTTCGCCTGCAAGCTAAGTTCGCCTGATGAACTTCGCCTGCAAGTTAAGTTCGCCAGATGGCAACTTCGCTGTAAAGTTAAGTTCGCCTGATGATAACTTCGCCTGAAGCCAAGTTCGCCTAAGGTTTAACTTCGCCTGAAGCTAAGTTCGCCTGAGGTTTAACTTCGCCTAAAGCCAAGTTCGCCTGAGGTTTAACTTCGCCTAAAGCTAAGTTCGCCTAAGGTTTAACTTCGCCTAAAGTTAAGTTCGCTTAGAAAATAAATTAAAAACCTAATGGAAAATGTGTTAAGACAGTTAATGTAAATAAAATTTTTCCAAGCTGACCTGGCAGCTCGACCCCAGCCAGGGGCTCTGCCCCTTGGACCCTGCTAGGGGCTGCCGCCCCTAGACCCCGCTGCCAGGGGCGCTGCCCCCGGACCCCCGTTCGTTGTGGGTAATAGTTAAGACTGGAAAGATGATATGAGTAGTGATAGTTGTTTGATACGTGTACTTGCTATACAGTCAGCCGTGCACAGCTGAAGAAAGGGATTACGATTAACGGTGAACGTAACCGTGTTCAGGTGAGTTTCTAGCCCCATTCCTTGTTATGTTTTCGGGGCTGCGTGCATACTCGATGTGTTGTTAATACATTCATCCTAAGTGATAAGTGTATGTTATATGTGATATATGTGATAGATATGAATGATTGCTTGTCGGTACGCGAACGATCTTCGGATATTGCGCGTACTGTCAGGTTAAAAATAAGGGTACGAATATTATATATCGAAGATGTATGAATATTTCAAATGAATGCTTGTCGGGGCGTGAACGATCTTCGGATATTGCACGTGTCGACAAGGGGTATGGTTGTTAAATGAATGAGGTAAAGAATGCCTAGAGTGTTCTTATGTTATAATGTAAGTATGTGTATATAGGTACACGAATGGCATGTGAGTTCTACGTTCGACATAGTAAGTTAGGATGGCAAATCCCTCTAGCTTCTGTCGGACATAGACTCGGCTGGTGATGGCGTAGTTAAGGACTGCGAGCCTTATACGTGAAGTAGAGGATATATGTAGACGTAGATAAAGACTGCGATCCTTATACGTAATGTAGATAGGCGTCAGCATAGGAAAGGACTGTGAACCTTATACGTGCTGTATTTGTAGCATAGGGGAGGACTGCGAACCTCGTACGTGCTATGAATTAGGTTGCAACATAGGGAAGGAATGCGAACCTTGTACGTGTTGTGGATATATTACAGCAAGGAAAGGACTGTGAACCTTATACGTGCTGTATTTGTAGCATAGGGGAGGACTGCGAACCTCGTACGTGCTATGAATTAGGTTACAGCATAGGAAAGGACTGTGAACCTTATACGTGCTGTATTTGTAGCATAGGGGAGGACTGCGAACCTCGTACGTGCTATGAATTAGGTTGCAACATAGGGAAGGACTGCGAACCTTGTACGTGTTGTGGATGTGCTATGGTATAGGGAAGGACCGCGATCCTTGTACGTACCATAAATGGTGAACATAGGTAAGGACTGCGAACCTTGTACGTGTTCACGACCTTGAGTACAGGTATAGACGGTGAACTATGAACGTACTCTCGGTAGACTGAGGTTAGTGATTGTAGATATGTATGTATGTATGTATGGTAGCAAGTATGTATGTAGAACAGAAGGGTAACTAGTGAAGTATGGATATGTATCTACGGATATGTATGTATGTGTATGTATTGTATGGCGTTCGATTAACTAGAACTAACTCAGCGTAGCTGACTTTTAGTATGCACGCAGGTGAGCTGATTATAGAGTTAGCATGAGGATGACACACGGCATGGATTGAACGGCTGGCATCTGAAGAAAGAAGTAAAGATGTTTTAAATATAAAGTTTTGTGTTATGGTATCAAAGAAAAGATTTAATGTTTTGTAACAAATGATTGATGTTTTATATTTCGCGAAAAGTTTTAATAAACTCTGATTTGAATAACTGTGTTTATGAGTAAATCCGACGCTAAAGTAGGGTCACCGGGTTCGGGGCCTTACAACAGGTACCAAACCGATACCAGTGCCGGTACCATATAATTCGAATTTTTGGGATCGATACTAGTCCGTACCGGTACCATCCCTAGCTCATCCCGAAACTCGAATTGGCTATTGGGTCAGAATTATGGGTTTTTGGTCAACCCGAAATACCCGAATAAACTTTTATATTTAAAGCCAAATATACTTTCAGCTATAATAGGTTGAGTCTTAGCCTCCAAGGTTATCTGAATTTGGCAAAGATCAACGGTTAACGTTCCACCAATTATGGATCGACTTTTATTGTTTATAAATGTTTTTGATTTATGAATAAAAGAAACCATAATCGAACACCCTAATCACGACATATTGAAGACGATTTTGTTGGTTTTCTTTTTATTATGGTTAGACATTGTTAAATTTTACCCATTTTTGATTGTTTTATCGGGCTATGTTGGATTATTATATGTTTATTTACATTACGAGTGAAGAAGCATATATTGTTTTAATTTTAGCATTTTTTTAGTTTTTATTATTTTTTATAGGATGCTTGAAACTCGATTAACCCAACCCGAAAAACCCGAACCCGAAAAAGCCGCAAGAGATTTGCGTTGGGTTTTGGGTCAAGATCTAAAATGTTGAAACTCGAAAAATCCAACTTGAAACCTAAAAACTAACCCGAAAAACACCCTAGATTTGATAACGACAAATATGTTATATGTCATTACTTTATCAAAGGGAGACCTTGTTAAACATAAATAATTCTAGCTCATTATACAACTAGAGGTTTTCAAAAAATCCGAATCCGTATCGGAAATGTCCGAGAATCCTAATCCGAATTATCCGAAAATTTGGATATCCGAACCTATCTGAAATATTTTTTTAGTTATTAAATAATAAATATTATTTACAAGAATTTCGGATAATTTTTGAATATTCCGGATAATTTGGATAATTTTTGGATATTTCGGAAAATTTTCGGATATTCGAAATATTTGTAAAAGTAGTTTTTAATTTTTTTATAATAATTATTTTTCCGGATATTTCAAATTTCTCGTTCAATATATCCGATCCGAATTTCAGATTCAGATTCGGATAGTGAAATCCATTATCCGAAAGTCTGGATATCTGACTTTGAACACCCCTACATACAACCAAGAATTTTCGAGAACGGCCCCCTATGAATATTTTTAAATAAACCCTTTCTAAAAATTCTAAAATTTCAGCCGATATTTAAAATGTCCCACCTATAACCTAATAAAAATTAATATAAGTATTAGTGCATTACTAAATGCCCAGCCCAAAATCACAAATCGTCACTATTGTGAGTATGCTTTCTTCAACGCTGTCTTAGATTTATAAATCCAACGAAACCATTTTAATGAGGTAACATCTCACTTGTTTCTTTGAGTTCTTTGACTTCCTATGATAATTTTGTGTATTTTCTATTCCATAAATATTACGATTAGCGAGATGCACCCATACGGTTTTGATGAAATTGATAAAAGAAGACTTCCGGTTGTAATCAAGTCGTACATCGATACTTTGAATGAAGATAACTTATTTGAAACTTGAATGGCTTATCAAGTTTTGTACAATTAATATTTCAAACAAAGAAACACCATTTATTTGCATTGGTTTATCGTTTATTGAAGCTAGCTCGTTTACTTCCCGTCGCAACCACAAAAGTTAAAGGATGTTTTTCGGCAATGAAACACGTGAAGTCCGATTAGCGTAATCGGACGGGTGTAAATTAAGCGATAGTCGTATGACACAGTGACACCTGTTAAGAAATACGTATGGCCTAAACAAAACATAATGTTTTAAATACAAACTTGACCCATAGTTAAATATTTAAAGACACAAACTTAACTAACAGTAATTATGCAAGCAAGGTTCAATATTCAATAACCGTGATTAATTAGTTCCTCCCATATTGATAAAGAAAATATAAAGTTGCTTTAGGAACAATAAAAACACATTATTACATGTGAAATAGTAAATGGAAATAGTAAATCAAAATTTATCCAATAACCTCTGATCTAATTGTTTAATTATTAGCTAATTACAAAGCCCATTATTGCAGTAAGCTAGGAAATGGAAAGAAGAACACATGCATTGCATATATAATTCTGGTGTGCATCAATATTCTTGGTGTACCACTAATTAAGCAAATTAAATGGGAAATTTATTAACTACAATGTAATGTATGATATGATGCATATAGCATGCATATCATAGATTAATCTCATCAAACAAAATACACTTTTCTTTCTGCGGATCGAAGCCAAACCAGAAAACAAAAACTTCTCTTCGGAGGAGGAAAAACCCTCCAGATCCACGGTTACCGCCAAAATTGTGTTGTGTTTATTTGCATGTTCATCCATTTATGCATGAGGTGGAGATTATTGTTCCAAGATTCTTGTCTTTTGACTTTGAGTTGACCTGACCTGACCTTATGGTTTGATCTTGTTTGCATGGCTGGGTAGATACTGCATTTACTTCTTCTGGCAGGCCACTAACAAGAACAAAGCGAAAGCCCGGAACCCTAATCCGGCGACTAGTAAACGCAACAAGCAAAAGTTCCAGTCCCTCAGGTCGTAACCTCTTTTGGCGATTGCGGCACATCTTGTTAGCAACCACACGGCACGGTACCTGAAGTTTAACTTTCAAAACTGAGCAACTTCTCATAAAAATGTTATATTGTGGAGGCTGGGAATCATATCCTGGCATCACCCAATTTACTATGGGACGGGTGAGGGGGGGGGGGGGGGGGAATAGTGGCATACACCATGTTGGAAACAAAGTTTTGTAATAAACTTTTGATTTCCTTTTCGACTATATGGATTTGATAATAACAAATTATGTTATATGTCACTATTTTATCTAAGACATACCTAGTTAAAACATCAATACTGCTACCTCGGTCGTACTACCATCGATGTGATAAAATGCAAATAAAGAAAGCACACGCAACTTTATAAAAAAATATATATATGAAATGATGACAAACCTTTCTGCATTAGCTAGCACAAATGCTTCCAAAGCCCATGAAGGGTAGGACCGTTTTTTCAAAAAAGGTATTATCGTTCCCTTGTCGTCGTTTTGGGTTGAAATAAGCGTCAACACAACCGGAAGCAACACTGACCACTATGAAACAATAAAAACTTGTTGTTAGGGAGATCATACTCAATTTACTACAAATTAGTCACAATAAATTAATAGAGGTGGCAAATTCCACAAATAGCAAGTTAAACAGGTTAAATAATAAAATCAGTCGCAAAACGGGGTTGAAAGTCACCCTAAGTGCATTTTAACGCATAAAAACATCCTAACCAATGCTAATAAGATAATTTGATTAGAACTAAAATAATATTCTTTTTAATCATGATTTACATAATAATTACCTATAAGACTATAAGAGTCTTAACTCCTTTTAGAAATAAAATGTTTCAAGATAACTATTTATACTGATGAAACTGTGAAATCATAAAATTATACCCGTTAATTAATTCATATACTCGTTCTCGTGTCTATTTGAATTGATCAAATCATAAAATTAGCTAAAATGGATACTAGATGAAGTCACTCTGGTGTATTTTAATGCACAAAGCCTCCTGAAGTATTGTAGAACTAGTTTATTTCAGGATAATATTAAGATTTTATTATCATATGTTCTAAACTAACTGTTTAGCTAGCAAGTGGGCAAAAAGGTGATCTTGGGTAGAATTCACTCACCAGTTGGGCAGCACCGGCTTCAAGGTAGATGGCTAGTGCATAAGCGAAGCCAGATACGCAATACAACAAGCAAAGTAAAATGATGTAGTTATCTAATAACGAAGATCTCGGAGGGTTAAAATAGTAAAATGTGCAGAGATACACTGCAGGTTTGATTACGGTGTTGAATTGATCGATTGTATCCTTTGAGAAAAAATATGCAAAACAACTCATTCCAGAACTCCGTTCACGCCCAAATTGAAATTTATCCGTTGTAAATGATCTCATAGCCGAAATCTTTCCAAGCAGAGCTGAAAATCAGCAACAAATGAGGATGTAAATGAGTCTTATAGACCAGAGTCAGTATTACGCGTATTTTATAAAATTAACAAATGCTTACAATATGCAATAATGGTGTAAGTATATCCAACTGCACCAAAGTTTTCATCACTAACTTTAGCAAGTGTTCCTAGAGAAATTCCTGCTATTAATAAAAGCAGTAAATCTACAGCTTGTAACCTAGCTTCCCGTATTCGTTGTTTTGCCACCCTGTAACAATTATTTACATAAAATACGCATTATTAGAGCATTCACAACAAGGACTGGATGCCCAAACATGAAAGTGACAATGTATGACACCCACTTTGATAACAATAAACCACCTCATTTTTGGCACTAATCTTTCAAAACTTTTGACAGGTTTGTCCTTGTGCAAGGATACGTACATGAGGTGACTCGACCGTAAATAAAATATAAACAAATAAATAAACCAAAGCTTGAAACCTCATATTTAGGGCCCTCTAATTTTATTTCAGATTTTGACAAGGAAAGCAAATAATTAATATACTTATAAATGTTTCTTTTCAGTAAAATTATAATATCTATAAATTTGTGACTTGTAAAATTTAAATATCCATGATTACCTTCCAAGAAAGAATCGATACTGTTGAGCGACACCAGGGGTTTTGCGATTAGACAAATCTTTTCCACTATTAAAATAACTTATAAAGTTATCGTTTTTGAGATGAAGAATGAACTTAAACTCTTGCCATAACTCAGAAACAAAAGATCTATCATCATGACCACCAACAGTAGAAGTTGAGCCCTCATGGGCTGATTCAGGTTTTAGATCAGGATCTTGCATGTCGGGTGGTATCGGGTAGCCGTTATGAGTCATCCATTTCAACGGGAGATCTTTGTAGTTGACACCTGATGTTGTATTAATGCCCTCCAAAATATCTATGTAATGATCCGGAGGGTTAACCCGTTCGGGTACATCGATACCAATGCCTGAAAAATATTCTTCAACCTTGTTCACTGGTCCAAGATAGGCAACAAGACCACCCTTTGCTAGAAGTATCAAATCATCAAACATCCGGAATAAACTATAGCTGAAAACAAACACATATATATACATATTAGTTCAGCAATAACATATGAAATAATATTATATATTTATTTCAGAACCAAAAATATGTATAGATAGTCCAACTAGTGGGACACCGAAACTTTTATGTGACGGTTGCATAACAACCTTATATATCGAATCAGTACGCTTTAAGAAAAAATAGTTGAATCTCAATCTCATTGATATCATCAACTTCATAAGTAACATACCAAATCCCATCAACTGATTCATTGTTTTGACATCCATTCATTATAAGAAAAAAAAAACATGAACATTTGTTGGATTGATAATAAAAATTAGAAACACGGATTGCAAACAGTTATTCAATTGGTTCAGTTTTCCATCTTAACCACAGAAAAATAATTGATCAAATTTCATTGACTCTGACTCATACTGATCGTTTATCAAATAATGACTCTGGTTATCAAATAATCAAACAACTGGCATTATGTAAAAGTGTGTTATACGGTTTTAACATATTAACGGTACTCCAACAGATGACCAGGAATAACATGTACATAAAAAATACCTAGGCTGATGAACCACCATGCACACATTTACTCCTTCATGGGCTTCACGGCGAAGTGCTTTAAGTAATAACTGAGAAGAAGAACTATCGAGACCAGAAGTTGGTTCATCTAAGATTAGTAAAGAAGATTCCATGACCATTTCCAGACCAACATTTACACGTTTTCTTTGACCTCCCGATATTCCTCTTTTCTCAACTGTACCAACTAAAGAATCCCTCACATGTTGTAACCCTAAGGACTCTATAACTCTTTCTACAACAAGTACCTTTTCAGCTCGAGAAAGTTTTGCCGGAAGCCTGCACGCGCATTAATAAATGATCATTAAACAACACAATTACAATTAAAAACATTTGAGTTGAACATATATTAAAGTTGTTTCGAATTATGTTTGTGGAAATGTTTTGGATTGTTTGGTGGTTTAAGATTCAATATTAGCACAACAAAATATGTTAGGTGTGTCATGTCGTGCTTTCTGGTTGGCTGAAAGAATTTCTTAACTAAAAACAAGAAAAATCTAATGATGTGTTCTTAAATGAAAAAAAGTCGAGCCTATTTTGTCAAACTAATCACTCAAATGGCCATTTTTGTGATTTTCACTTTTCATAAACACAAAAGTTTTAAGACATTTAAAATCCCGTCATGTTTGCTTATCAAAGTGTAACCGTTATAAATCTTAAACCATAAACCTTTGTTATACCTGCACCTCGCACTAAACCAAAGATTCTCCTCGACGGTCAAATCACCATGCACAATATCATCTTGGGGCACAAACCCGATAATTTTCTTGTAAGAATTCATAGGTTCGTTTTTCCCATTTATAAGAATTGATCCAATCACAGTACACCCCCTTGCTTTTCCCGTTAAAGCCGAAAGAAACGTCGTTTTACCAGCTCCAGACGGACCCATAACAGCTGATACCCGACCGGGTGAAATTTTCCCATTCACACTTCTTAATAAATGTCTCTTTGTACCCTTTAACATTAGAGTCAAATCTTCAAAAGAAACTTCAAGCTTTGGCCTACTCCTATAACTTGAACCGGTGGCCATAGAAAGCACCCCAGAGAATGGTGAACTTCCTTGTTGTTGCTCCATTGCCTTTTCTTTTTCTATCTGCCCATACGCGTATTTAAAAATCTCACTACGCGTATGCAACTTTTTAGCTTTTAATTCCTTTTTCGCCGCTTTCTCTCCAATGTCTACGCTAACAGTATCACGATCTTCAGGATCCTCTTCAATATCATGCATCATGATTGCCTCATCTTTCGATGATGTTCCAGCGCTAGATGGTTCTGTCATGGTGGATTTCTTGCGAGAAAATGTTCGTGAGAGCGTTTCAGCCTTTTTCTTTGCAGTTTCTTTTGCATTTCTCCATCTTTCTTGTGCTGATTCTTTTGCACTTTGTGCAGCAGCTTCTCTTGATTTTGCTTTCCTTTTTTCTCTAGTGGTGATAACTTGATCCGTACAGTTGTAGAAAATGAGTAGCAGGAGTATTAACCCAACCTAAATTTACATAAAACAATAATCGTGACGTTTAAGCGTACGTATTTTGCATAATTCTCATCAGGTAACTTCACACAATAGTAACCAAGTTTTACAAATGTCCTAACATCACTCAAAAGAATTTATTTTCCTTTAGGCACTTCTCTTTCTTTAGGTGTTCTAATTATCCTGTGAATTGTTTTATAAATGTTAATATTAAGTTGAGAAATTGATCAAACATGTATGAACCTTGGTTACCAATTAAAATTTAGTGATTTTTCTTTTTTCAAATTGACTTACAATTATGAATTTAACTTGGTTATTATTTAGTGAATACCTAGTCACTATTACCTCCTAGCTAGTTTAAGTTAATTTGTAAAAAATTATCACCATATACTAACTAGGATTCAAATATGTCCCATTTAAGTCATCTAATTTATAAAATTTTAGTATCTGTAGAAAAACTTGCACAAGACTGAAACAATTAACAAAAGTTGACTAACTTAATTAATGAACACTTTGAAAAACTTGATTAATACTGGGTGCAGTTTTCCCAACTTTTATCGAGTAAGATACGCACTTACACAAGTCATTATTCCATATGCAGTGATATTTTGCATCACGGCCTCTTTGTCACACGTAGCAAATTGAAAACACTCTGCAAGTTTGTAAAAAGTATAAGTATAAACCAGAGGTAAAACATGACTGTATCAAGAAATGCGATTTTATGCTCACTTTATAATCATATATGCATTATACTTGCCATTTACTACCAAAATAGGCATTTTCTAACCATTATTGTAATATACTTGTTATTTGGTCAAAGCACATTCTAGTTTATTTCAATTTGCCCAAGGCTAACTATTTATGATATGTATAAGGTGTGTACATATGTTACCTGTTTCATATGTTGATCCAAGTCTGCAGTAATGTCTGAAATAAGATGAATGTATGTCAGGTAAACAGTTACCAAGAAAATGTTATAATAGACTCATGATGCTTTAAACTATGAGGATATTTATAAAATTGACAATATGAAACATAATCAATACCCGGGTTCACATGAATATTTCTCAACTGAACTTGGACAGAAGAACCCTGCGGGACAAAACACCTCGCGACTACTGGTTACAGCTGCCCATACATCTGCTCCACCACAAGTATGGTTAGTCATACCCAGTGGAGGCTGGTAGCGATATCTGTTTTTTTAAAATAGATCGATTTCAGCTCATAAACCCCTATGTAAGCAAAATCATACGTTTGTTTAGAAAAATAACTTACGGATCACATATATTAGTGGTCGGGTTTAGAGTAGCCAGAGGACAGTATGATCCAGACGGACAAGCTTCAATGGCAAATAGAATTTGTTAGATACATGAAAACCCCGTAAGATATTATGTACTCCATTACTGATCAATTATATATCAAAATATGATAAGCATTACTTACGGATCATACAGGTGAGTCCAGTTGGACAGAAGAAACCTTCACAGCAAGGTTGACAATCTGTAGTTCTAAAAGGCATATCGTCTTTGTCTGATAGATCGACATCAATGCCTTTTGCAGTAGAACAACCCCAGCCCGGTTCGCATCCAGCAACCCAAGAAGTAAGATTGCAGTTCTTGTTGCCTTTGACATAAGTTGAAGTCTTGAATCCTTGTTTCTCAGCTTCTGAGAGAACAGTTACGTAGAACCTGATATCTGCTGCGGTACACAACCGCTGAGCAATGTTGCCTGTAAGTTCATGAAATTGTGATCAGATAAGGAAACAAAAGAATGATGAAAATTAGTATATGGTTTAGGATTCACTTAAGTACTCTAATCGTTTTCTTGAAAGTTCTTGTATTTCAAAGTTCTAATAGTTCGTTACCCCTGCAAGCGAGCTGCAGGTTCTAATAATATCTTTTGGACTTCGCTAGTGTGGCAAGCGAACGTTTTTCACCGCCCTTTTTGGAGTTCACTTGTCACCCTAGCTAACTTGTCGAGTTTGCTTGTAGAGGTAGCGAATCTAGATCACAAGAACTTCTAAAAAACATCATACTTAGCCGAATCTTAAATCAACAACCAATCCAAAAAGTTCACTTATTGTTGCTAGTTTATAATATTGTAGAAAGATCGATGAAAGTGGTTGTTACCATCGTTCTTTTGGATGCAATTTGACAAGAATCTCGTATCATGTGAGAAATCGAAAGCTTCATTCCACTCAGCAGTTCTGGAAATCAAGACAAAAATTTGGAAATTATCATATTTAGTTTAGATAACATGAGAACTAGTTAAACGATAGGAATGAAGACTCTTGGATAAATTAAGCATGTATGCTTGTTTGTGAATGTTAACTTGAATCTGATATGTTACTAAAACATATTTTTTTCATATCAAAGTTTCAAAATATGTTAAAAAGGACATGAAAACGTCAATCGATCAACCTATAAATTCGACATGTTACAGCCTGTACGCTTGTCTAGAATGCATGTACTTGTGAAAAATATTTAAAATAATTAAATGTTACCTCTTTAATTTGTCAAATATACAAAAAGTACGTTGGTTTTTTTATCATATCGACCTTTATGAAAACACAATCACATCAACTTACATATTCTTTATGCAAAAGCTAAGATCATTGAGGTCATCTTCATGAAAAAGAAGTGCCATAGAATTGAATTGAGAAGATATAGAATTCGTGATGGGATCCGCTTTGCCAGGACTATTCTGTTGCGCGTTGGTGAAACGATCCACCATAATTAAGGTGACGAACACGATGAAAATCCTAGTTTTGATCATCCTGTTCCTTTGAGTCTTCGAATAGCGATCAAAATATGCAATGTGTACGTTATATCAGATTAGTTATGTGATTGTTCATCAGAGCTAGAATTGATCCAAAGGAAGAAAATGTGTTGGATTTTTGGATTTTCCACTTTTGTGTTTTGTGGTTTTCAATGGCGGGGAGACGACATAGGAGTAATTATAATATTGATAAATGTTAACAAAATGTTGAAGGAACTACTGATGACGCATGGTCTTCGTGGCTTCTTACGTGTCATCAAATATAGTTTCTTAATTTGGCAACATTTTGTTAACGAAAATTAAGGAAATCTTATAAACCTTTAAAGAATGATAAAATTAGAAGAAAAAATAAATAAATAATGTTAATCAACTGGTATTGGTAATCCTTATCATATACCCGATTAAAAATTAACTTGTGTCTAATACCGAGTCATTACTTACAATACCACTGCTTATCGGGATCGTATCTCTACAATAAAAAAAAGTATCATTGACGAGGTTAAATCCGTTGGTAGAGGTGGCTATCGACAGAATTTTGTTAGTAACTGACTATTGTAAATGTGATCATAGGTAATCTCATTTGCAACATATTATCAAAGGAATTTATATATTGAAGAAATTGTAAGCTAAATCCGGGTTTAAATGCCTAACATAAGAATTTAAATATGTGAATATTGTTTTAAAAATATTAAAATATTTTGACTTATTTAAACCAAGCATCCTTATGAAAAGTTATATAAAAAAATAATCCGAGATTATTCATATTTTAATGACATGGTGTTCTATATATGCAAAAATATCGACGTGGAAAATTTGTGTTGATCATATAAGATGATAAGTTGATGTCCAATTTAATGAGATACGTTATACGTATGCTTCATGTCATAAAAAAATAAATAAAACTTAACGCTTACATTGCATGCTATACCAAAGACGACAAGCAGTTGTCTATATTATATATTAGGTTAGTTACCCGTATAGCACACGGGTTAGAATAAGTAATTTTTTTAAATAATAACATAATGTGAAATACAAAAAAAAATATATCACGTATATAAAAATATATTATACAGTAAAAAAATTACACATTACGCAATTTGAAAATAAAAAGTTGTTAGAAAATTCATAAATCATTAATTATTTCCTTGTTATTTTCTATATCAAAATTTAGTTGTAAATGGGAACTTTTTTAAGCCAACTCGTGGATTAAAACTCATTCTAATCTTAAATTGTTTTGACATGAACAATGTTCGATACTTTAATCGGTTAAAGAAACCCACCCGTTTCGTATTGGTTACTTATAAAAATCTAATATTAATAAATAATGTAATACTTTTTATATTAAACAAATTAACATATTTATAATGGTATTAATTCTTTTAAATTAGGATGTAATTATTAAAAATTGAAAATGAAATATTAAAAAGAGAAATGCGGTTAATATGAGAGAGACGAGGGAAACTTTTGTAATGATCAACATAGTTAATATGAGAGATATGAGAGAAAACTTTTGGATCAAAACCGCAGATTTCGACAAACCATAGAGACGAAAACCGCAGTTCACTCAATAATAATATATTGAAAAGAAAAAAAGAATAAAATATAAAACTATTAATAGGAAAAATAAATATATATTTAACATGAGAGAAATGGAAAATTTCGTAAGGATCACTCATGTGTAATGACATTGACATTAAGATCCGTGTAGAACACGAGTTAGAATAAATAAATTTGTTTAGATAATAACACAATGTAAATATGTTCAAATGATATAAAGATATAATATATGACAGAATAAATTACATATTATACAATACGGAAATAAAAAGTTGTTGATCTCTAAATATTTTTTTTGTATACAATATTTGTAATTTTAACATAAATATCACAATTAGTAGTTTCATTTTGTTTTTTATTTCAACTTTAATGAAACACATCACTTATCATGCGTTAAAACAAATTGTCTAAAAAACAAATCAAACCATCTATAGTGATTGACTTTAGCTTTTATTAACTTTCATTGTAAAACAAATATAAAGTTAAAATTTCTTTATTTGAAACTAATTATTTTATCTAAATTAACGTGAAAATTTGTTACTTAAAAAAGCTTAATATTAATAACTAATACAACATCAACATATTTATATAAAATTAAATAATATATCTATGTTTGTATTAAATTTTTATATTAAAAAATAATTATTAAAAAGAGAAAATAATTGATTAAGAAGGAAAAAAAAGTTAAATATAAAACTATTAATAAAAGGGGAAATGTATTTAATAAGAGAGAGAGGTGGGAAAATTTTTCAAAAAGCTATCTTATGTGATGTCATGTAGCGTTAAAAACTTTTATTTATTATATAGTATAGATACAGTCTTAACGTATTCAATAATCATGTTACTAACTAACGTTTATCATTGATTTCACGTGTAGAACTATATTTTTTTTAACGGCAAATTATGATCACTCACGGACCACTGGAGTATCATCGTGTCACCAGCAGAACCACGCGATCATATCCATCTCCAATAGGCAATAATGCCTAACCACCAATTCGGAAGGAAACCCAATAAATCTTGGGAAAACCCAGGACATGTGGTCCCTAAGCCTTATCCCACCACCAAGATGCTACTAGGCTATAATGACATGGACGTGTAGAACTATATTGAACGGGTGGTGAGCATTTAATATATCAAAATCGAGTCATTTATATATTTACATTTTCAACTGAATTTATGCAGTAGAGCTTATAAATGTGTGTACGTTGCTGACTTCTGCTGACCTCATCTCACTTATTTGTTCTGTTGACATCTGTCCATGAATGCTATGTGTCTGTTTATCGTTTTGGTTCTGGCTTTGTAATAACTCTTTCTCTTTCACTCAGGCTCTAATTAAAACCTATCTGCACCACCGTCTCATATGCAACATCGACTTCCACCTATTTGTTTCTTCCACCGATGATCATTGTCGTCTCCTATTGTTGCCGGGTTCGATTTCCAAACCCTAGGTGGGGGTGGCGGTGGTGGTGACAGTGGTCTGGTAGCCCGATGGATTTGGATACCTGCCTCTTTGCAACGATGGTGGGTGCCGGAACGGAATACGGATCCACCTTCATGGTTTGATGAAGCTACTGCCATGACCGGTGAAGCCGTCGGCCGGTTGTCATAAATCCGATGAGTTATGGCGGTTGAGGAGACCAACCCTAAGGCCGTCGTTGTCTATCGGTGTCGGGTTCCTTTTTGTGGCGGTAGGCCAGTGGTTGGATTTACCGTTGCCGGGTTCCATTTTGGAACCCTAGGCGGCGTTGCCTTTGTGGTGGCAGAGTGCCGGTCGGAGGGGCCAATAGTAGGTCGGCCATCGTCTATCGTTGCCGGGTTACGATTCAGAACCCTTGGTGGCGGTGGAGTGATGGTGTATTACGTGTGTTGTGTTTGCTTCTCAAATGTTTTACGACCTACTGTGGTCGGCGGGTATACATCTATCCATGGCAGCAGTACACAATAATTGTGACTAGGTTTGGTTGATAAGGCTATGATGACAACGTATTTGGGCCTATTTGTGATTCGGCATCTTAATAACCTTTGATTGTAGCTTGGGTTTTCTTTGGTTTGATTTATGCACTACTGTTGGAACACGTCAGTTATAATTTGTATTGATCAGATCGTTTTGTAGTTCCAAAATGTTAAATTTGAAAAATCTATTTCATTATTTGAATGTTCCATGAACTTGCTTAAGGAGGAGACTACAAATCTATAGTTCATCAAAAGTATCGGATGCATTAGAGTCGGGGAGCATTTTTTCCAACACGGAAAATGTCCTCATGATCAAAACATGGCACATACTATTCGCATTTGTAATAACTGTAGTTTTTAAATCATATTGTTAATTTGATCATCACTGTATGTGGTGCTTAGTTTATCAACAATACTGAATTGCTTTGTGGTTTTTTTAGTTTGCGACGACCTGAAATTGTTGACTATGTGATTATTTGCTGTTATTTGATCTTTAATCATGCTGCATATGGCCCTGCTGTTTGGACAATTCCTACTTAAAAGGTACTATTTTATTCCACCACATTTATTTAGTATTGATATGGTTTAATGCTTATGAGTAATGGGCAATTGTTTTGTTTTATTTAGGTTATCAATTCACGTAGAGAAAAATAATAGCGTTTTTCAAATCATCTATATGATAACGGCAAAATGGGGGAATATAGAGAACAATTTTTTTATGCTGAATGTTCAAGGAAGATGTGATATTAAAGTTTCTTATGGCAACTAAATGGATGCCATCAAAAGTAATTTTCACTGAATCTGATTCAATAAACTTTTCAACCAGAAAAGTCTAGGTAAACATTACAACTCTATTGATTGTTTAAAAATGTTAACTTTAGCCTTTTGACAAAGTCATCACTGACTAACATGTGTGTGTTTAAAACACTCTTTTTAGGATAAAGAACACAATCTCATGTTGCTTGATCGTTGTATACTTAAGTTTTGCGGGTTGACGGTTCATACTTAGAAACCTTGACGCCTTGAGAGGTATGGAAGGTGTTGATCAGTGGGTATATATTAGCTTAAAGTCTATGATCATGATTTGTACTTCGACTCAAAACTATTGTATTTACTTTTTTAAATATTTTTTATGTGAAAGTGTGTTGGTTATTTACTTTTTACTATCGTGTTTTCGTTGCTAAGCACGAATCAAAAAGTTTGTCATAGCATCCCCCCCCCCCCCCCGGAGCAACGCGGGGGGTGAAAATACTAGTTATAAAGAAAAAGGGCTAGTTTTTAAGTACTAACTATCAGAGGTGAAAAAAACCCGAACTCAGAACCGGACCCGAAATAAAAACTTGGAACTGATTTTTTTAATACTCGGGTTTTTAATACCCGAAACCGACCCTACCCGTAGGGTACGGATAGAGTATGCATTTCGGTACTAAAACCCTAACCCGAACCGGACCCGATTTGTACCCGGTAATACCCGAAAACCCGAAGCGGTTCCATACACGGAACCGCGATTTTCCAATACCCGAAACCGGGTATTTCAAATGTAAGAATAAATATATACTTATATATATCTATATAGGGTAGGGTTAATGTAAAAAACAATATTTTTGTGAGAAGAATAAGAATAGATCTAGGTCCTTGGATCTATGATCTAGTGGTTGAGATTGGTAGTTTCTAAATAATTGTATTGTTTCATATTTACATTGTATAATGTCATATTTAGATGGTTTCTTTTATTTTAAAGCTCTTCTCACACTTCTCACAAAACACTTGTTTTTTATTTGAACTCTTTTTCTATATATATAAATATATATATATGGCCATTATAATCATTTATATTATAATAGATCAAAATATTAACTATACCTTATTATATATTAGTTTGGTAATTGTTGATGGCCATATTACCTATAACTAACTAATAAAGGGTTTCCCCTTGGGTGTATATAAAGAGAGATAAATATTAATATCATAACCTAATTACACACACATAACAATATTGTGTGCCTCCTCTCTCCTAAACCGGGTTCCTCTCAAGAACCCTAACATCATCCTTAACTATACATCCAAAGGGGAACTCGACCAAGCTGACAACCATGTCGTCTACATCATTCTCTGTTGCGATTATTACTCTCCATGCTGTAACAGGTTCATATGTTTATTTTTTATTCATGTTATTTATTACTTACATGAAGAACTGATCAACATGTGGCATCAGAGTGATGTTGATTAATCAGTTTTTCATGTTTCTCTAAATATGGAATTGAATCAGAAGACATGGACTAAAACTTTAACCCTAATTTTTTCGGTTTCTTTTATCATGTTCTACTACGAAAACAATATATGAAACTGTTTAAAATCGCTAAAATTCATATTTAGGAAACTCTAATATTTTCGAATTCTGTTAATTTCATGTTTAAAGATTTTGATTCCAATGTTTTTTTTTGTATGTTTAATTGTTAAAATTTTCGATGATGTTCTTCGTGTTCATCATTATTATCGAAAATTATGCATATGTTGGTTCAAAATCTAGATTAAAATTTGTTAATGATTATTTAGAGAAATATATTTTCAAATCTTGGGTAACTTATAAGTTTTAATATTTTTCTTAAAAGATTTGAATCCCCTTAAAATAGGAAGCAAATATAATTATTAATCATTAGAAAGATTTGAACCAAATCTTATCATTATTAATTTAGTTAATAAAGATCATGGATTAGTCTACGGGTTTTCAAGTCAGTGTATGGGTTTCTAACTAGTTTACCGACCATAAACCATAAACCTCAGAAACCCGTAAACCCATTAAGATTCTCGAAAACTCAAAATTTTTTTGGAAACTCAATTTTCCAATAACTAAATTTTTCGAGAACTCTAATGATTTGCTATTAACTAAATAGTTATGTAAATTGTTAAATATATATATTTACAAATCTAAGAATGCTTAACTTGAATGAACTTTAGATGTATGACTTCTGCCAAAAGGTGATTTGTTACATTTACCATATCATTCAAGTCTAATTAAAAGCTTTTGTTAGTTTTTGCCTAAGATGATACGAATGTCTCACTTCTGCCCAAAGGTGATGTGTTATATTTTTATCTAGCAAAACTAGCCCGTGCGAGATTAAAATAGTTGTCACACTTCTGCCCAAAGGTGATGTGTTACAATTGTTTTGCACACATACTTAAATAAATTTTAATTCTGCCTAAAAGTGATTTATTTTTTGTTTAAGTAGAACTTTTAATTATAGTCTATTAGTTTGATGTTAATAATAGACATATCACATCTTCAATAAAATATAATGATACTCACATTAATGATCCTTCATTAATCTAATGATCATAAATTTTAATATGTATTATTTTAATATCCCATAATGTTACTCACCATAACATTCTTCTATAATTAACGATCTCATCTAAATCATCCACTCTAATCTCAAAACGCAACTGAATTTGTCTCATAAAGAGTTTCAATAATATTTAGCTCTTCTCAGTTTTAATTATCCATTAAGACATGATATGACTTTCTGATCTTTCTAATAACAATCATTTTATTGAAAACTAGAGCATAACAAATGGGATGGGTCAATCATAATGTCTCTTCCGATAATGATAATCAAGAACTTATATAAATAAATGCTATCACTAGAGTTATTCTAGATTTAGTTTTTCCTAAGACTAATCAAAATAACTCCTAAGATTCATGCACTCCTTAAAAGTTCTAACTATAAGGTTGAATGACATTACTGAATACATCATAATGTACAATACCATGACCCATAAAGTTAAGGGCTCACACATGGAAATAAGTACACTTTTTTAATGCATTACATACTAAAATTTCCTATTATTACAATTTGTTGCCTTAAGTATCAACTATAACACTCATAAGTACAAAAGGAAAACGAGTATGTTGATTAGCAACACGTGTAAAAGAAAAGAACATGGCAGTGGAACACAAGATGTTATTCAACTCACCACCATTAAAACCTTAAAGAGGATAATTCTAAGGTTCATAAACAAAATACAAGTATTAATTCCAGCTTTAAGTTCTCTAAGGAGAAGTCTCTTTGTAAATATATGTCATTATATTAGGCATAAGTAACAAGGCTATCCATAATTCAAAAGAATATATGGCTAAAACAGTAGTCATATATTAATGATATTTAAGTATGCTAATCCTAATATTCCAATTAACACATTATAGGTTGAGTCTAGTTCTATAAGTTTCTTTACTGATATCAACAAATAACTAACATGAGTGTTGGTGACAAATTTTAAATGTTAAGGCTATTATAACCATGAAAAACTGTCTTCTAATTACGTTTTATGATATCTTAAATATTCTGGAGATCAATCAGAATTTAGTATTAATACTTAAGCTACAATATGACAGTTGTGAGGTTTGCATATCCAACATAAAGTCACTCTTATCTTAAACTCTCATATTATTTGTTATCAATATCTGGATTGAAAATTTATTAAATAGAATTAGATGATACTACATACTTTCACAACTTTTGTTATCATGCAAATAAGAATTCAACAAAAGACAAATGAGACTTATAAAATTCATCCATTAAAACCAAATTTCATGAGAAATCATGACATGGTTGATGATGGTGAATTTCATATAATCTCATTCTTAGTGATTTTAATCATGTATTGATGCCCTAAACATTACTTGGCTTAAGGAATAAGTATGGGTCCACCATAAGTTATATTTTATTGACATTTGTGGAACTTATTCAAAACGGAATATTCAGACATAATTATTTTATCATTTAAAAAGATATTTACTTGTATCTAATCTGACTTCTATGGTCCATGGTTTTTAAAGAAATCCATTCATATATACTTAATACGATTTCTTCTAAATATGTCATTTAAGTTTATTATGACATCTGGACGTTAATGGAATCAAATCAAGTCTAACATATATATGACAGATTCCCACGTCATGTACATCATTGAAACTTCTCTTGTATTTTTCCTAGAGATATTAAAGATCAGTGGGAGCCTTAAGTGTCTCAATCATAACTTACAAGATTTGCAAGAGGTGGGGGAGTGAAAACTTGATATTATCTCAAATACCCCTCTTGTGCAAGACACTGCTCCATCATAACACTATTCCATCAAAACTTATCTCTTTAGCATTTACTACTATTCTTACAAAAGTTTCATTGTGCTTAAACGTGGACAAATTCAGATTTCTTACTAAATTAATCCTCACCAAGAGAAACTGCAACAACTTATATTATTAACTTGTTTCTCTGTTAGAATCTATTGGTCTTTAAATATTGACCCTAAGTATGCTAATTTCCTAAAGGTTTCTAAGGTTAGTGGGAGCAGTAAAAGTCCTTATAATGACTTGTCAGAAGTACAAGAGGCGGAGGGAAGTGAGTCATTAAATTTTACTCCAAATTTCAGTAAAAGTCCTTATAATGACTTGTCAGAAGTACAAGGGGCAGGGGGAAGAGAGTCATTAAATTTTACTCCAAATTTCACTCCAATTACACATCCTGTACACCATACTACACCAACTCTTATACACTTAGAATCCTGAAAATGGTAGCAACCTAACTAATAGCTAATCCATAAAACTGAGACTTTTTAAGATTACCCAATAATCAACTCAGGAGACCATCTAGGTTTTAAAACCTACTAATATTGATGATTATGTAACCTCCCTAACTAAAGTTGAAATGGATGTTGGAAAGTTTAATGATCCTACCCCTTATAATTAAATCATTATCATCAATCATAATTGACTACATAAGTCATGCTAACGTTTTGAGATTTGGTTGAATCACCTAAGAGTGTTCATAACTAAACTAAATCTCAATACGACAGTAAGAAGCACGATTGATTGTTAAAGGTTGTATTCAAGGATAAACCAATTATCAAAGAATCTTCTTACCTATATTACAAAAGATTTCTTTAAGAATCATTATTGTTCTAGTAGCTTATAATGGTTAAGAGCTACGTTAGATGAACATTAAAACAACTTTACCTAACAACTGACTTACATATTTACATGTTCATAAAACAATCTGAAAGTTCTAAACTGAAGGTCAAAGGAAACTTAGTATGTAAGTCAATAAAATCCATGTATGGGTTAATGCAGACATCATAATGTGATGAAATCTTTATACAACTATTTTTTATCAAAAACCAAGTGGATTAATATACCTACCTCAAGATGAATGTGAGCAACTAAAAACAAACTTGTCCTTATATAGATGACATTCTTCTGACAAGTATATGTTACATAAGTCAAAACATTGTTGTACATACTATGATACGATAGACCTCAGAGATATCTCTTACGTAATAGATATTATAACATTCTGAGATAGACCCAAATGGACGCTAGTTTTGTTCTATAAGTTTTACCTTAGATGGGTCTTTACACATGTAAAAAACAATATTGCTCTAGTTAGAGGATAATATGATCATTGAGATTATTACCTAATGCTTCATTAACTAGAAGCCTTATGTAAGTTTAAGTCTATACTCATTTAGATATTACTCAAAATTGCAACACACTAGATATATCTAGATTAATGTGAAGCATGTAAAAGAGTACTAAGATATCTTTAAAAGAAACGAAAGACTATAATTTAAAAGAAGAAGTGATAATTCAAACCGTTAGATTACTCTAAACTATGTCATATTCAGATATAAGAAAATGTAATTTTCGGGATATATTCTTATGTTAGCAGATAAATCTATCTCATGGGGGAGTCATAATGAACCGATGACAACAATTTAAGTTATAATGACATAATGTGTTGATTAATCACAACACAATTAGCAATAAATGTTGTTGAAAATTTATCAGTGGACTCATAAGTTTATTAACTCCATATAAATTATATATTGAAGAATTATTGTGATAAAGTCAGCTACCATGTTTTCTCTAACAGTAACAGTTTGAGAGGTGCTGCATTAAATTTCGATATGAAACTAATTATTCGTTTATGAACAAATTGAGGAATCTAAATTTTCGTATCGAATACATTCATGATATGCTTAAGGATCCGATAACTAAAAGTCTCACCCATAAATATTATGAAAGCGCTTATAATAATGACGGGTTATTGATAACTATGCGTAACTGCATATCATACTATGAATTATTAACTATTAAAATTCCTCATCAGTTTTGATTTTGTACGTCTCTTAATATGTTCTGCATGCATAATGACATATAGATGAATTAAATATACAAATCAAACGTTCTAAAGGGCTTACTTGAAAATTTTGATTATAACTACTTAGGTTTTAAATAAGGACTGCAGTATGATTAATGGGGGTCTTGAGCTGATGTTCAATTCAATGACTGTATTTCTCTGCACAAGTTTAAGTTTAAAGCTAAAATGAGTGTTAACTCCTGATCAGGCTTATCTAATACTCATAATAAATGATTGCTCGGCCAAGTGGGAGAATGTAAGATTAAATATATACTTATATATATATATATGACCATTATAATCATTTATATTATAATAGATCAAAATATTAACTATACCTTATTATATATTAGTTTGGTAACTGTTGATGGGTCATATTACCTATAACTAACTAATAAAGGGTTTCCCCTTGGGTGTAATTAAAGAGAGATAAATATTAACATCATAACCTAATTACACACACATAACAATATTGTGTACCTCCTCTCTCCTAAACCGGGTTCCTCTCAAGAACCCTAACACAATCCTTAACTATACATCCTAAAGGGGAACTCGACCGAGCTGACAACCATGTCGTCTACATCATTCTCTGTTGCGATTACTACTCTCCATGCTGTAACAGGTTCATAAATTTATTTTTTATTCATGTTATTTATTACTTACATGAAGAACTGATCAACATCAAATACCCGATGTATACCCGAAAAATACCCTAAAAAGTGCAACCTTTTAAAAAATCCAATCTATACCCAGATAAAAGCCCGAAAAAACCCACAAATAGGGTTCTTTCAATACCCGAAAATGGGGTATTCAAATACCCGGTTTTAGAATATCCGGTTCTATACCCGACCTGAACCCGATGCATAGGGTATGGTTTTTAGAGGCAATACCCGGAACCGAACCAGTTTTTACCAATATACGATTTTCCAATACCCGGTCATACCGAACCTGGTTCCATACCCGAACACGGGTATTTGAAAAATCCGATTTGTGCACCTCTACTGAGTGTCAATTATAATTCTATTTGGGGCTTTGGGCCGTTCAAAAATTTGAGTGGGCCTGCTACTTTATTAGAACATCTAAATAAGAAGCACTTTATGTAGCCCAATGTAATTGGGCTCAACTGTTGATTAAAAGAATTTTGGTTATAACTTATAAGCATGCTAAATCATTTTTATCGACGCCAAAATTATTAAAAAAGTGTTACCAACGGTTGCTTAGAAATCAAGATTCTATATCAAAATAGTTATTATAGCTTTTATTAACTCAATGGGATGGTTAAATTGAACAGTAAAATTAATATATATATATGTGTGTGTGACACGTGCAAACATCTATTTTTGGGCGAGGATAGATGCTTCGAAATTATAAGTTGTTTTGGACGTATCATTGCATGGTTGGAATGCAACATCGCAATTGTAAAGTTCATTCATGTGTCAGACAAGCAGACGTTCACATACTCTCAAAGTTAGATGCATCGTATAACACTTTCAATTATTTATTGATAACTCCCAAAATATCACCCTTTTTGAACGTATAAGATCATATGCGTAATTTCCCGTTAATAAACTTAGTAAATGGTATACTTTGTAAGAGTACGATAATATTCATAAAGTGTGTTCTATATACATAATTTCATATTCATGAAGTTTTATTTCTATAATTGTGTGCTCATGCTTCATGTTGGTTAGATAACTTTGCGCATTTTTCACAAAGATGTATGTCTCCATATTTAAATGCGAGCATGTTTAATTGTTTACAATTTTATAAAAGACACATCTATATATATTCAAAATGGGTGTCTACTTTTATATACATTGTCGGTGATGTGAATTAACCGATCTTATTTCACAATTACAGTGATATCATTTCAAGACGGTACATATATATATATATATATATATATGTAACAAAAACCATTTCAAATAACGTATATGTGACATATTTGAACCGATTCAATTCGCTAATTTTTAAGGTAAATGGTTATAAATAATAAACGAGTTCCACTTGTTTGGGAACAAATGATTAATACATATATCAAAATTAAAGTTAGTGAGAATCAAGATTGGGCAAATATATATATATATATATATCTAACAATACTAATAAACAAAAATACTAAATGCTGATGTGTCATAACCAAATTAATCCTAACTTCTAATCTTTAATCTCCTTAATCCATGTTGCCCATGGGTTATGGGTTTAATTTTTTTGACCCATGGATTTTGAATATTATTGACTTCCTGACTTTAATCTAATTTACGTTTACAACCCAATCATCCAGTTAGGGTTTTATTGTCTGCATTCTCTTCTTCTCACTATCAGATAGCCTCTTTTTTTTTTTTTTTTTTTGCGAATTCGTCTAACAAGATCCGATTCACCAGGTAAGAAATCGGTTTATCTAATTTTATGATATCATTTACTTTCTTATAATGATTGAATCTGGGTTTTGATATTCATTATTGGCTATTCTTTTCTAATCTTTATTCTCACAATAACGATTTCTATCATGTTTCGATTTAGGGTTTTATATTATCAAAGTGATTTGAGTGAACAGATTGATTTCATCTTCACTATGACGATTTCACCTTGGTCTCTATGCATCAGGCGACAATGAATATCTAACCAAGAGGCAATACGTGAGGTAATCTAATTAACTGTAAAAATATGTACTCTTTCATTGTATTTTAATTTAATTTGGTTTTTAAATTTCTAAAATTGTAAAAATAAAGATATACCCAACGATTGTAAATGTTCCTGGTATTTAAATACACTTTGAAAAACTTTGAATGTTGACTTTTTTCATTTTTCTGGTCGATTGGTGTTTAAAAAATTCTCATAAATCATATATATTTCTAATAGATTGGCTATATATTCTTGGAGATGAATCAAATCCAAAAAACGTTTACCGTGCGAGCATGCGAAACAAATGGAAAAAAAAGCACGGTGGCATGTTTTTGATGTTTTTATACTGTAATCATAAAAACAACTAGAGTAATAAAATTACACTACAAATATTATAAGTAGCTTATAATTACGCTACGCAGGGGATGCTCGAAGGGTGTGCGAGTCGCACCACGGCCGGCGACAATGAATATCACTATGGCGATTTCACACAAGTTTTCGTATTAATATTTGATTTATTTTCTTGAAAAATTAAACATTGATGTTACAAATTTTAGTTTGTTTGGCCTAAAAAGGTAAAATCATTAATGTAAAATATAGCATGTGTTTATGTTTGAAATTCTTATTGAGTCTTGAAGTTGAAGAACTAAAGTCACGTCTATTAGTTTTTCTAAAAGGCTTAAACGTTTAGTCGTTTTGACTATCTCTAATTTGTGCAAAACCGATCATTCTTTTTTGTTTAGGAGATTATGAACTCTTTGGCAGAGCACAGAGCAAGAAATATGAAAATTATACGAGAAAATATGAAACTTGACAAGAAACAAGTTAAAGGCTTTAATCCTGTAAGTTAATTAACTTTCCTAGAGTGTATATTTGTTATTTATTATATTTGTTATGATACCAATTATGTGTTATCTTCCAGATTGATTCCTTCTCAGGAGACATTGTATTTTTCTCAATGGTCCTAAATTTGCTAAGAGGTTTTTAATAGTCCTTCAGATTATCTAAATAATATAATAAATCTCTTTAAAATCATACATCCGAATTATTTATTACATTCTAATCATTTCAGGGATTTCATCCTCGATGAATATTCGCCTAAGCTATCTAAGTATCATGAGACCGTTTGCTGAATCCGTATTGAAAAGGTATGATTTTGTTTAATTGTGTGGGTCACAGGTAATCAGAAATTCAAATTTCATACTCTTTTTTAATGAACTATATTATCTTTTTTAGTGACATGAGCCATGAACCATCCACAAACCCTAACTGGGTGTATGACAGTTCGGTACATTCTGATGTAGAGGGCACATTGAGGCATTTCTTGGTTGAATTAGGGAATTATAATAGAATACTTGGAATTCAGGTGTGTTTCACTATTTTTATTATTATTATTATTATCATTTAACAAAGATCATTTTACATGTTTAATATATTTTAATGTTTTATGACGTTTAAGAAATTGATCAACCATTTTTCATATAAAAATTTAAAATATTCAATTAACACAAATTAATTACAAATTTAATTACAGACCCTTAATTTAAGGGATTCAGATTTGTAAGTTGTGCAAGTATTCCAAAATTATAGTAATAACAAAAAAAAAATTATTGGAAATTCAAATTGTATATGTTTATTCTGAAGATATTATTGAAACAACCTTCAAAAAAAAAAAAATTATTCTCAAAGTAATATTGAAACAACTTCCCTAAAATATAATAATAATATCACGACATTTGATTTCTCAAATTTCAAACATGCTTTATTAAACATTTCCAAAAAATCTCTTCTAAAACTAATATTGAAACAACTTCCGTAAATATAGATTTGTCAAACTTCAAACATTCCTTATAATCATTCGATAAACACATTATAAATTCTCATATTCTACATCATTACTTTTGCATTCTAAATCTTCCTCTCACTCACAGCAACCACTCTTATCATAGCAATGTCAATAAGGTTAGTATTTCTTATATAAATGATAAAAACTTTATAGTTGTATTGCCTTCGTAACAAAAACACTGATTTATTTTCATTATCAGCATGGTTTTTTCCTCAAGTATCACCATGTTCAAAGGCCTGAACATTAATAACTTGAATTTCACACTTCAAGGCCGAGTAATAAGGTTATGGATGCCTGTAATAAAGCGTCCTACTGATACCCATAGCGTTGAAATCATACTTATGGACAAAGAGGTATCATAAACTTTTATTATGTATAATAATATACTTTTCATACCCGATTCATATTTGAACCATTGTATTTGATTTCCGATATTTTTCAAACTTACAGGGTTCGAAGATCCAAGTGTCTATTGAGAAACAGTACTTGAAATCCGATATGAAAAAATATCTTCAAGAGGGATTTTCCTTGCAAATATCCGAAGCTTCACTTGCTCGGAATGAAACTTCTGTGAAGTTTTGTGACAATCCCTATAAGGTTATGTGGAATTGGAACACAAAGGTTAATGCTTGTGCAGATATTGAAGTATCAAATAATGGCTTGTCATTTGCTTCTTTCCAAGATATCCAGTTCTTCAAACTTCCATTCAATGTTTCTTCTGGTTCGTAAAATTGTTATTTATTGTTCTTATTTATCTAAACAGTTTTTTTTATATATTTTTTACCTAACATATTAATTATATTTATTTTCAGATATTTGTGGATATCTAACTAATGTGGGTGAAGTTATGCATCATAAAGTCTTTGGAAAAGATTCAAAGGCTATAATGATGACCATCAATGATATCGAGTGACAATTACTTCATACCTCTTAGGCTGAGGGGTGTGGGGCGCTAACCTGGGCGCGTGAGCCCCTCCGCTCGCTCCCCCAGGCGCTAACCCCACACCACCGGGGCGCGAACGGGGCGCGAGCGCGAGCCCCCAGGCAGGCGTGAGTGTGGTCGCGGGAGAAGAGAGAGAAAAAGCCGGTGGGCCCGCCCAAAAGAGCCGTTGGAGCTCATTATTTTTAAAAAAAAAACCTTAAAACCCTTATATAATATCTCAAACTCCTATATAATACCCCATTTCATCTATAAAAAATACCCCATTTCACCCATATCAATCACCACAACTTCAAAATAAAACCCAAAATCAACCCATCTTCCCAATTTTTTTTAAAAAAATAATGTCGTCGTACTTGTCTGATTCCGACTCCTCCGAAGAGGATGATTTGCTTCTTCATGTAGGGGGAGTTTTGACCGCAACCGTGGTCGATCTCTTGCAAAATCAAGCCCATCAACCTCGACTCCCGAGGGTTAGAGCACCACCTCGTGATCGTGATCGATCGGGTGCTAACGATACTTTGTTTAGGCATTATTTTAGCCCTCAACCGGTATATGAGGAGTCGGATTTTCGAACTCGTTTCCGAATGAGCAGACAATTGTTCATGCGTATAGCAAGTGATTTAGAGGCACGGTATCCCTTTTTTCAACAAAAGGGAGGATGCTAGGGGTCTCCCCGGTTTTACCCCTCTTCAAAAATGCACGGCTGCTATCCGTCAATTAGCGTACGGCATCTCGTCGGACGCTTTGGATGAGTATTTACAGATGTCGAAAAGGGTTGCACGTGAATCCCTTCATTTTTTCTGCCAAGGTAAAAAACATTAATTTTACTTTTTATTAAATATTTATTACATTTTGTAATATATATTATATGTAGGAGTCATATCGACTTACGCTCGGAGATATCTGCGTAAACCTACAATGTATGACATCCAACGCATATATGAGGTGCACGCAGAAAAACATGGTTTTCCTGGGATGCTAGGTAGCATCGATTGTACGCATGTTGGATGGGCTATGTGTCCAACGGCCTGGCGATGTCAGTTCCACCGTGGTGATCATGAAGGGCCGACCCTTATACTTGAGGCGGCGGTGTCACATGATCTTTGGTTTTGGCATGCTTTTTTTGGTGTTGCTGGGTCAAATAACGACCTTAATGTTATCGATCAGTCAAATTTGATCAACGACTTTATCGACGGGGTTGAACCACCTCAATCTTTTGTTGCAAATGAAGAACTCTTCAAGTACGGGTACTATCTGGTCGATGGTATTTACAACGAATGGGCTTTGTTAGTTCAAGCTTTTACAGATCCAATCGCCGACAAACGGAAGTATTTTACGAAGAAGCAAGAGTCTGCTAGAAAAGATATTGAAAGAGCTTTTGGAGCTATAAAAAAACAATATTATGTTCTGGCGAACCCGATACGTTATTGGACTCGGGAGAGGATAACGGACGTCGTCTACACGTGTCTGATCCTACACAACATGACGTTAGAAGACGAGGGCAAAGCTATCTACCAAAACTACCAAGGCGACATTCCGCCACAACCGTCCACAATCAGTGATCAACAAAAACTTCATAACATAGCAAATATCAAGAGCCGTGAGATACACGGGGATCTTCGACATGAGTTGGTTGAACATTTGTGGGCGAGGCGACCCGATGATCTTGTATTAGATTAGTGTTATTATTAAGTATTATTGTTTGTTTAATTTTTAGTATGTTTTTTTTTTGTAATTTGAATTTTAAAAAAAATGTGTGTTTTTTTAAATAATTTATGAGTTTTTTTAATAATACGTTTTTTTAATTCATTTATAAAAAACTAAAAAAAAAATCCGCTGGAGCCCCTGCTGGAGCCCCTCCACACCAGGGCCAGGGGCTCCAGCGGGGGCTCCAACACCCACCTTATCCAGTTTCTCTCTCTGCCACACGTCACAATATTATTGGCTGGAGCCCCCACTCGCGCCCCTTTAGAGCTCCCTACACCCCTCAGCCTTAATATTTCTTACTCAAATCATGTATTTTTATTAATTTATATTTAATTTTTAATTCTAATGTCATAGGGGAACTGCTTTGGATTTAACCCTGTGGAATGAATATTGTGATCAGCTCACTAATTATAAAAAGGAGAATCCAACTATTCAACCGGTGGTTGTTATTTTGCAGTTCGCAAAGTACAAGAAATGGAATTGTATTACTTTCTTTCAACCATATAATACGAAAATTTATTATTATTTGTTTAATGATAATAAACGAAAACTAATATGTTTGACTTCTTTTGTAGATAAAGCATCCATATCCAATATGTTTAATGGAAGCAAGCTACTGATCAACACTGATTCAAAAGAAATTCAAGACTTAAAACAAAGGTTAGGTCATTTGTTGTTATACATGCTACTTTTCATCTATATAAATTTTAGGACGTTTAAAACTTCTACCATTTCTTATACTTAATTTATATAATATTAGTATATATCATAAACGTTTTCTTTTTGTTTTATTCTCATACTTTCTTTAAGACGTACAACATTTTAGTATATACTAAATATTTCATTATATTGTAGCATATTATAGACGTATCATTTTAATCTTTTTTGTATTAAATGATTTATTACACAGCGTGCTTTCAAGGATAGATTGTGGATCAATGTCAAGCAAAAGTCTAAGCTGCGAGACTGTTGTTCACAACATCAAAAATGAATTTCTGGTTATGAATGAATTCAACTGCATCGCTGAAATTAATAAATTGAAGGTCTTAGTTTACAGTTACAAATTAATTATTTTTTTATATTCTTTGTAGACTATATATATTGATTATTTAAGTTGTTTACATTTAACTGTAGGTTCAACACGTAATTCTGCTCGGAACCATTAAATCTATTGAAAAAAAAGATTCATGGTGTTTTCTTGGTTGCTCTTATTGTATGTGTAAGGTCGAACAAGTATGGACCCTCGGTCCAAAATCTGATGGATCGTCGGAAACTGCTTTCTCATCTGAGATAACTTGTGGGTCGGAGAAGTGTAAGACTAGGGACACATCTGTTATTCCGAGGT
Source organism: Bidens hawaiensis (assembly GCF_021521415.1). Lineage (NCBI taxonomy): Eukaryota > Viridiplantae > Streptophyta > Magnoliopsida > Asterales > Asteraceae > Bidens > Bidens hawaiensis. The sequence goes on from NW_027491730.1 coordinate 343,494, forward strand.
ATTTTCTCTGTTTTTTATTTAAATTTGTTTACATATTTAGTATACATTTCGTATAATGAACAACTTCATGTATATTGGATTGATAAATTCTTTTTTATTTTTGTTTTTAGGTTTCGAGTAATAGTAACTTTACAAGACTCTACTGGTGTTTGCTTTTTGACATTGTTTGACTCAGTAGCCATTAAGCTTTTGAATATTTTTGCAGAAGATCTTTTGTCCCTCTATGGAAAAGATCATACTAGCGACACCTTCTAGCCGTCCGAATTGGAAACTTTGGTTGACAGAAAACTCGCCTTTAAGGTGCAAGTCACAAAATACAACCAAGATAAGCCATCCAATTACTTCAAGGTACTAAAACTGTCACACCCTCAAAATCCACTAACGGAGTTTTACCGTCAGAGGGTGTGAACTAACAGGATTGGAATCATTAGTTATAATCAAACACCATAAATAAAGTTTTCAAACCACGAAAAATTTAAGTTTAAATAAGTGCGGAAGCGTAAATTTGTAAACCAAGTGTTGCGTCACGCATGACGACTTAAAACCCATTTAATAACAGTTTAAAAACAAGTTTGCAAAAACGATAGAGTTCAATGAAATGCATGTTCCTATACCGCGCGCCCGCCTCGGCTACCTGAGAATAACATACTAAAAGTGTCAACACAGGGTTGGTGAGTTCACATATATAAATAAAGAAAATGTTTGCGTTTAAGTGTTTGCGTTTGCGTTACCAGATAATGTTAAGTCAATTATATATCGATAGGTAGCTAGCCTATAAAACAAGTATTACTAAGTGTTCGACACCGAAGCTGACTGTTTATCAATTGCCTTGCCACCATGTCTACCACGACCATGGAAAATGTGTTAGCCAAGATTACACCCACTCGACCTCCAGTCGAGTTTAGAGTTGGGTGGGGTTTGTCAAACCCAGTAGTACTACTCAACAGTGACTCGCTATTATACAAATATTAAACGGTTCGATGTTATGAAGGACTTTAGTTGGTTCGTTTGCCACTTAGCCTTACAAGTGATATATAACTAATAACAAAATCTAAAGCGTTTTGGAGTATGTTATCTCCCCCAAGTAAAAAGCGTTTAAAAGAGTAAAAGGGGAACGTGAAACTCACTGTTTGCGAAGAATTCAAAAACAAGTCAACCGAGAGATGCGTGTCACAGAAAATCCTCACTAGCGCTCTAAAATAAGAATGAGATTTTCTAAGTGTTGGAACTATTATTGAGTCTCTAGACTCGGCACATAATACCTATGCATGAGATACGTTTCGTATTTCGTTTGTGAATTATGTGTGACTCGACAAACATATTGGTGACACGTTACATATGTATACAACTACTTAAGCATCAAATACTAACATTGTACATTACTAGTAAATTATTCCCCACAAGGGGCAATTTAGTCAAAACATAGCAATTATCGATCAACAAACACGTTTCATGTATTTTCACATAGTTCAGCAGCTAGTTTTATCAAGACAGAATTCTACTTGGAAAGATTACTCAATTCAACAGATCATAACATATCAATTAATTTACCAAAAATCGTCACAAAAGCACACATGAGTTAGGTTTCCAGAACTACTTTTATTGTATTTTTATTCCACATAGATTTCTCACAATAACCAAAACATTACAGTAAACTCACAGCAGTCAAAATCATGCGCAACAGAATGATATTTGTTATTTCTGTTAAATGGTAAATTCAATTAATGCAATACCAATTGGGTTAGATTCTTAAATCAATATGTTAACTTCTAGAAGTGGAACTAACCCATTTGGTCTTGTAGTTTATGAGATATGATAATTACAAAACAGCCTAACAGCAGACCTTACAATTCAGACTTGCACTTCAGTTTTGTAAAATAATAATTGTTAACTTTTACACGTCCAAAAATTACAAACTTAGACTTTTTAGAAACTAGACTCAACCTAGTACACTGAAGTGTTAAGAATTTCGACCAATTACCACATTAACATTCAGTTACAGTCGTCTAAACATAAACTTAACAATCTGTCCAGTACCAGTTTACATCAAAACTCAACATAACAACAATCTATGAACCATAATCCATGCATATAACACTCTAGACACAATATTTACCAACCTTGCATATCAATCTCACATTACACACATAGGTAGGGTTTTTCTTGAAAGTTTAAAATCAAAGAAAAAGTGATTAACAAACAACAATAACACAACTAGTTAATAATTTCATTAGTAAATCATCATCAAGCATATAATCAAACCCTAACTCATCTTAATCATAATTTCAAGAATTAGGGTTTTGATTAACCCATTCAATATGAAAATTAAACACTTAGAATGCATAGAGTAGTTGTTAATTACCTTCCTAGCACCTTAATTCTTCAACAAAACTTGAAAATCCTTGTATGTATGTGTGTGTGTGTTTACGGCAGCCAAGAAGAGAGGGAGGGGGGGCGATCGGGTTTGGGAGGGGGGAGGGAGGTTAGGATTTTTGTTATTATTTAATAATGATATGTTACACAATAGCCCCTTTACTTTTAGTTATTGCTTTTCTAGCATAAAATAGACTTTTGCATCTTGAGTTAATGTTCTACATATAATTATCAAATAATACATAAACCTAACACATAATTATCAAATACTTATTGTTTTGATGTTTGTCGTTTGTTCCCCAATGGTTTGAGTCAACTCGTTTGCGTTTCGGTGCAATCCCGAAAGACTACATGTGTAGTGATTGTCAAGCGTCATTTAAAACCCTAGTTTAAATGCAATGAGATGTGCGTTATAGTTCTAGTGATCTTAAGTTTGAATTGACGGAGTTTGGATTAACGGAGTTAACCTGAAAGTGTCGAGTGTCACATCATTCCCATGTTGAAAGAATTTTCGTCCCGAAAATTTGAGTTAAGTCGCGATGGGTGTCTGAAAAAGCAAGAAAAATTTTCAGTTTGTCATATCATCCCCTAATAGAAAGAAATTTCGTCCCGAAATTTAATTCATACCTCTGGTGATTTCTGACAGTTTGACGGCTTTCGCGGTTTTCGGTGTTTGGTCAACCCTTCAAAAAGGTGAGGATACTTTTTCATCATTTGGTCCTCGCGTTCCCACGTGAACTCTGGTCCACGTCTCGAGTTCCAACGAACCTTAACGATTGGAATTTTGCTGTGCTTGAGTGTTTTGGTTTCCCAATCCAAAACTTCAACTGGTTCTTCTATGAAGCGTAGCTGTTCATCAACTTGCAACTCGTCCAAAGGAACTGCCTGGGTTTCATCAGAAATGCATTTCTTCAAATTGGATACATGGAATACATTGTGTACGCTACAGAGTTCCGTTGGTAAATCCAGTCGGTACGCTACCGGACCAATGCGCTCAGTTATCCGGTAAGGGCCAACGTATCGTGGATTGAGTTTGTTTCGCTTTCCGAAGCGAACTACACCTTTCCAAGGTGAGACTTTGAGTAATACTTGGTCGTTCACCTGAAATTCAAGAGGCTTTCGGCGCTTGTCGGCGTAACTCTTTTGGCGATCTCGTGCTGCTGCCATGCGGTTTCGGATTTGGACAATCTTTTCAGAGGTTTCAAGTACTAATTCTGGACCGGTGATTTGGCTATCACCCACCTCTGCCCAGCAGAGAGGTGATCGACACTTTCGTCCGTACAACGCTTCAAACGGCGCTGCTTTAATGCTTGCGTGATAACTGTTGTTATACGAAAACTCTACCAAAGGTAAGTGAGGTTCCCAACTTTTTCCAAAATCCAACACGCATGCACGCAACATGTCTTCCAAGGTCTGAATGGTGCGCTCACTTTGCCCATCTGTCTGAGGATGGTATGCTGTGCTCATATCAAGGCGGGTGCCTAGTTCACTCTGTAGTGACTTCCAAAAGTGCGAAGTGAAGCGGGAATCTCGATCAGATATGATCGAGATAGGCACTCCGTGTCTAGACACTACTTATTTCATATAGATGCGAGTCAGTCTTTCCATTTTGTCTGATTCCTTGATTGCTAAGAAGTGTGCAGACTTAGTCAATCGGTCAACGATCACCCAGATGGTATCGCATCCCGTCGGTGTTTTGGGTAATCCCGTGATGAAATCCATGGAAATGTGTTCCCATTTCCACGTTGGAAGTTCCGGTTGCTGTAGCAGACCAGATGGTTTCTGATATTCTATTTTGACTCTTGCACAAGTCAAACATTTGCTCACGTAGGTGGCAATGTCGGCTTTCATGTTTGGCCGCCAGTAAAGTGCCTTTAGGTCATGGTACATTTTATCTGAGCCAGGGTGGATGGAATATCGGGACTTGTGTGCTTCGTCCATCACTAGGGTTCTCTGCTCTCCGTATCGAGGGACCCAAATCCGGTTTTTGAAATATCGGACCCCGTCCGATTTGGTTTCAAGTTGCTTGTTCATGCCTCGCATGAGTTTTGATGGGAGATTATCGTCTTTCAAGGATTCGAGTTGCGCATCGTGAATCTGATCGGGTAATTCAACCACATGTTATGCAAGTCCTTTAGCTGTTGTTAAAACTTTTATAACTTCCATCATAAATCTTTCTCCGCAAGTCTCTTCCAACACACTTGAACATGGTAAGTTTTAATTTTTTAAAATAAAATATAACAATATTTTAATAAAAAGTTATATCTAAACTTTAGAATTTTATAAAATAATTCTTTATATATATTTTTTATAATACATACAGATTCAAGTATTGTCATGAATAATACCAATTATAAAGAGAAACGCAAAGAAAGGAGAATCATTTTGGATTCTAAAAGAGAGAAGTTTGTTTCGATGCAATCAGGCCACCGACTAAGTAGCCGTTCTCTGATTTTAAATAAAACTCAAGTTTCAAAAGGTACGTTAGATTAATTATGTTAATATTTTATTGTTAATTAATAAGTCGTCAAATTATTTTATGTTAATATTTTATTATGTAATATTTTATTGTTAATTAATAAGTCATCAATCGTATTTTACAGGTAGATCAAATTACAATAATGGTTCAATGGATGCAATTTCGAAAGGTATACTATAAGCAAATTATACATCCTACTATTTGTCATTAATTATTATAATATTAATGATTTTTTGGCCACAGATTATTTGGATCATGGTGATCAGAGTGTTGAATGTGAAGTATGCCATGCAAAATTATGGCAAGGAGAAGCAAAACACTCCCAAAAAATAAGTGGTTTAACATGTTACTTTTTGTGTTGCCATTACGGTAAAGTTGAGCTTCCGGATTATAAAGAAGCGCCTCAATGTTATCAAAATATTTTTACTGGTGTTGATCAGAATAGCAAATTATTCATGAAGAACATAAGACGTTACAACTCCATATTTTCTTTTACTTCTATGGGTGGCAAAATTGACAAATCTATTAATAGAGGTAATGCTCCTCCAATATTTAGGTTGAGTGGACAAAATTATCATTCTAGGGGAAGTCTTCTTCCGGAAAGAGGTTCAAAACCAAAGTTTTCTCAACTATATATATATGATACCGAAAACGAAGTTTCCAACAGAAGAGGTGTTTTCAGGTACGATTTATCTGTTATAGGGTCTTAAACAATATTCTCGAATTCTGTTAATATTTATGCTTAATATCTTTTTTCAGTGACTCAAATACTGCGTCCACATCCTCCGATAATAATGATGATATTGAACTTGTCAACTATTTGAAGATCATGTTAGATTCGAACAACGTATTGGTTCAAATTTATCGTATGGTGAGAGACTGCTTTAAAGATAATCCTCAGGCGGAAGTAAGGTTACGCCTTATTGGAGATCGACAACAAGATGGTAGGACATACAACTTACCTACATCTTCTGAAGTGGCTGCTTTGATTGTTGGAGACATTGGTGACTGTCTTGAAAAGAGAGATATCATTGTTAATACTCAAGAAGGATCATTGAAACGCATAAGTGAACTTCATCCTTCATATATGCCGCTTCAATATCCTATTTTTTCCCATATGGTGATGACGGTTATAGGGTTGACATCTATCATAGAGCTGTTACTCAGACAAACAAGAATAAAAGGCAACGATTGACAATGAGGGAATTCTTTGGATATAGAATTCAAGACAGAACAAACAATTTCTCATTGATTACAAATGGAGGAAGGCTCTATCAACAACTTTTAGTTGATGCATATACGTCAATCGAAAGCGAGAGGTTGTTTTGTATACGATGCCAACAGAAAAATCTGAGATGTGAGTCATATGAGAAGTTAGTTAACCTACACAACTCTGGAAATTTTGATATATCTACCATTGGACAACGTGTAATTCTGCCTTCTTCATTTACGGGTGGTGCACGCTACATGAGGGAGAACTACTTAGATGCTATGGCGCTATGCAAGTGGTTTGGATATCCATATTTTTTTATTACCATGACTTGCAATCCAAAATGGCCAGAAGTTAAGAGATTTCTTAACCACAAAAATCTGAAAGCTGAAGACAGGCCTGATATATTGTGTAGACTGTTTAAAATAAAACTTGACTCATTTGTCAAAGACTTGAAGGAGGGTTTATTGTTTGGGAAAGTTAAAGCAGGTATGCTACTATGTTTATTCAATATATATTTGATTTAATGAATAAATTTTAGCAATATGCATGGTAATAACAACGTTTATGATGATGTAATTGTTTAATGTAGTTGTTTACACGATTGAGTTTTAAAAGCGTGGATTGCCTCATGCTCACATTTGTGTCTTCATGCACCGTGATTACAAGATTAATAATTCTGACAAGATAGATTCGTTTATTTCTGCGGAGCTTCCTAATAAGCAAGAAGATCCAGAGTTGTATGACCTTGTAAGCGAGTTTATGATTCATGGGCCATGTGGTGCTGAAAACATGAGTTGTTCATGCATGATCAATAAAAAGTGTTCAAAAAACTTCTCGAAAAAATTTTCCGACCACACTTCTGTTGATTCGAATGGATACCCTATATACAGAAGGCGTGAAGATGGAGTTTTCATTAAAAAGTCTAATGTTAACCTAGACAACAGAAGCGTTGTTCCATACAACCCGACACTTTTAAAAAGATATCAGGCACACATAAATGTTGAGTGGTGCAATCAATCAGGTTCGATAAAATATTTGTTTAAATATATCAACAAAGGTCCAGATAGAGCAACTGTTTTATTAGAACAAAGAGGTGACACAGAAGATGTTCCCGAACAACCAGTTGATGAAATCAAAGAATATTATGATTGTTGATATCTGTCTGCTTGTGAAGCTTCATGGCGTATATTTTCATTCGAAGTCCATTATAGAACACCATCTGTTGTTAGACTTCTATTTCATCTTCCCAGACAACAACAAATTGTTTATGGTGAAGATCAAGATATTGACGATGTCCTCGACAAAGCATCTGTTTCTTCATCAATGTTCACATCTTGGATGACCACAAACGGTATGTATCCAAAACCTCAAAAGCTCTCTTATTTATGAAAAAGAACTTCTAGCATCTTTAATGGATTATTAGGCAACACCATTCTTTATGGGGTCGCCTCATTTGATATGCACGCAAAGTATGTTTTGTTTTTGCAAAGACAACATCTATTTTCAAGCGACTATATTATGCCAAATTGAATGTTCTTTCCTACAACAAATTAGTTAAAAAAAACAATAAGATGAACCAAAATTTTTACGATGAAAATCCAAGATTAGTTTAAATTATCTAAAAATCCAAAATTAGTTCAAACAAAATATATGATGAATATTTGTAGTCTAAAACGTGCCTTTGGAATTTGATGGCAAACAAATGTTTAACAAAATTTGAATATGATTTCCGTATCTTAGAATCCAATTTCATTTAAATATTTTTGCGTTGTTCCTTAGCATTTGTAGTATTATAAACATTTAGTTAATATGTAGTGGATAGATAAAACTATCTAAAATTATTAAAAGGATATTGAAAACAAATAATTTATATGAAAAAATAATTTAAAGGATAATTAGAATTATTAATTATATTGTAATCTTCGTGTATGGAGTTTCCAATTTGGAATTGACGTCATGTAATCATACACAGGTTCAGATCGTGAAGCTCGAAAGCTCTCTTATGTTGAATTTCCCTCCCATTTCGTTTGGAAAGCTCAAGAAAGGAAATGGCAACGAAGAAAAAAAGGTTGTTCAATTGGTAGAATTCACTCTATTTCATCTGTAGCTAGCAAAGGATACTATCTACGAATTCTATTAAATAAAGTCAGAGGTCCTACAAAATTTGAGGACATTCGCACAGTTAATGGTAACATCCTTCCGACCTTTAGAGATGCATGTTATGAGCTTGGTCTTTTAGACAATGACAATGAGTATATCGAATGCATTGTGGAAGCAAGCAATGCCGGCACCGGGTTTTACTTAAGAAATTTATTTTGCACAATGCTAACGTGTGGAAGTCTATCGAGACCTGAAATTGTTTGGGACAAAACATGGAATTATTTAGCAGAAGATATTATTCACAAACAACAACGGCTTTTGGATTGTTCGGGTATTAATTTTTAACAATAATATTAATATATAAATGTCTAGATGTTTTTTTGGCTTATATTTTAATCTTTGGAAAGAATGAATGTGGTTACTTTGTTATTAAAATGCAACACTATCAACTAGCGAGGACCAAATCAAGAATTTGACTTTGCTTGAGATTGAGAAAATTATGCTTCGTAACAACTCCTCATTAAAAGATTTAATACAATGCCGTTTCCCGATCTTGAATCTGTAGACTTTGCAAATAATCGGCTTATTATTGAAGAGACGTCTTATGATCGTGAAAATTTACAACATGAGTTTGATACTCTTTTTGTCTCGCTTACAAATGAACAACGCAATGTCTATAATGAAATAAATAAAGCCGTTGAGAAAGGAAAAGGTGGCGTGTTTTTCATTTATGGATATGGAGGAACCGGTAAAACATTACTATGGAAGACTTTAGCATCATCCGTCAGATCTAGAGGCCTTATTGTCTTAAATGTTGCTTCCAGTGGCATTGCTTCGTTATTATTGACTGGTGGTCGAACGGCTCATTCCCGGTTTAAAATTCCAATCAATCTAACTAAGGATTCTATTTGCTCTTTTGATCCTCAAAGCAAAGTTGCAGATTTAATTAAACAAACCAGTTTGATTATTTGGGACGAAGCGCCAATGATTCACAAGTATGCATTTGAAGCTATGGATCGAACTTTTAAGGACATTTTAAAAAGTGATAGCCTATTTGGTGGTAAGGTTGTCGTATTTGGAGGAGACTTTAGACATATACTTCCAGTTATTACTAATGGAAGCAGACACCAAATAGTGAATGCGTCTCTAAGTTCGTCCTACATCTGGAAAAATTGCAAAGTGCTTAAACTTACAAAAAATATGAGGTTAACAGTTGGAAGTAAAGATCCCAACATTGAGGAAACTAGATTTTTTGCTGAATAGCTTTTAAAAATCGGGGAAGGAAAACTTGGTGGTCCAAATCATGGTGAAGTGCAAATAGATATTCCTCATGATATTCTTATTAAAGATTCTGTTGATCCGACTTCTGATTTAATTGAATTTGTTTATCCGTCAATACTTCAAAATTATAAGAAGAAGGAATTTTTTCAAGAAAGAGCCATACTAGCACCAAAAAACGAAGTTGTTCAAGAGATCAATGATATATTACTAGCAAGGTTTCCTGGAGACCATAAGGAATACCAAAGTTCTGATAGTATTGACAAGTCAGAAACCGTAAATGAAGAATTTGATCCTAGCTTATACTCACCTGATGTTCTCAATGGTTTAAAGTTTCATGGTTGTCCTAATCACCAGTTGATACTAAAAGTTGGTGTTCCGGTTACGTTGCTAAGAAATATTGATCAGAAGAATGGGTTGTGTAACGGAACAAGGTTAATAGTAAAATCTCTTGGTAATCGGGTTATAGAGGTAGAGGCTGTATCAGGCAGTGACATTGGCAAACGTCATGCTATACACAGAGTTACTTTGACTCCGACAGATAAAAAGTTTCCATTCAAATTCAACAGAAGATAGTTTCCGCTTCCGGTATGCTTTGCTATGACGATTAACAAGAGCCAAGGGCAATCTCTTTCCAGGGTTGGTTTGTTCCTCCGATGTCCTGTTTTTTCCCACGGGCAATTATATGTTGCGTTATCCAGAGTAACCATCAGACGTGGTCTTAAACTATTGATATTGGATGATGAAGGGAATACCTGTGATAAAACTACAAATGTTGTATATAAAGAGATTTTCTCAAATTTGTAAATTTAAGACTCTAAACTGGTTATTGTTTTTTTTCGAACGGTAAAAACTGGTTATTGCTTGTAATATGTATTTAATTTCTTTTTCCCTTTAACTTTGTAACTTTATTTCAAATAACAAATTTTAGAAGTTCTTATCAATTAAAAATTCCCGTGTATTACACGGGTTCAAAAGCTAGTATCTATAGTATATATAAACGAAAACACAAAAATCCTATGTGTCGCGTTGTGGTCGCTCCCCCTTTTTTTGGAGTCACCAGATTTGCTTGATTTTTAAATGGAGGCTTCTCATGCATTTGACCCGAATTCATGGGTATGGGTCTTACCAAACCCAGATATTCCTTAACGGGTTATAACATCTCATTAAATTAAAAATTATTCTCACCAAATTATTAATGTAAAAAACCTATAAAATAGGATATACTAAAAATTAATATCTTATTTATTTTAATATATATATATATATGTATATATATTATTTAAATTAAAAACCAATTTTATAGTAAAAAAATAAACGGGTCTTGGGTCTTATCAAACCATAAGTATATTATTAACTTTAATAAATATTGTTTATAATTAAAAAACCAAGTTTATAGTAAAAGAAATAAACGGGTATCGGGTCTTATCAAAACCATATAGCTTTTAAATAGGGTTATAACATCTCATTTATTTGTGAAACAATTTATCACCAAATCATAATTATATTATTAACTTTTATACAATAAAAAAATAAAATTCAAAAAATAAATAAATATTAGAACAAATAATATAAAACATCCCCGTAATACGGGGATAAAAACTATTTATTAATATATATGGATTCTTATAAAAGTTAATATCCGAATAGGGGCTACCTAAGATCACGTCATCATTTAAAATGTCGAAAAACTCTGCACCCCCTCCCCTCCCCTCCCTCCCTCCCTCCCTCTTTGACGTTTGTTCCTTCTGTAGTCTTTCTTTATGTCATCCCATACCTAACATTATTAATAATGTTACTCCTATATTTCTCCATTTTCAAGCTTATATTGTTGCATCTAGGTTATAAAAAAAAGAGGAAAAACAAAAACAATATAATAACAAGGAGATATCTGTAAAAGAAAAAAAAATTAAAACTAAAACTGTCACCGCCATCCCCATCGTTGCTTGACGTTACTCTTAGACTCTTTGCTACGGGCGCTATATTGGGCATTTTTAGGGCGCTATCGGAAGGTAACAGTCTAACACCGCATGTGGGTGCCAGGCCCGGCATTGAGAAAGCAAAAAAAAAATTGAGTCGAAGACGAATTTATTTTGGTCTTTAATTAAAAATGAGTATTTTGTTGATTAAAATGAGTATTTTGTTGGTTTAAATAATTAATTTTTTATATATGTTTGCGTGGTTATAATTTGGGTTGTGTAAATTTTTTTTGTATAAAAATAGGATTAAACTTGTTTCAAATGAGACTTGAACTCATATCCTTTTGGTTGAAAGTAATACTTCTTTGCCACTAAACCAAGCTAGTGGTCGTGTAATTAAGTTTAAACATTAAATATACATATTGTTTTTAATAAAAATAAATATATATTTTTTAAATAATTCGGGCCTAACGGGGTGTCTAGCCTGTGGCAATCGACCACCCCGCCACCCCTATGGCCCGGCCCTGGTGGGCGCTATTGGAGGGGCCGACGATGCGTTTATGTTGCTAACATAACATAAGGTTGACGATGCGTTTATGTTGCTAACATAGGGTAGCACCGATGCGTTATCAACTAACGCATCGTTGAACCCCTGCTTTAAACATTAACGCATCGGTGCTACCCTATGTTAGCAACATAATGCATTGTCAACCCTATGTTATGTAAACACGTCGTCGGTGTTCGCTAACATGTCGCCGGTGACGAGATACCAAAGGGACAAAGTTGAGAACTTGAATTTGAGAGGACAAACTTGGAACCACATTCTATAAATGGACTATTTTGGGAATTTTTCCCTAAGAAAAGTGGTGATGGAACCATCTCTCTCTCTCTCTCTCTCTCTCTCATACACAGATATACATATATATATATGATAATAAGGCGTTAAAGAGCTTTAAACCACAGCGGGACGTTATGAAAAAAGGCATCGAAGCTCTTTTCTTACGTGACGATGACGTGAAGGGGCTTCGAAGCCCCTTTTCTTAAACCACAACGATGCGTTAAAGAGCTTAACCTTTTTTTTAGAAATGAAAATAATTTGAGGCAAATGTATTTTGTCCGTATTATATATATATATATATATATATATAGGTATTGGATAATTCATAAGTTTTTTACAGCGAGAAGTGAATGTGTAACTTCATTAATCCCTAATTTCACTCACTTTCTTATTGTGTAGGTGCGTATATGTTTTTGTATATGTGTGTGTAGGTATGTAGGTTTGAATGTGGCTCAACACGTTTGTATGTGTGTAGGTAGGTTTGAATGTGTGTAGCTAAGACATAAATACAACAAACCTACATACATGTAGGTAACTTCATAAGAAAGAGAGTGAAATTATGTATTAATGGAGTTACACCTTCACTTTTCGCATTTCTCGCTGTAATATCATTTCTCGCAAGATTCATCCCCTATAATATATATATATATATATAAAAGGGTTCAAATAAAAAACAATTGTTTTGTGAGAAGTGTGAGAAGACTTTAGAATAGGGTACACCACCTAAAAAGGACACTATACCATGTAAATAGAAAACTATACAACTTTTAAAAACTAACAATCTCAACCACTAGATCCTAAATCCAATTTTCTACATCTATTTTTTGCATCCTAGATCCAATAGTGTATATATATATTAACTTTAAAATTTAAAAGACATATGATAGTTGTCTCACATTAAGTAACTACTATTTATGAAGTAAGAGTGAGATCCTAATCGAACATATTTAAATAAAGTGTTTTAAGAACCATTTTTAAATAGAATATTTTTAAGAAAACATAACTTGTTTCAAAGTTCTCAGTATTTTTTTTTATTTTTTTTATTTCTATAACTAACTTTTAAATTAGACATATTTTATTTTTCTCATGCATAATTTGGTATTCCATGTATATCTATGGTTAATAAATAAATTTCGACTCCAAACATAGCATTGTGAACACTTATTTGTATTTGCCTTTCAACATAAGTTTCATTTAAAACCGACGTATATCAAATATTATATATTTTTACTTTTTTCAGTCACTTAACGTTACTTTAAATTTAAATACAATAGACAATATATGCTTCTACGTATGCTTCGATATAAATTTGGTTCAATACCGACCTCATACAATGCATGACCAAAACATGCGTGTCAAATATAATATATTTTTGTTTTCTTCCCGACAACTTAGTTTTTTTTACAAAGACAACCATATCTACATATGTTTCAATGTAAAAAAAATTATTAAAATGAGCCACTATAGTGTGTGAACAAACTTTAGTAGCTTTATATTTTATCAACACACTCATTACAACGCACGGATTAATGTGTATCAGCGCTCCCGTCGCAACACACGGGATCATTTACTAGTTTAGTTCATTTGTCAATTGTTTACGTCCCAAACAATATAAACTAATGATTCATTTTATTATTAGAGGTTAATTAAACATGACAATAGGACGGTAATGATTTATTTCATTCCTCTATTAATTTAATTTTCATTTTATCATTTCATATCAAACAGATCCTGATACTAATTCCAATGTAAACTATATTTTTTTGAATGACCAATCAAGGAAATTTATCAAGTGATCTTTGTGGAGCTATCAAGTTGTTTTTTAATGTCTATATCATTAAACGAAAAAGGAGGACCAGTTACAAGAAGCAAAAGGCCCGAAACATACAAGGAAAAGATATACAAAACAACTACAAAGAAAAAGACTTAAAGCGAAAAATTCACAAAATAAAACTTACACCATTTTTTCTCAATCCAAGGTAGAGCGTTTACTTCAATGATTAACCCATGTAAAGGAGGACGCTTTGATATCATACACTACTTTAGACACCGAAAAGGGGACACCATCAAATATAACCTCATTATGTGAATTTCAAATCATCAAACACGTGACTGTCGAGACAGATTGAATAGCAAGAGATTCCTCCTTGTTCAAAGTGTACCGGGTGGGATATACAAATAGATCCTCCACCAAATCAAAGTAATTTAATTTTGGTGTGTTAACACAGTCATGTATGACAGACCACGCCAATCTAGCCACTTTGCATTGTACAAATACGTGCTAACATGTTTCAATAGTCACACCACAAAGAGCGCACATGCAATCACCTATCGAAATACCTCTATACAACAGCGCAAGTTTGATCGGATCATATCCATTAACAATCTCCAAATAAAACAATTATTTTAATTGAAACCCAATTTAACCAAAAAGAAAGTCAATAACATGATTATCCAAATTATTAATTTTCCATCTTAAGGACTTAACCATAAATCGAAATAGTAAGTCATCTGAACCACTCCAAATCCATATGTTCGTACTACCAGAAACGAAAATTCGTTTCTGAGATCAATCCAAGACATATGTTCGGTTCGTATTGCTACTAAACTGAATTAGATTGTCTCTCCCATCTCCTGTACCAATATAACTCATTATCGAACTAACTATATCAATCCACAACCCCTCTTGAACTTTTTTTTTTGCCGTTCTAAAGAAAATAAAAATGGAAACAACTTAAGTGGCTAAAATTCAGCCCAATAGTCTAGCCAAAAGGAACTCTTATCACCCAAACTAGCTTGCACCTTTAATCATTCCAAATTTCCAACACCTTCAAACTACCATAAGTATTCTCTTGATCCGTTTTAGCGATACTTCTCCATGTACGACCATTAAAGTTTTAACCAAAAGTGAACCCCATTTTTGTGAACTCCTACGGACAATCATGATGACTTTCACCCAAAGATAGTGATTATCGTTTTTATACCGGGCTAGTTACTTTGTTAATAATGCCTTATTTATAGCCTTCAAAGTTCCAACTCCTAAACAATCGTGGTCTTTATCAAGAATAATTATACTCCACGCCAGCTAACTAGTTTTCTCCTTTTCATCTGAGCCTACCCGTAGGACTTTTCATTTCCCATTAATTGGAATATCTTCCTTTCCATCCGAACCTAGCTGCTAGTCCAACAAAAGTATAACGAATATAAACTATATTAAAAAGTAACTCTTACACCAATCAAACAATTGAAACAATAATTAGTAGTCTTTCATGAAACAAAATGATCATTAATCACAATCAGATGATTACAAATATTTAAAACTATTACTACTTAAAACATGTGAAGTCCACACCTACAAATGTAGAAACTTACAACCATTTTGAGTGGTTTGAGTAAGAAAGAGGAAAGTGATGGTTTATTGGTTTTTACCTAATTGTGAAGCATGGCATAAACGCATACAATGTTTTACTAGAACAAGAAACGATTTTTTTTAGTAACTAAAATGTCATGTTTTCCAAAGTGGATGATGTCATAAGAGTGAGATGACAAAAGGGACATGATTGTGAATGTAGGAGGAAGATAAGATCAATAGTATCATGCGAACCATTCGAAAACATGTTTACAAAAAAAATCAAAGGAACGAGTCAAATGAGACAAAACATAGTGAATATACAAAGAGAAAAAAAAGAAACACTAGCTTTTGATAATTTAATTTGAGAGAATAACATTAAGTGCTAAGTACATTATGAAATTGGAAATATGACCAAGTGACCAACCAATATCAGTGTTAGGGAGTTCGTTAACTTTAGCAATTGTAATAAACTTTCATATACAATAATACGTTTGAAACCATATACTACGTACATGTGGGTGTTACGTGTTACGTGTAACGAGAGAGCTAGCACCTATGTCCATGTAATTTGGATCTCCTGGAGACTAGGTGTCAACATGCCAGATGTGAAGGTAGGGTACCAGATACACCATGTAAATAATATGTTCTCCGCGAGGCAGAAGGATTCCTCACGGATATAATACCCTCCGCGGTAAGACACATATCTTCCGCGGAAGAAAGACTTGTCAAGATATGACAGTCATAGCGAAAGACTCATCGTGACAAGGCATAAACGGACACCTGGCGAGGAAAATACCAACCACTGGCTATGATACTGGCACTGTGTACGGACACACGTTGGACCAATGAGGAAAGGCCAACGTGGTACCTGCCCACGACCAAGAACCTTATACACCCAGACTGTCTGAACCAATCAGGAGCCATTATAACGCACAACCATGAGAATAGAATGTTTCATTTGTGTGAGACAGGTTGTCTAATTCTTCTCCTTTCATTCGGCTATAAATACAACATGAGGATTAACGTTAAGGGATCCACTCTCTCACTTTCCGATAACTATTTTCACTACTTACCATACTACTTCTCACGCCGAAAGGTGGTTACGAGAAAGCCCCCTATTCCCCTTCTCGTAATGAGCTAATGGTGTTCGGTTTTGCATGTCACGATAGTCAGAACTCGAAACCATTTAACAGTAATACCACCGGAAAATACCGAACCTAACCTATTAAGGGGTGGTTTGGGTATTAATCTATCTACGATCGAGATATTAGGTTAAACCTATTAAAGGTTAATTAACTTAGTGTTTCTTCACCATAGAAAACATTGCATATCACCAAATGATTTGAATTCTAGTTAACCAGTAAGACCATTGGTTTGATGATCCGTAAGTTATGAAAATACTTTATATGTTTATAATATTATATTGTTTTCTTAATATGTGAATAAATGGAAGAAATTAACCCATTAAATATTGGCTGGATTGTTGCAGCCTTAGTCAAATATATCGTATACGGACGTTTTAGAGAAAGGTGTGGATGATGTCATGTCACAAATTCCAAAATGTATTTGTGGGAGATTTTATTTGCACTGCAACTTCGAACTGACATTAAATAAGTTATTTAATTAAATAATAAGTAGATTGTGTTTGGTTTATTTGATTTGATTTGATTGGTCATGAATGGTTCCATCATACTTTTTGATGTGTGCTGTACCGCGTCACTGTTTTATTAGCCCATGGGCCCCCCTTCATTCTTCATATTACCATTTTTAATTATCGAACAGATTATTAAGTTTTATCTCAAAGGGTTAATTGTATAACCATTTAGTTGATATAAAAAAAGTTAAAGAAACAATTGTGTTTATGAAAGTCTGCTCACAATTCAATGACTTTTCATGTTGCAAGTTGTCACGGAGCTTTCATGAAATATCATGAAAGGGGTCATTGTTAAAGTGTCGTTATTTGCACTTTCTTTTACTATTTGTTATAATATGTTTAAGATATGTGTTATGTTTGTGACACGTTTTGAAATATGTCGTAGTTATCACTAATTCTTTTACGTGAACATTTGATGAACTTTAGAAAGAAATTAAAAACGATATATCACGAATTGTCTTAAGACCGTAAAAAAAATTAAACAGTATTTTTATATATATAACCTAGGATTAATATAATAAAAACAATACACTTTCTCATTTTAAAGGAAAAAGTCATTCAACATATTTGGGCATATAAAGGTCTTTGCACATATGAAAGAATAACGAAAAAGTCACGCAACCCACGTTTGCTATATTAAAGTCCATGAAATATAAAGAATGCGTATACTTGTGAAGAAAAAAATTAAAATAACAATTCATTACCTCTTGTATTTGTGAAAATTTCATGAAGCGACATTCAAATTGTTTGTTGGGAAAAAAAGTATGATATATTCTCTTTTTGATGAATTTAAGTGATAACAAGCTATTATTCTAAATATATATTCGTAAGTACTTTTATAAGTGACTTTTTCATGGAATAAATAGTAAGTTGATTTTTATAATACTAATCTATTCGTCTAATTAGAAAGTTATTACTTTAAAGACATTTTAAACCAAAAGATAAAGAGCACATTCTAAAAAAGGGTGAGAACTATATCTTTGATAAAAGTGTAAGCTTCTGCTTTTCTTTCATAAGATCATTTTGTTGTTTTAATGTGTATTATAATCAACTTTGAGTGACATGTTTTGTGGATCATTGGATTGTATTGATGGAAGTGTTTCTTTAGTGTGTGATGGGTGGGGGTGGGGGGGGGGGGGTAGGGTTTACTTCAATTAGTATAGAATTCAGGCCTTGGGGTGTAGAGCAAAAGCATAATCAGTGGTATATGTCTTTCCATCACTTTTCCCCCGTTTTCTATGGGTTGCCTGCATTTATTCCTGGCCCTAACTCATTTTTCACTTCACTACTGTTACTACCTTTCACTTTTCATTAAACACCCTACAGTCCTTGTACCATTGGAACAACCTCTAAGCATGTCCTTAAAGACATAGGAAAATCGATTTGAAAATCAAAGTTTTAGTTTTAATATATGTGATTTTAACAAATGACGGGAAACATTAAAGCGAATAAAATTACAAATACGATATGTCGTATGCATATGTTAAAACAAAAGACATGATCATCTGGACTTGGGTTATGTATCAGTGTATGGAGAGTTGCAATACCAAGAAAAAACAATGTGACAATGTGAGTGGACTTGCATGGTAATGTTGTGTTAGACTTGTTACAATCAAATGAGATTTTTCTCTATACCCAGACTTCAATGTGAGGGTAGTTATATCTATAGAGATAAAATAGAGAGGCATGTATATTAGGAGATAGTAATGCACCCTTTTTCTTGTGAGGGAGAGGGTATCCATACTTACATTAATTTTAGTTTGTTTTTGTCATGTGGCTTGTGTGAATGCAAGCAAACATGCGGTACTCAAAATTTTTTGCTTTGGCATACAATAGGCCTTGGGTATTGGTCGTTGATAATGTATGTCGCATCCTTGTGGTTATTGTGGCGTTTCGTGATATGAAATGTCAGCAATAAGGCACCACGTGCTAGCAACACTACGTACAAGTAGATTTGTCATGATTGTGTCTCTTATCTTACGCTCCAAACCATAATATGGGTTTGGACTAGTGTCCACGTATGTATGAGGTGGTGTTAGAAGCTCATGCTCTAGAGTGGAAGATTTGATCTGGAGGTTGAGCTCCGAAGAAAAATGGTTAATCTTGAGCTTTAGAGATATCTTTAATCGGAATTACAATCTTGTGGGAGAAAGATGTGATCTAAACCGTTATCTTGGAAGAGATTATGTATTTAGGAGCTTATGCCTCGAAGAGACTTTAAGCTCCGGAAAGAAAGCTATATTTCAGAACCTATGCTCGAGAAGAAAGATGTTATTTTAGCCCTCAAATATAGGCTGGACCCTAAGCTTTAGAGGTAATAAATACGGAATTAAAAGTCGAGGCTCTGCAAGGTAAAAGTGCTTTGTCAAGGATATGCATTATGGAGTGTATAATTGGGATGTTTAGAGTATTTTAATATACAATAATAGTTTACAATAGATTGAAAATGGTGAAAGGAAAGAAGATGAGAAATAGGAGGTGAGAGATTATCAAAAGGGAAAGATGAGGGGCTGTGTATAAAATATGAAGTGTATGACCGGTTCAAGTACCGGGAGGTTAATAACCATTGAGGGTTATTCATAGTCTTGATGATTGGGGCCCATTGTCACATCCAATCAAATCCAGAGATCCAGATAACTTATCTTTTGTTTTAGTTTTTTATAACCATTAACTAGTTTATATTTTTTTTGTGTCTTTACCATTGAAGGCAAACAACACTACTTCTTTTTAACAGCAGAATATATAAAAATTAAAATGGAACCCCCTAACCGAAAACCAGCGAACATATAACTATAAAAAATAAATAATCAGAAACGGTCCTTAAGTATATTGTTTTGACTTAAGGGTTGTTTGGTAGTCTATTAATAGTCATTAGGATGTTACATCTTAATGATTCATATTTTCTTGATGGTTAATAGGTTACCTTAAGTCTGAATGGTTAAGAGACAAACCATTCAACCTTAAGGTTACTTCTTAACTATTATGAGATAGCCTTTTAATGACCATTAAGAGACTATCAAACAACCACTTAGGAT
The DNA here is from genome assembly GCF_021521415.1 of Bidens hawaiensis. Lineage (NCBI taxonomy): Eukaryota > Viridiplantae > Streptophyta > Magnoliopsida > Asterales > Asteraceae > Bidens > Bidens hawaiensis. The sequence goes on from NW_027491730.1 coordinate 363,735, forward strand.
ATCTCATGTGATTACCGGAACATATATATACTATTTATTACAGTAGGCTCTTAACCATTCAGATGACCATTAAGAGACTACCAAACAACCACTTAGGATATTACACATATATTTTTTTTATTGAAAAGCAGACTTGAATAAAAAACACACACCCGGTTAGAAAAGCCTAACCAGGGACAAGACCAAATTTACATGATAAGTAACGGAGTTTTAAGCCACGATATCCAATTCATACGAAAATTACAATTGCGAGACGAGAACCACAAATAAGAAACCGACACAATTGAATTAAACAGAGAATCTTTGTATTCAATTTATGAGCCATTACGAGATAGTCTTTTAATGACCATTAAGAAGTTGTCAAACAACCACTTAGGATATCTCTAATAGATTACTGGAACATATATACTGTTTATTGCACTTGGATGCTGATATGGACATATGGTGCTTTTGGATTTTAAGTTGATTTAACATACTTTTTCATAAAATATTAGATGGGAAATTTATATTTATTTTTTTATTTTTATTTTTACTTTGGTGGGGTTGTGGGATTCGACACGTGAATTAAAACTGTTACATTATTTACTACTTGTTCTTTTTCTTAAGAACATTATAATGAATCTACTTTTACATCAATTATTAAAGTAAATTTGAAAATCATACTGTTTTTAACATGATTTTAGCATGAGATTTGACCGAACAGTTTTGCTAACAACTTTTCATGATTTATTGAATATTATCTATATTTATTAAATTCACATAATATAATATATAACAATTAATCATGAAAATAATACTGTTTCTAACTTGTAAAGATTTGAACCTAGAAGCTCATATTACAACAGATGGCACCACATTAAACTTGCATGCTTTCATCGTGAGATTTTTGCTGATTTCATAATTTTGATTAAAAACTATTTACTTTGTATTCTTCTTATCTAAGAATTTAGTAATAAAGGTTGGGAGGCCTAATTAGGTATTTATTTATTTATTTATTTATTTAGTAGTTGTTATTTGATTCAATGATTGTTAAGGCATGAGATTTAATTAAGGTCTCAGATTCAAAACCTAAATAAAGAGGGTTTTCTCACGTGAGTTTCCTTCTTTATGGTGTTCCAGGGTGAATCTGACCATTAGCGTTAAAATCAGTATGGACGGTTAAAATCCCATCTTAAGAAGACTCATTAGGGTATTGAAGGTGTGGTTCCAACTTGGACTGACCATGAGTCCAGTAGCGTAGCTAGAAATTTTTTCCAACGGGTTCGAAAATTTTTTAGGGATAAAAGACCGACTGTTTACCACTTATATTTGGGTTTTCTACGGGTTCAATGTTGAAATTTCTACGGGTTCGATGTCAAAATACACTAATATATAACACTAAAACAAAATTTTGTACGGGTTTGGCCGAACCCATTCCCCTAAGGCTGGCTATGCCCCTGCATGAGTCTAGCCCTAAATAAAGAGGGTTTTCCCACGTGAGTTTCCTTCTTTATGGTATTCCAGGGTGAATCCGACCATTAGCGTTAAAATCAGTATGGAAGGTTAAAATCCCATCTCAGGAAGACTCACTAGGGTTAAAATCCCATCTCTTGAAGGTGTGGTTCCAACTTGGACTGACCATGAGTCGAGCCCAAGTCAAGCTATGGTGGGTTCGAACTCGAGCTAGAAATTAAACGAGGAAACTTGGCTTGGCTCGAGGCTGAGCTTGAAGTTAAACAAGCATAGGCTCGAGCCATAACCCGAGCCGAGTATGGATCAAGCTCAGTTTGGTTACAGAAACGAGTCAACCCGATTTAGGTCAATTCAAATCGAGTTTTCTTAGCTAGTTTTATTCAAACTTTTATTGAGCGAGTTACGAACCACAAATTTTTTAAATGTGTGCATAAAGAAAACTCTTAAACACAAATCAAGGCGATCCTCCTATTAAAAATTTGGTTCCATTTGAAAAATGCCACATGGGGTGTAGTGTATGTTTTAAAATTTAGGAACAACTTCTTAAAATCTTTACTTTTTTTTTTCTAGTTAGTTTTGTAAGTTTAAAATTTAAGAGTAAACAAAAGGAAACACAAAGATCGTCTTACTAGAAATTAGGACCCGTTTGATCGAAAAAGAAACTTTCACGTACATATGGGGTGAATATGTTTTAAAATTTAGTAACAAAATTTTAAAATCTTCAATTGTTAAATATATATTTCTTATAAAAGCTTTTGATGATTTTATAAGTTTATTAAAATCAAACTCAAAGAGTAAACCAAAGGGAACTTGATAATTTATAAGTTTAAACTCAAGAGTAAAAGAAAAGACAAAGATTTATAATTGTTAGGAGAGTGTTAACTAACTCATCATAATCCACTCGTTCGTATCAATTAAAAGTTTAGCTTCACTAAGAGTATTTTCACTCACGCTAGTGATCGTTATTACATCGTCTCGCTAATTGGGTAGTGATAGTTCCTTTAATATCTTCTCTAAATAGGTATCGATCACCTTTTATAATATCACTAATAGAATAGTGATCACCTTTCAACATCTCACTAGCTAATATGGTGATCACCCTTCAAAATTTCATTAAATGGATAATGATTACCCCTTCAACAACTCTTACATTTCCCCCCCTAATTTTTGCTAGGGACTATCACTTATGAAAAGCATCTAGATAGATGTTAAGTGGAAATACTATAGTATATCTCATAAACAATTGAATACCTAACACATAGATGTTAAAAAGGGATATTACAATTAACTAGGTAGCAAACTCGTCGTGTTGCGGCGACGAACACAAATTTGCTTGATAGCGGTTAGATTTGTACCGTTACAAACATTAAACCCAAAACACAAATTAGTAACCACCCATAACACTCATATAACATATGATACGAAAAACAAATTAACATATTTATAACAATGTTTATTCAGTTGGTAAAACACGATTGTTGCAGCGGCAACTCAACACGAATTTTGTCAATATCGGACTATCGACTATGTTTGTTACGGTTCATAACTAAACCCAAAAAATAGTTCCCCCACCCCACACCACCACCACCACCACCACCACACACACATATACCTACTCAAAGTTTATATATATATATATATATAGGGGAGATTTCAATTAAGAACCCCTTTGAGTTTTAAGAACTCGAAAGAACTCAGTGTAACGATTTTTTTTCGAATTTTTTTAAACATGCGTATATATGTAAGTTACATACACGTAAAAAAATTACAGAATTTTTTACGCACCGAGTCGACTTTTTACACATGTGTAACGGACGTAAAAATTAGTGTAACCACATATATTTATTCTCTCTCCTACTTTGTTTTTTTTGTCAAATTTAATCTCAACCACATATTTCAATCCATTTAATTAAATGTGTGGCATAGAATTGAGTTCTTAAGTTCTTAAAACTCAACATGGTTCTCAAAATATCTCTCCCCTATATATATATATATATATATATATATATATATATATATATATATATATATATATATATAGTGACGAAGTTTGGAATGAGGCACCGGGGGGGGGGGGGGGGGGAGCTCAAAATATATACAAAATTTCACAAACGAGTGGGGGGGACTCAAATTTTCGGCCAAAAAAGGCTAAACTTGCACTATGTATAAAATTTTTCAGTCGAAAATGAGTAAATTTACATTATTGCGCAAAAAAACAGGGGGGCCCGGTCCACCCCTGGCCCCAATGAAGATTCGCCCCATATATGTGTGTGTATTTTGTATTTTATTTTAGTTTATAGTTTCTCTTTTTAACTCTATAATTGGATGAATCATGCACTTGTTCACCTTAAAGGTGTAAAACATCTGATCTTATGGGATAAGTTCTTATTTGAGGGAATCGACTTTTAGTGGAACTATGGCTAAAGGTTGAATCTTTTTCATCATTAAGGTTAGTATTTTATACCATTATACCATAAAAATAGCTTTTAACGATTAATATGATAATGATGCTTTAATGCTTTAATATATATACTTAACAAATATAATTAAACTAGTTTTATCCCCGTATTACGAGGTTGTTTTATAGTATTTGTTTCTATTATTTATTTATTTTTTAAATTTTTATTTTTTTATAAGAAAGTTAATAATATACTTATGGCTTGATAAATTGTTTCACAAATAAATGAGATGTTATAACCCAGCTCAAAAACTATATGAGTTTGATAAGACTCAAGACCCGTTTATTTTTTTAACTATAAAATTGGTTTATTAATTATTAAATCATATATATTTTGTTAAATAAATCATATATTATTTTTTGGTATATCCCTACTTTATAGGATTTTTATATCAAATATTTGATGAGATTAGTTTTTAATTTAATGAGATGTTATGACTCGTTTAAGAAATATCTAGGTTTGATAAAGTTCATACCCGTAAATTCGGGTCAAATGCATGAGAAGCCTCAATTTAAAAATTAAGCAAATCCGGTGACTCCAAAAAAATGGGGAGCGACCAAATCGCGACACGTATGATTTTTATGTTTTCGTTTATATATATATATATATATATTATAGATAATTATGGTGACATCTTATATATTTTAAATATTTGTAGTATCTTTAATAATAATAATAATAATAATTTATTTTTTTTATTTGATTGTATGAAGATAGATCGAAGTAGTAACAAAAATAAACTACAAACCTTTTATCAATATATGATAATCATTATGTGTGTTAATCCGATTCAGTTTATATATTTTAATGCTGAAAAAAAAGGAAATGCTTTCATGAGATAAGTTGTTAAAGCCCCAACTTCAAAACTAAAACTTAACAAATTAACGTGATATATTTAGGGTTAGGTATATATACATAGATTTTATTTTTATTTATCAACTAAAAAATCAAACTGTCTATTTTTAAAGTAAATTACACATATGATATATGTAGGATCGATGTATTAAAGAAGTTTGCCAGGGTTTGTGAACTGAAGTTTATGCCAACTTGAATATTTTTACAAACATATACTGGAGACAAAAACTAAGTTTCGTCAAATTCAGCCTATAAAGATGAATCCGAGGCAACAAACTCAATTTTAACGAAGGAGTTGATTTTGAAGAAGTCGTTCATGGATTACATTTAAAGATATATAAGTTGGATTTCCATAGACATAACTTTGTATATATGTAACAAGAAATGAAGAAACTAAAAAGAAAACTTAATCAATCAGATATATTGATTTTTTTAAAAAAGCAAGCAACCAAGGTAAAGAAATAAATGTTGTAAAGGCGTCCAACATTTTGTATGGTGGAGGAGAAAACAATATCGAAGTAGAGATTCGGGTACATCCAATTAATGGACGTCAAATCCTTGTGGCCTCCACAAACACACAGACAGGTAGTAGTATACTGGTATTAAGTATTTAACCAAATGGCCTTTCCGTAATTAAGTGGCCGACTAGGGTCACTTCCTTATCCTCCAACTCCCGTCAACTCCGCTATCCAACATCCGCCGTCAAATCTTAACGCCGTTAAATATCTAGGTTACTCTTGAAGTCTAAAAAGCTAACTGCACTTAATTATCACCTTTGCAATCATTGTCCTTACGCTACCTCCAAGTCACACTTTCACCGAACAAGATCATTCGGGTTCGGTTTCGGGTTCGTGTAAACTGATGGATCAAAATCAAACACAGATGCAAGCAGGCAATGATCACTGGAACAACAAAAACGTTGTTGTTGGTGGTGGTGGTTCCATGAACATTGATCAAACTTATGTGCAAACAAGCAGTGTAGAGCTTACGGCGTTTGCCTGTGCACCACCACCACCGTATAATATTAATTACCCAAACACACTACAAGAAGTTGTGACATCCGCCACCGTTGGATCATCACAAAACTGGATGAGCGGTTCAGATCAGTTAGGGTTTACACAAGGGTTATCCTTATCATTATCATCATCAGTTCCTCAAGCCAAACATGAGTTTCCAACGGGTTCGGACCACCCGAAACAGTTGATGGATATGTCATCTTTTGCACACCGGAGCAACGTTGGGCCGTTGGGTCCGTTTACGGGTTACGCGACGATTCTTAAGAACTCGAAGTATTTGAAGCCTGCACAAGAGTTGTTGAGTGATAGTTGTATAGTTGGAGGTCAAGATTTGGTTCAAGCGTGTGATAATACGAGAAAGATTCTTGAGGAAGAAATGAGTCGGGTTTCGGGTGATTCGGGTGCTTCGTCATTGACTGGTTACGGTTCGAATGATCATGTTTCGCTTTCGGAATCGTATAGGCCGGAGTTTCATCATAAGAAAGCCAAGTTATTGTATATGCAAGAAGAGGTATTATTATCTATTAATCTTGATTAGTTAATTTCATCTTTATAATCCAAACTATGATCGATTGACTAATAATAATCCATACTTGTTATAACGTGTCCTGTGACATTTCTAACTTTAATTTTCGTTGCAATGAGCAATTCCACTAGCTTTGAAGGCGTATGAACAATGGGTTGTTTTTATCCTAATGAAATTGTTGTAAATTGTTTTGAAACAACTTGAATAAAAGTTAAGTGCAATGGTGCACACGGGTTATTTTTCAGTTAGAGTGGGATTATCCTTAACAAAAGTAGAAGTTATACGTGTTATCGGTCAAGTTACAATTGAAGTATGTTTCATTTTTTGGCTATTGGATCATATTTTGGATTAGCAAAATAAACTTTCTATAATAACTAGTAAACTTGTGCAATAATTAGCTCAAAATGTTCTTGATTTAAAGGTGTTTTGTGATTATAGCAAGTTACTTTCAAATAATTAGATCGATTTTTTTCTATAAAAAAGTAATATTTTAGGTAATGTTTATTTATTCGGATTCAATTTATCATATTTTGATAATATGATCTATTAAATAAATGATTGATTAATTAATAATATTTGTTTATAGATATTTGAAATTGATGGTCCAAAATAAAGCAAGTTGAAAACTCTTATAAACCAACCAATATATATAATTAAGCCTACTTTAAACTGTAGTTACCCCACTATCTCGTCACTATTAAAGTCCTTAATCCTTTCATAATTGAGGTTTCACATGCTATGTTTTCCCGCCCCATTACAACTATAATCCAAACAGCGACAGTCTTCCCACTGATCACTGTCACTAAAACTAACGTTTAGTGACCGTTTAGTTATTTATTTTTTTTACCTTCAAATGTTTTATGTTAATGTTGTTTGTTACTATGTTTCTTAAAGGTATGCAGAAGGTACAGACAATATCATCAACAAATGCAAATGGTGATTTCGTCTTTTGAAACAGTCGCGGGACTTACTTCAGCGACACCATTCGTGTCGTTGGCTTTGAAGTCGGTTTCTCGACAGTTTCACTTTGTGAAGAATGCGATTTCTGAGCAACTCACACAAATGAAGAAAACGTTTGAGGATTTGTGTTCTCCAAGTAGAACTTCTGATGCTAATAATGCAAACGATTCGTTATCTCAATTGAAGTCGATGGATCATAGCCTTCAAAGACACGGGAAATCTAGTGGCGGAATGGGATCTTATGCGAACCAACAACCGATATGGCGGCCTCAACGTGGTCTTCCTGAACGTGCAGTCGCGGTTCTAAAGGCTTGGCTCTTCGATCATTTTCTTCACCCGTAATGCTCTATGCTTTTTATTTATATGATGTAATTTACATTTATGTTTATATGATGTAACTCTTTTGAAATTCGATTTTGTTTAGGTATCCTTCGGATGCGGACAAGCATATGTTGGCTACTCAAACTGGATTAAACTAGAAATCAGGTTAGAACTCTAACCTCTATGCCAACGTTCATTATAAAACCAATAATATGTTGAGAAATCTCAAGGTTGCATAATGCAATTTTACAATTTGCTTTAAACATTTTAAAACCAATAATATGTCGAGAAATCTCAAGGTCACATAATGCAATTTTACAATTTACTTTAAATGTGATAAACATGGTTATGTAAATGCATTATTTTCAACGTGTTATGCAGTTACTGTGGTTATCAACATATTATTTTATTGGTTGAGTAACAAGTGTGCCCCCTTATCATTAAATAAAAACATTGATTTGTATGCACAAGATTCATCTATTCAATCATTATTTATTGATATGGATATGCTCATGTTTAAGCATTTAATATTGCTAGAACCAGGGGTATGCATGAAAGTGAAATAAGAGAATGAAAATTGACTGTTTGGTTTTATGTTTTTTTCAAAAAGCAGGTTTCCATTTCGGTTTTGCATGTACGGAAAATCGAAAAAAGATATCCGGCGTTCATTACTGAATTGGAACTGTAAACCCGAGATAATCAATTTTTGTTATTGAAGTTATGGATTATAATTTTTACTTTTCAATGTTGAGTAATTTATACAAGAACGAAAATAATAAATGATGACGCCAAAAAACTTATGATTCAAACTTATAATAATCAATTAATCATATATCAACAAAAGGTTATAAGCTCAAATTCAATTGTTTGGGACATTTTTTCTCCCAGATAGTTTTAAGCCCAAATGACAAAACCAAAAAAAAAACAAAACAATCGTGAAAACCGAAAATAAACGGTTTTCAAAAATCCAAAAAAATTGAATCTGTTTGAGCCGACAAATGCAAATCACTTAGAGCTAGAAGCGTGATCCAGGGACACCATAACTAGGCATGTGATCCTGGGGCATCACAATTTGTTTCGAGTTCAATATAATATACATTTCATGGCTGTTGAATTAGGTTTCGAACTGGTTCATAAACGCGAGAGTGCGCATATGGAAGCCTATGGTTGAAGAAATCCACACCCTTGAAATAAAAGGCTTAGCAAACTCGAACTCGAACAACCCTCCAACCGACGGTCAAGACACTAGCCACATGGACATAGGCTCATTGACGAACAAGCAACAAGCCGATGGTTTAAGGACTTCTGAAACCCTGACCATGGTCAACAGTCAAAATGAGCAACTATGGGACCATGAGAAACGGTCAAGGTCCGATTACCATATTCCCGAACCCACCATGGACCGGTCCTTTACAAACATCATGCCCTACCCACGAACCACATTCGAGGCCGGTGGAATGGGGCCTGTTTCACTCACGTTAGGACTCAGACAGAACGCAGAACAAGTGCAACAGCTACAACAACACGAACAACAGCTTCGGCAGCGGTATGGAGGTCAGTTGGTTCATGATTTTGTGGGGTAGTTTTGTAATGGTGAAATGGTACATGTAGCATCAAGAAAATGGTATTATAACATGGAAAAATATTTTATTTTTCAGGAATTTAATCAGAATTACGGTAGTGGTAGATGTCATATTATTGGTTATTTCCAGGGTTTTTGTTGGTTCTGTAAAAACCCTAATCCATGATTTTGTAAGTTTCAAAATCTAGGAATCACTTTCCTCTTATAGTAAATTATTACGTACGAGGTATTATTAGTAACATACATTCTACATTTTCATAAGGGAGTGTTTGGGATTCTTTATTTTAGCCTTCTTATAACTTACTGTTATAAGTCATAAGTTATAAAAGTAACTTATGACTTATTTCTCTCTCAACATTGAAAACGTCTTATGACTTTTTGGAGAAGTTATAATTCATAAGGAGGCTAAAATAAGGAATCTCAAACACCCCCTAAATTAACGTTTTTGATAGATTGAATCTAAATTTGGGAGGTAATAAATTGAATTGGATTTTGAATAGGTTAGATATTATCCACAATAAACTAGTTTTACAATAAAATCAAATAAAAGCAGGCTAAACAATGATGTAGTTTGGTACAAACGTCTAATATATTAACACGTTTCTGTAATTGAATACAAATTCCGTTTTTTGTTTGGTATTTAGCCAAGACCGAATTGTTAAATGTGATTTGTGGTTTAATTTGTTTTAATTTGAACATGTTTGTGATTCGGTATTAAACTACTTGATATCATGCTAACACACAATACCTAAACATAAATTTAATTAAAAAAAACAATCAACTACATCGAGCTTCTGTAATCAACCCACGACACTTCAATCCAGCGGCTCTAGCCCTAGCGACACTTCAATCCAGACCTCATGACGAATGACAACATGATCTGGCGTCCGACCTAAATAGGAAAATCTTCGTGATTTTACTTGTCCATACATTTTTCTTTGATTTTGATTTTCAAATAATCAAATCTGACCGTATCCAATCGGGCTCAAAGACCTTGATGCATGAGAAAATTCAAACACCAAAAAGTCTTGAACAGATAAAAAAATTCCTGATTCCGTCATTAATCATAATCCAACCGATTATAGTCCCCTACATATCCAAATGAATTAAAAGTTGCATGTCTTGTCTCTTCGGATAATTTGTTTTTATATCTAATTGATTCATATACAACATGGCATGATTACCGTTGGATTACCTACATTTCAATTAATAATGATTAAAACACACGTCAAAAATACACTCAGAGTTATAAAACCTTTATAAATAAATTAATATAAAATATCATAATAATGCTCTAAAGTAAATGTCAAAAGTACATAATTGGGTACGCTTTAAGTATTTTGAGAAGGATACACGTGGGTACGGCCCAAGAATGAGTTGATAGTGATAACCCAACCGAAGGAGGCACAACCAAGTGGAAATAAAACCGTACATGTTTTGTAATCCTAAATTTTGTTGGGCTCTAAATTTTAAATTACTTGTAATATATAAAATATTGAAAACTAAAAAGATAGCAAAATTGATAAAGATAAAATTATTTCATTGAATAGATATAGATATTGAGAATATGAGGTGTGGAGTTTTTAATTTTTGCATAAAGTTTAGATTTAAATGCATCTTTTTGTTAATTATAGGGGTACACATGTTTCAATGTGAATACTTTAAGTGGGTTCATAAAGTTGATCATTATTTCAATTTAAAATCTTATAAAAGAGATCTCTCTAAATTATAGGGATGAGGTTGATATGAGAATCATATGTGAATGCTCCAGTGGCATCCTTTAAGTATGATATATTATCGAATAACTATGTTTGGAAGTACGATAAAAGAGATTATAATGAAGACTATTCTAACACCAACTATAAAGATAATTGCTATAAATTGTATCTAGATAGCAAATATTAACTGATATTATTGAAAACTAGAGAGCTTGAATAGTATGTATGAACTTATATATAGGAAAACATTTGCGTATACTAATAATAAATAGAAAAATTTATGATTTGCCTTCCTGTGTAATATGGGTGGGCGCAGTTTGAACAATTGATTCTTAAATTGCGCGTGTTGAACCATTGGAGTTTTCCGGCGGGCTCAGTATGCCCCATTTCGTTAGTTGACTTTGCTTTGACCCGTTAAAAATTGTTGAAATGACCTTTTTACCTTTCTATCTTCATCTTCATCATCATCATCCTATCTTCAAGATTAGTGAACAACCCTAAAATCTAAACCCGAAAATCCATCCATCTTCATGTTCACCAATAATCTTAAATCAAATTTACAACAACAAAGAGAGACCTCGCCGGAACCCTAGTTTGGTTGCCGGAAAATCGATTTTTCCGAAATACGAATAAGGAGCCTGAACCCAATAACACCGACAATTAAGTCAAATTTTTTTTTTCTCTGAGACAATAACAAAAACACCTGGTGTGTAAGAGCAAAATCTAAAATTTGACACACTAAATCCCAAAATCTCCGGTGGTGACGGTGACTGAGATGTGGTGGTGACGGTGCTGGGGTTTTGTTAAGGTCGGTGGTGGCGGTGACAGTCCCAGTGATGAAAGAAGGATGGATATGAAGAGATGAGAATTTGTGATGAAGATGAGATCCATGGTTAAGGGAAGATGATGATTTGAGATGATGGTGAAGACGTTGTTGGAGATGGAGATGGCGGTGAAGATGATGGTGATGTTGGTATAAGGCATATAACACACAAAAGAGCAAGTATTCTAAGTATCATACACCCTAAAGTTTGTGGTTTGAGAAAAGTGTATAATAAATCATTCTTGTTTTGAATAAGTATGCATGCTACCCCCAAAACATAAAAGGGAAAAACGGGGGATGAAATGTACTCACCTCGATTGATGAATCGAGAAATAATAAATGATCGAAATTTAGAAAGCTTGCGAATGAAACGAACGAATCCGACTTGAAAACTAAATGAAAACGAATAAATAATATATTAATGAACTTGAACTTTAGTTGAAACTACATTTGAAACATTGAACGGGAAGGTTCGGTTGTTAATCAGGTTACCGGTTAATTTGTTAACGATTAAGGACTCATACTTAATTGATAATTAAAATAAAATATTATTATTTTATTGGGCTTTTAAATAACTAAACCAATATTAAACAGAAACAAGACGGGTTTAAATCAAGAGCTCAGTTTTATAAAAATGAATTGATAATAAAGCTTATAACGATATTATTAATGATAAAGATAGAAATGATAATAATAATTTTAAAATATGTTATATATATATATACATATACAGATATATAAGATAATGATGATAATAATATATAACTATACTACCAATCGAGAATTGTTGCTACAACTAATAATAGTAATAAGTATAATAATAATTTTGTTGTTGAATACGTTAATAATAGGTTTATAAATTTTACTAATAATAATAATTATTATAATAATAATTATATGCGCCATATTAAAGATAATAACTAATACTTATAACATTTTAATAATAATAGTATTAGTGATAAAAATATAATTCGAGTAACGATGACGTTAAATGGCAACTAGGCCCGACATTGGTTTCGGTTCAATAAAACAAGTGGATAATATTAACAATAATAGAATTTAATAATATTACTTAATAATCATAATAAAAATGATAATAATAATAATAATAATCTATTAATTATGAAAATAATGATAATAATTGTTTCCGTCAAAAATTAACTAGGTAACTTTTGATAAAATTAGTACGTGAGATAGAGTGCTTGATTGAAAACAAAGTGAACACGATGATTTGATTTCGAGGAAAAAAACCCTTGATCGTGTGGATCTCCGGCACAAAAAACCCCGAACGGTGAAAACTATCACCGTCACTTTTATTAATATCAAAAAGGTGGTTACAACTAGTGTAGCTGATAAATGATCGTGTGCTAAATGATACAATAGTTGCTAGTAGCTAAACAAGTGAAGTGTGTCTTCTAGTCGTATCTATCAGCTCGTTTAAATAACAAAAGAGTACAACTGAAATTCCGAGAAATCCGGAATAAACCCTAGACTAAGTCTTCCATGATCCATTGCTGCCCACGTTTGAGTTGACGAAGTTTAAGCACTAGTCATTGCAAACCCACGTTCATATTAGCATATTTAACACGTGGTCTTATCTGTAAAACAAACAAAAATAATATAGGACAATTGAATTAGTCAAATACCATCCTCAGAATATTCGCATCGATAGGATAGCTCGAAATCCCTTTATCATAACGAATCCCGAGGATAAAAAATCTGCACCCAACAATTGCCCCCAATTTTTAGAGATAGCGCGTGACAGCTGTAAAAATTTCAAATTTCAAAAAAGTAAAAATATCTTCTGTTATTTGAAAGGACATGCACGCGGATTGAGGGGACCCTATAACCGTCATTTTAGGTTATAATCAAGCCATTTCCCAATCTCAAAATAATAATCTCTCCACCGGTTCATAATCAGGTCAGTTCCTCTTTCTCTTGTCTCTTAATTTTTCTGAAGCTTTGAATTCGATCAACAATGAGAAAAAGAACCCCTCGTTCGCCTAATCCTTACTCATTCGTAACCTCAGAAGATTTCGTCGACCAGGGTTACATCCCTGCCACTGATGAAGACCAGTGTCTTTTTAAAGATCTCGACATTAGGTTTCTGAAAGATTCAGGCTTATTACCCGCCGAGGCCATCATTAGACCATATGACCCTAAAGTCAAAGCTGACTTCTCTTCTAAAACCTGGGTTTGCTTTTTCCATTACCCCTTTTCGATCGGCCTTTCGTATCCATTTTCTCCGCTCATTAAGGAATTCTTTGATGTCATCGGTTTCTCTTACTCCCAAGTCATGCAAATGGTGTGGAGAGTCTTAGCTACAGTATATCGATTGAATAAAACCCACGAACTGTCCATAGGTGTCCCTGAGATAGCCGCAACCTATAACCTCCGTACACACGGATCTTACCGCTATTGCCTTCAATCCAAATCCAGCCGCCTTTACATGGTTCCCAAGGTGTCCGGTAGTGACCCCGATTGGAAGAAAAAAATTCTTTTCGTTCGTCGTGACTCTATTCCCGATGGAGTAAGCTTGCCAGTTAAATGGGTTCACAAGGGTAGGAAATTCTTAGGATAGAATTTATTTTTGCAAATAGTTTGTATTAATACGGCTTCTTTTTTGCAGTTGTGTTTGAGGATATAATAAGGTACAGGAAAGATAGGAATCGAAGGCTCAAGGTGTTGTTCAAAATCCCAGCAGAAGATAGGGAATTCTGGTTAGAAGAAGAAACAGGGAAAACAAGCGTGACCGCTGCGAAGTCTCTTGAAAGCAGGTCTATAGGTAAGTATCTTGGGTATTTCATAAAATACTTAGGATTGCACTTTCTTGAGAATAACTTGATAGATCATTGTGTAGAGATGCTGAAGACAAAGTCTTCCTTCAGCTTAGTTGACCTGTACGATCTCATCGAGGACAGGACCATGGTGAAACAAGAACACTCCAAGACCCTCTCTCCGAAAGTAAGGGTTCCAACAACTCGTCAAAAGAGCGCTGCCCAGAAGAAAAGGAAGGCCACCACTTCAGCTGAAACTGAGCGCTTTGCCGACATGAGCACTACCGATGCTGTAGAGAAGTTGCAAGCTCTCGCCAACTTTCTTGGAGCAGTAAGTATCTTTGTTTATCCTGAAAATAGTAATCTGCAGGAAAACTTATGTTAATTTGGGGATAACAGAAAACTGAAGGTTACCATCAGAGATCTCAAGACGTTGAATTGGCTCTGAATGAGGCTGAGGACGAGATTGCCGATCTTCTAAATGCTGCTGACATAAAGAAAAAGCTTCTCAAAAAGAATGACAAAGGGATTGTGGACCTTAGAACTTCATTTGAGTTGGAGAAGACTGAGTTCATTGAAGAGGCCAAGAAATCTGCAGCCACTAGTATCCTGGAGTCAATGCTCAAGATGTCAGAGGAGGTGTAAGCGAAGGGCTATGTGATGGGTTCCTGGAATTCTGCGGCTTGGAGGAAGAAGCTGAAGATGCTGAGGGGTGAGAAGGTTGAAGAATCTGATGTGGCAGATACTTCTGAGGTGATCAAGGAGACAGATGCTAGTGAGGAGATGAAGGAAACTAAGGCTAGTGAGGTGACGGAGTCGAAGAAGAAGGAGGGTGATCATGGTGAAGGTGACAAGGTTTGAACCTTGTTTCCAAGTTGTTTTAATGTGTTTCTGATGGTTGTTTGAACAATTTTTATTTTGGTTGTGTAAGGATAATATAACATGCTTAGGATAATAGTTTGGGTGGAGGGATCCTGGTTGAGGACGAAGCCCAAACTAACTTTTATTTCCTGTTTTTGAACAATTTGATGGTTTAGGTGGATGGGCTCTTGTTTTGAGTGAAACCTGAATCATCTTATCCTGCACTTAAATATTAGCATAACAACATTTTATGACTTGTGTTGATATTTTATCCCTGTTTGTGTTATTAAATTCTTTAGAGAAAAAAATTGAATCTATTATAAATGGAATTTTTTAATAATAGTTTAAGTTTAAGTCAATAAACCAATACCAAGTCATAAAATTCATCTCATAAATAAGACAAGTAATATGTAATATAAGATATTGACAAACATGAAATCATACCAGAATCGTATAGCAACTAACTCTGATGATGTATAGACCATTTCATCCTAGTAATAAGATTACTTTTCAAGATGCTCCTCCAATCATAAGGATACATTGATAGACCTGCAATATTAACATTATCCTGAAAATAATTTCAGAAATTCTGGCGACAAGGCCCAAACAAATTGGCGACAAGGCCTAAACAAACTGGCGACAAGGCTCAAACAAACCGGCGACAAGGCCTAAACAAACCGGCGATAAGGCCTAAACAAACTGGCGACAAGGCCCTTAGAAGAGGTGAAAACCCCTTAAACCTTAGGAATAAACTGGCAACAAGGCCCTTAGAATAGGTGAAAACTCCTTAAACCTTAGGAATAAACTGGCGACAAGGCCCTTAGAAGAGGTGAAAACCCCTTAAGCCTTAGGAAATGGTACGTCTACCATAAACTTGAGATTCAAACCAATAACTGAGGATAACAAGGTAACAAGTCACTATATTTCATGTGCTGGCGCCGTCTCTCGAACTACGGCCGAATAAACGTGCGTTATAGGCGATCTTAAGAAGAGGTGAAAACCCCTTAAACCTTAGAAGGCATTGAATAATACCTTAACTGGCGGCAAGGCCCAAAGAAACTGGCGACAAGGCCCAAATAAACTGGCGACAAGACCCAAACCAACTTCATTCCATGTGGGGATTCCACATGTCTTCAGGCTACAAAACACTCAAATCTAGGTTAGGGGTGGGTGTTAGCCTTGCTAACACCCCTCCGATGCTTAAGTCAGTAACATGATAATAGACTAATAATATTGAAAATGAATAAAAATGTGGATTTGAATACATACCTTAGTTGTTTAACATCACTGTTAAATTTCTCATGATAGCAATTATCTTGGGGATAGAAGTCTTACATAAAATATTTTATGAGGTGGATAGCGTTCCAAGCCTTTGGTAATAAGTCACCATCCAAAGTAGACAATCTGTATGCCCCCTTTCCTGCTTTTGACTCAATCAAGTAAGGACCTTCCCATTTTGGTGCGAGCTTTCCATCCGCAGGATTTGTAGTATTCTGGAAAACTTTTCAGAGAACTAAATCCCCTTCTTGAAATCTACGAACCCTGATATTCTTGTTGTAGGACTTTGCTATCTTCTGCTAATAAGAGGCCATTCTGATCTTCGCTAAATCCCTGAGCTCTTCTACTGCATCTAGATCTTCAAGTAGACTTTGAATATTATCTTCGGGATTCTGATGACTGATTCTAGCTGTAGGGATAACCATCTCTGTCGGGATAACTGCTTCAGCTCCAAATACCAATGAGAAAGGAGTCTGACCAGTAGCACTCTTTGAAGTGGTCCTATCTGCCCAAAGAACAAAGGTAGTTTCTCGGCCCACTTTCCCTTCTTAGACCCCAACTTTTTCTTCAGGTTATTGATAATGATTTTGTTGCTTGACTCAGCCTGACCATTAGCCTGAGGATGGACAAGTGTTGAGGTGATCATCTTGATTCCCCAACTGGCACAGAAGTTGGTGGTTCTCTTGCCAATGAACTGCGAGCCATTGTCACACACTATTTCTGCCGGGATTCCAAATCTTGTCAGGATATTGCGCTTGATGAATGAGATAACTTCTTTCTCTCTGACTTGAACAAAAGCTTCCGCTTCAATCCACTTCGAGAAATAATCCGTCATGGCCAGCATAAAGACTTTTCCTCCTGGAGCTCTAGGTAGTTTCCCTACAATATCCATACCTCACTTCATGAAAGGCCAAGGGGATATAACAGGATACAATGGTTCTGCCGGCTGGTGCAAAATGTTGCTATGTCTCTGGCATGCATCACATTTCTGAGAATAATTCATAGCATCCCTCTTCATCGTTGGCCAGAAGTATCCTGTCCTCAGGATTTTGGAGAATAGTGCTCTGCCCCCTGTGTGATTCTCACAGTCTCCTTCATGGATATCCTGAAGAACTTCTTGAGCTTCTGCCTTCTCCAAGCACCTAAGATATGGTCCTGCAAAAGATTTTCTGTATAATATATAATTCATTATAGTATATGGGATTACCTTCGTGCGAAATGCTCTTGGGTTTTCATCCTTGGGGATAAGTCCATCCTGAATATATCTCCTGATCGGGGTAATCCAAGAATTTTCATTATCCTCAGGATTCTTGACTCTCATATCTTCATCATCTTCTGATATTTCATTGACACATTGCTCTCCTATTGCTGGGCTCAGGATATGTATGATAGGAATCTTGACACCTTCCGGTATCCTGAAGGATGAAGCTAAATATGCTAGGGCGTCTGCTTCAACATTCTCCTCTCTAGGTACCTGTGAAATAACAAACATTTCGAAACACTTTGCTAGTTTTTTTACTAGCTCTAGATATTTCATTAGTTTTTCTCCTCTAACAGTATATGAACCATTAAAATGATTAGTTAATAATAATGAATCAACATATACTTGAATAAACCTGATTTTCATGTCGAATGCTAGTTGTAATCCTGCTATCAAAGCTTCATATTCTGCCTCATTATTTGTGGCTTGAAATCCGCAGGATATGGATTGAGGTATAATGTCCCCCTGTGGCGATTTCAGCAGGATCCCAAAACCTATTCCTCTAACATTTGAAGCACCATCAGTGTATAGAGTCCACTTATCTTTGGTTTCTTCAAGTTGTTGGACTTCCAAGTTTGTCTTTTCTTTAAGTTCACTGGTGAAATCAGCCACAAAGTCTGCTAATGCCTGGGATTTGATGGCAGTCCCAGGTTCATATGCTATATCGTATGCACTCAGCTTCACAGCCCATTTTGCCATCCTACCTGAGATTTCTGGTTTTCTCAAAACAGACTTAATAGTGTAATTAGTTTTAACAAGAATATGATGAGTTTCAAAATAGTCTCTAAGTTTAGAAGATGCCATAATAAGTGCTAAAATTAATTTCTCAAGATAAGAATACCTGGTTTCAGCATTCAATAGACTTTTACTTACATAATAGATGGGATGCTGTTGACCTTCTAGATCCTTGGCTAAAACTGCACTCACAACATTATTTGATACAGCTAGATATAGAGATAGAGGTTCACCTTCTTCGGGTTTTACCAGTAGAGGAGCAGAGGAAAGATAAGTTTTTAAGGACATCAAAGCTTCCTCATGCTTACCGGTCCATTCGAACTTCTTATTTTTCCTCAGGATATCATAAAATTCTTTGCACTTTTCTGAGGATTTGGATATGAATCTGTTGAGTGTCGCTATCCTGCCAGTTAGCCTTTGAACATCCTTGACTGATGTTGGGGATTTCAGATTCAGGATAACTTGTATCTGCTCTAGACTCGCCTATATCCCCCTTTTGGTGACCATGTATCCCAAGAATTTGCCAGCCTTTACTCCGAAATGACACTTTGCAGGGTTCAGCTTCATGTTATATTTGTCGAGGATATCAAATGAAGTCTTGAGATCCTGTAGGTGATCCTCAGCCTTTTTGGACTTCACCACCATACCATCGATATAAACTTCCATCGTGTCCCCCAGTTGCTCTTTGAACATCATATTAACTAACCTCTGATAGGTTGCACCTGCATTTCTAGGTCCAAAGGGCATAGCAATATAACAATAAATACCTGTGGGAGTCATGAAGGCTGTGTCTTCTTGATTTGAGGGCTCCATTTGGATTTACTGAAATCCTGAGGATGTGTCCATAAATGTCAGCATCTCGTGGCCAGCTGTAGCGTCTACCTTTGAATCTATGTGTGGTAGAGGGAATGGATCCCTAGGACAAGCCTTATTCAAGTCTGTGAAATCCACACAAACCCTCCATTTTCCATTCTTTTTTTGTACAACCACCACTTTGCTAACCATCGAGGATATTGAACTTCCCTAATCATTTTGGCCTTCAAGAGTCTTTCTACTTCTTCTTGAATGATTATGTTTCTTTCAGGTGCAAACTTTCTTCTCTTTTGATGGATTGGACTGAAAGAATTATCAATTCCAAGTTTATGTGTTATAGTATCTTTGGATATACCTGTCATATCTTCATGTTTCCATGCAAATGTTGACAGTCTTAACTTGAGGAAATCAAGCAATTTTGACTCAATATCCTCAGGAATTCTAGTTCCTATCAGCACTTTGACTTCAGGATCCTCGGGATAAGGAAGTACTTCTTTAATTTCTTGTTCCCTGGCCTCCATTACGGCTCGTGCTGGCTTCTGTAATTGCTACGCATGCTGGGATTTGGCAGTGCACTTCATAGAAGAGGTGTAGCAATTCTTTGCATCTTGTTGATCGCTGATGATTTTGATAACTCCCCACGGACTTGGGAGTTTCACACATTGGTGATAAGTTGAGGGGACTGCTTTCATGTCGTGTATCCAGGGCCTGCCTAATATAATATTACAACAAGACTAACAGTCAATAACACAAAATGTTTGTATTTTATTTACCCCTTCGACGTATACTGGGAGTTTTATTTCCCCAATAGTGCTCTTAGTCTCTCCTCTGAATCCAACCAATACTGAGGAACTGGGAACGATCTCATCCTCAGGAATATTCATCTTTCTCAGCACATCTAGTTTAATTATTTTGACAGAGCTTCCACCATCTACGAGGATCCTGCGCACATAATGGTTAGCCACATATAATGTTATTACCAAACTATCATGGTGAGGATCCTGAATGTCGACTCTATCGCTTTCATCGAAGGTCATGGTCTTTGTTTGAGTGAGAATAGATGTCTTTTTTGGTCTGTCAGCCACTTCTAATTTTCTTTGATCAACATTTCTTTTTTGCACCAGAATAAGAGGTTCCACAGATGTCAGATCCTCCGGATATGAACATGATTGTTCTTGCATCTGTTGGTGGAGGAGTCGCCTTTTCAGGAATATTTTTAAAATTTTGCTCCTTTCCCTTCTTCCGGCCAAGTAGCTCTTTCAAGTGGCCTTTGCTGAGAAGATAGCTAATCTCCCTTCTGAGTGCAATGCAATCTTCAGTCAAGTGCCCAAAATCTTTGTGGAAGGCGCACCATTTTATTTGTCTTTGTAGGTTCCTTGTTTCTCCAACTTCCTTGACCACCTGGCTTTTTCACCTAAATCCTGCATGGCACACATTAATCTACCAATATCAATAGAAAAACAATATTAAGATATTTTAGGATATTCTTCACCATCTTCGTCATCTACTGCATTAATCCTGGGGTTTTCAGGCTTATAGTAAGGTTTTGATCAATACGATTTTCCCGGGGATTCGGCTTTCCTGTTTTTCTGATCATACTTTGGGATATCGACCTTTTTAAAGTTTTTCTTATCGTCTTCTAGCCTGATAAACCTCAGAGCTCTGCTTCTTGCTTCATCTAATGACCTGCATTGAGTCATAACAAGATCATCATAGAAAGAGGAGTTTTTCTCTAACACCAACTTAAGAGCTTCCACTGTCGAAACAGGATTTAGATTTGGAATCTACAATGACTCCTTTCTAAACTTGGTAATAAAATCTCTCAATGATTCCCCAGGATTCTGGGTAACCCTATAAAGATCACCTATTATTTTCTCAAATGTTCTACTGCAAGAAAACTGGTTATTGAATAAGTTAATTAAATGAGAAAAGGAAGTGATAGTATTAGGAGGAATACTCAGTAGCCATTTCATGGCTGCTCCAGTCAAGATAGACCCAAACCCCTTGCAAAGACATGCTTCCTTGATTTCCATAGGGATTGGGTTGATCTCCATACGCTCTCTATACTGCGCAACGTGTTCCTCAGGATCCGTTGAACCATCATACAGTTTCATATTTGGGGTTTGAAACCGTTTGGGGATCTGTACGTCACCGATTGATGGTACAAATCGGGATATTCTGTGACTATCAGTGGGAACTTCAGCTATGGGACGGATTACACCAGGAACATTTGATATCATGTCCTTGAGCTTCTGTAATTTCCGGGCTAAACTTGAACTTATGCCTGCATCCTGCAAAAATCCTTGATTAGCATTAACGGGAATTGTATTGAAGGTGTTACCCTGATTAAAATTCTGAGGAGCGGTCTGGGTGTTGTAGCTTGCATTCCCAAACGTAGTGTCTCCTGGAGTGACAAATGGGGTGGCCGAAGAGTTAGCCTGCATCGGGATGAAGTCTCCCTGGTGCACCTCAGAGGACCCTGCAAACTACTGAGTTTGAGCAAATGGCTGCTGAGGATTGAAGGACCCTGATGGAGGCACTCCTGAGAATCCTGCTTGTTGCTGAAATCCTGAGGATAACGCCTGATGATAAAGACCTAAGGATCTCGTATGGTGGGACAATCCTGAGGATCCAGACTGTTGAAGCGATCCTGAGAGTCCTCCCTGCTGCGACAATCCTGAGGATAACACCTGCTGATAAAGACA
This sequence comes from Bidens hawaiensis, assembly GCF_021521415.1. Taxonomy (NCBI): domain Eukaryota; kingdom Viridiplantae; phylum Streptophyta; class Magnoliopsida; order Asterales; family Asteraceae; genus Bidens; species Bidens hawaiensis. Next base: position 385,877 of record NW_027491730.1, read on the forward strand.
TAAGGATCCCGTCTGGTGGGACAATCCTGAGGATCCCACCTGATGGAACAATCCTGAGGATCCAGACTGTTGGAATGATGAGGATCCAGGGTTGTACGCCATGGCAGACTCCGGACGCACCAATCCTGAAGATCCTGGAGGAGTGAAATCCAGAGATCTCGGGATTAGTGATGTAAATTCTTCCACCGCCTTTTTGGCCTTCCTCATATCTTCCAGTTCATTCACAATCATCTGGTTGGTCTTATTCTGGCGATCCATCTGTTTCTGTAACCGTCTATAAAGAGACAGCAGGTCGTTGTTGGACACCATGATGGGATCTTGGGAAGACGGCCTTGATCCCGAGAACACGGGAGTAGCAGGTTTCTTCTGAGTGTTGTCAGGTTTCTTCGGGATACAACCAGTAGGAGGAGGAGGCATAGAAAGCCTCACAGAGGAATCCGAAGCCGCGACAGAAGAAGAAACAATTTTCGGTTGGGAAGACATGTTGTGGATGTTGAGAGTAGGGTTTAATTTGAGAGTTGATAATGATCAGAGCATCGTTTGCCCCACGGTGGGCGCCAAATTGTTTCGGTCAAAAATTAACAAAGTAACTTTTGATCAAATTAGTACGTGAGGTAGAGTGCTTGATTGAAAACAAAGTGAACACGATGATTTTATTTCGAGGGAAAAAACCCTTGATTGTGTGGATCTTTGGCACAAAAAAACCCCGGACGGTGAAAACCATCACCGTCACTTTTATTAATAACAAAAAGGTGGTTACAACTGGTGGAGCTGATAAAAGATCGTGTGCTAAGTGATACAATAATTGCTAGTAGCTAAACAAGTGAAGTGTGTCTTCTAGTCGTATCTATCAGCTCGTTTAAATAACAAAAGAGTACAACTGAAATTCCGAGAAATCCGGAATAAACCCCAGACTAAGTCTTCCATGATCCATTGCTGCTCACGTTTGAGTTGACGAAGTTTAAGCACTAGCTGTTGCAAACCCACGTTCATATTAGCATATTTAACACGTGGTCTTTTCTGCAAAACAAACAAAAATAATATAGGACAATTGAATTAGTTAAATACCATCTTCAGAATATTCGCATCGATAGGATAGCTCGGAATCCCTGAATCATAACGAATCCCGAGGATAAAAATCTGCACCCAACAATAATAATTGTTTTGTTAGTGATAATAATAATAATAATAATAATAATAATAATAATAATAATAATATAAATTATCTTGTTAATGATAATAATAATAATAATAATAATAATAAAATCTAGATAACAAATATAATGTTAATAAAAATAGTAATATTAACTTGAGTACTTTGTTAACAAAAACAAACCAAAGTTGGTCACGGAGGGGATCGAACTCGTGACCTCAAGTTTAAATGCACACGCACCAACCAACTGCTTCAGACAATCATATTGTTAGGATTTAGGAAAAGTTAGTTTTAAACCTTACACTTAAACATCATCATCCCCAAAATAAATTAAAACCCAGATCCGATTAGCTCGATTAATTTACAGTTAAACTGAAAGTCACACATAACCTATCGATACCTGAATTCGAAGCCGGAGATGAGGAAACAAGGGGTCGCCGGAGCCGATTCCGGCCGCCGGAGGCGCGGCGGAAAATAACAAACCAGAGGGAGAGAAGAGGCGGAGAGAGAGAGAGAGACGGAGAGAGAGAGAGAGAGAGAGAGAGAGAGAGAGTGACAGAGCCAGTTTTCCGGTCGCCGAAAAAGCGACCGGAGAGGGAAGGGGAGGGTAGCTGAGGGTGATGGCGTTACCGGAGAAACCGAGAGATGGAAAGAGAGGTGGTGTCGGAGTTGTTTGGGGGGGGAGGGTGGCCGGAGATCGTCGTTGCCGGATTCTCGCCGGAAGTTCGAGGTGGCCGAAAAACGGCTAGGGGAGGGCGTGGCGGCTGAATGTAATGGGTTAGGGTTAAGGCTTTAGGCTTTATATATATATATATATATAACATCCCCCTTAAGTTTCAATCAAGGTTTAAAATGAGTTTAAAGGTTCTTAAAACTTATAACAACTTTACGAAAATCAGTTTGAACCCTTTATGTTTTTCTTTACGGCACTATAATATGACTAACATCGATTTATTGATGATCGAGGTCTATAATAATATTATGTAATAATTAAATAAGGTTCTAAAAAATGTTGATTCGGGTTACATAATAAAAGTTTACCAAACGAATATAACTCGAGACCCGAATATAACGAATGTCACAGATCACATTAAAGACTTGGTGTAAGAAGAATCATTCGAAGATTATTTTTGATTTTTGCAAACTATTTTGTTTTAATTTTCTACCAACTTTAATACTTATGTGATTTTTATAGTATTTAGTTTTGAGTCATAAAAATCATTTTACCTTTTAAGTATTTACTATCAAATGTTATGTTTAATGTTATTAAATCTTTCTGGATTCATAACATATTCATGTTGTAGTATTCTTGAGAGATTTCATCAAGTAATGCTTTTAAATCTTTTAACAATTTAAGCTTTGTTGATTTATGACTTAAGATTTGGTTTTTACAAAAGTTTACCCAAGTTTTATAATATACTAGGTTAGAACCCGTGTAGCACACGGGTTGAGAGAAAAAAATAAAAGAAATATAAAGCAAACAAATCTTTTGATAATTTCAAAACAAAAATAACAAAGTTTATCATTGCAAACCATAAACCATAATTAAAACTTGTCAAATGTCAAACCAACCAATCAAACATAATAATAATAATAATAATAATAATAATAAAACAACTACCGACGTAAATGTGTTTACCTGCAAAACATTATGGGTAAATTCAAAATAAAACAAACAAAAATTTTCTTTTATTATTGCAAACGTAGCAAACCATATACTATTATTCATAAACCATTACACTTCTCTAATGTCATATCAACCAAACAACCAATCATCAAACATAATAAATAAATAAAAACCACAAACGTAGATGTATTAGCGGTAAAACATGACCGGAAACCTCAAAAATAAAAGAAACACAAATATTGTTTTTAAACACATGACAACACGTATATTTTTTCTTCTTTGGAATTAAGAGATTGTTGTTATCTTAAGAAACGTCACACACAACCTGTTTTCCCTTGGATTTATTAGTTGAATTTGCAGCAACAGCATTAATATCATAGATATCTCAAAGATTCCTCTTAAATTGGATGGTGGACAACTTTGACGGTTTGTGTCACCAATTGAAATAGGAGTTATGCTATTCTCACCATTAAATGATATAATTTCCTTGAAAAAAATTATAATAACTAGGTTTTACGACCCCGCGCTTCGCGACGGGACTGTTAAATCGAACAAAAAAAAACATAACTAAAAATGTTAAACCATAAACTCGCTGCAAGTCGACGCGAAGCCAGTCTGTATCAAGTTTCGGCATTGAAACTAAACAAAAAAAAAATAAACCAGTCAATGCCAAATACAACAAATTATCATATGTAGAACTTAAAAACCGACACATTACAGCTGCAAACTCGTATAAATTCGGTTAGTATTAGCGTTACCAACACAAATTCGTAAACATATATTAGTAAGCCAATAAAAATATTTTAAATGCGAAGTATCAAACATTGAAACGCGGTTATAAAACCGTGCGGCGATGAGATATTTTAAATCATGAAAAAAGTTTGGTCATTGTAAAGACAAACTATATAAATATGAAAGCAAAGTTTAAGAAAATCGTTTAACCGGAAAATAAAACATGTAAAATAAAGACAAACTAATAAGGTTTTGTTCAGAAATCTCAACCTTTCAAGTAATAAAAAAAAGATAAAACTATAATTCAAATAAAATAAATCTCATAAGTTTTAAAATAAAAATATTACCAAGTAGGTGTTAAACTTTTTTTTTCCAAACAATTCATTATGAATGAATCATCAAAATACTTTGCAATATTAAAGTTTATTGCCTTTTATCCAAAATATTGTATTCCTTTGTATCTATTTTAAAGGCATACTTTCTTTGTAGCAAAGTGTTAAAACACACTTGGTATAGCAAAACCCTATAAAAGAAAAATAAAACAAATTAATGTTCATAATAATAACATATATTCGATTAGTATTTGAGAAAATGTTGATATGTATATACTTACACCTTGATATGTGAGAATTGACATTTTCTTATCATAAGGAGATATGTTAGTAACAGTTGATACATGGCGTTAATGTTGTAAAACTCGTTAGGCGTTTCCCTAGCGGCCGACCCCCTTGTAGGGAGTACTTGGCTTATACTCGGATATGATAAATATAACATAAAATAATTATCGCATATTATAGATATGTTAAGATAAGCATAATTCATATCAAGATAAGCATAATTCATATGAACAAAAAACATAATTCAAAAAATTCATGTTTTGTTGTTATTTTAATTTTTTTACTAAAAAATAAAAAAAAATTAGAAAAAATAAAAAATTGTGGCCGAGTTGACCTTGGAGGCCGAGTAATCCCGAGTACTTCGACTTTTGACGAGTTGGACCTTGGCGAGTAATGGTGGCCGAGTTGGGAAAAAACGGCAAGGTTGATGTCCGAGGACCTTGGAATCGCCGATCCAAGGCCTTGGAATCCGACTTTTACGACACTGCATGGCGTTTGTTAACACTTCGTTGACCTGAAAACAAAGATAAGAAAAAGTGATCCATATGGCTAAACAAAATAAGAATGTTATCATAAATCATATTCGCAACGTAGTAATAGTAAATGTACGATGTAATCAATAATATGAATGTTTCGTTTAAAGAAACATACCATTAGTAATATTTGATACATACATTCATAATGTAGTATAAGTAAATGTAGAAGGCATTAGAATCTCGTCATCTCCTTCAAATAAGAAAAAGAAAGTTATTAAATAGTATAAAATAATTCACATAAAATAAATATTTTTTTTTACCTAATTACCGTCTATCTTTGGTGCAAAATTTTCATTGTCATTGGCTTATTGCATATCTACATGGCGTAAATATTATAATTCGAAAACAAATATGTATAATAGGATTACATTAGAAATAGGGTATAATTAATGATAAATGAGTAAAGTTTTATGCAAGCAATTTACAAATAAGTTTGTTGGTAAGAACATCACTGATGTGTTTGAAGTAGTCAAATAATTATTAATTAAAATTATACTAATCTAGACACTAAGTAATACTCTAGATCCTTAAATTTAACTTAAACTACTAATCGGCAAGTGAACCGGTCGACTCTAGTACAGCTAAGTAAGTCCGGATATCGAACCCACGAGACTCTATAAATTACGAAACAAACAAATTAGACTCAACTACAAGACGCGACTATTTATTAATAATATTTGAGGGGGATTTATTTTACTAATTAATTAAAACTCTAAATAATAATTAACTAATAATTAAAACTTACTATTGATTAACTAATAATTACTTAACTATTAAACTAATTAAAACCTAACCCTAATTAATATAATAATAATAAAACATAATTATTACCTTAAACTCAATTAATTAATTAATAAACATTTAACCCTAATTACTTTAAACTAATAAACAATTTAGAAAACTTTGATTAATTCAGATGATGAAGATAACTACCTAGGTTAGAATCCCCAAAGTTATGGTTATTAATTAAATGGAAAACTCACGCTATGGAACTGGGATCATAAAATAGACCCTTGACAGAAAACCCAAACAGGACCCTTGAATTTCAAGAAGACGCCTATGGATTTCTAACAAGTTTTAAGACTCACCGGTTTTATATTAAACTTCCTTACCGTTATTTAATCGCTTATGTCTAAGTATCTTTTATGACGAAAGCCTACCTTACAGCGCGGAATTCAAAAGATAGCAAAGCATACCCAATTAATTTAATAGACTAAGCTGACAATCAAACATAGACAGACTCCTTACGAAAAACTAAATCTAGCAATCCCGACAAGCAAAGATCTATCAACAAACTATCACCTTACAGCTTTCTAGGCTGGCAGCCCCCTTTTATCTATTTACTTGATTTTATTGTTTCTATGATTTTAATGCATATTAATCACAAACTAGCCAAGAACACACAGTAAATGACCTAACAAAACCCTATCCTATTAAACAATCAACAAGGGTAATGTGAAACAATAAATTCAAGTAAACAAAACCAAGCAATCATACGCATTATAAATCAAGCTCAACCGTTTACTTAGAACATAAAATCCATAACGAAACGAAAATCTAAATAAAATCAAACCGAACTAAGGTTCATCACGACCTAGGTAGTTTATGAAATTTAGCCTAGCATCATAAAGTCTAAATCAAACAAAACGAATAATAACGAAAACATGGTGAAAATATAAGAAACGGGGAATCGAAGATGATAAAACCCGTAAACTCGAATGTGAACGTGTAGCTCTTCACCGGATGTCCTCTTGCCTTCAAAATCACCAACAAACTCGTAAAATAGCTCCAAGAACTCTCCAAAATCGGCCAAGGGTTTCAGGTTATGTCAGGTTTAAGTTAAAGGTGTTTAAATACCCAAAACAAGGCCCGACAAGAAGCAAAAACGAAATAATTCTAGCCCAGTGTTGCCTAGGCGCCGCGGGGCCGGGTTTGGCCTCCCCCCTTCGCCCGGCGCGGCGTGCTTTTCTATGGGGGCCGGTCAGACCGGTCGGTTCTCTGTTCTGACCCTTCCTGACGCGTTCCGGATCTCCGTTTCGGCTCGTTTCAGCTCGTTTTTCGCCCTTTTTAATCACGATCAAATTCCGTACGACACACAAAAACGTTAGTAGTATACAAATCTTGACTAAAAACGAACAAAATCAATTAAAATATTAAATAAAATAAACAAAAGAAACATATATATTTTGCATTATATAAATCACCTAGGTTGTGTGTCATGTTTTCATTGTTATATAAATAATAGTTAACATCACATATAGGTGAGGTGTACACAAAAGTAAAGAAAATAAAATAGAAGCAGACCCAAAACTACCAATGTCCTAAAAGTTGCAACCAAAAGGAATTCATATGGCATTTCATATATAACTGAAGCTTGCATTTTCTAATTTACACAAAACCAAAACAACCTAATATATCCCTAGGTCTGGAAGATCTCTTAAGTTTTCCTTAAAGCTTGCATCTTCAAATATGTCTAATCAAAACTAAAGAAAAACAAATAAAAGAAGACCTTAAAGCAGATTCAATTTAAAAAATCATATTTAATGTATTACTGAAACCTAATTCATATCTGTATGTATATTGACAATTTGATTAAATCCTATCCACAACTTAAATTTCAACAATTCTGTTCACCGCTTCAATTTAAACAATCATATTTAAACCTAATTCATATGTATTCTTTAAACAATCATATTTACACAATTCACAGCTTCAATTCAAAAGATAGTTGAACATCTGTTGATGAATTTGATTAAAGAAAATGATGTTCAATTCAAAAACGATCGATTCAATTGATGGATTTGTTAGTGATAGGTATGAAGGTTGATGCATACCTTTAAATTGGAGTGATAGACGAGTGTCGGTAGTGAAAATTGATGGTGAAAAGTAAGTTTGGCAGAATAGGGTTCGTGGTTTATATTTGAATTTTGAAAAAAAAATTAAGAAAAAAGAAAATTAGAAAATGACATGCGGCAATTTGAAGACATTTGGTGAGAAGTTGATAGAAAACCCATTGTTTTATTAGATAGGTAGATTTTTACGAAATGACTTTTGTTTTATAAAGATTATATTTTCTAAATCTTAGGATTATGTTATAAAATGGTTTAGATTATTCTCATTCTCATATCATGTTATCTTTGTCATTCATTGTCTTAATTGCTCGTGTCAGGTTCTTATTATTATGTTTTTTGAATTTGGAAAAAAGTATTATCGGCCATTTGTTTAAAATTCGGAAAAAAGTTATTGAATCTCAATTGATGTTGATTAATTTAGCATATATCGGTTTTGCATTGACTCCATATATACTATATTAAGATGAACCAAACCACGTCTTGATCTTCAATCATATATTAGTTTCCCATTCAACATGCTTGATTATCGTGATAAATCTCTTAGCATGTGTTTACATAGTGACTTATTGATTTGAGTTTTACACCCAGACACCAATTTGCATATGGTACTTTACATCTACGTGCCAATTTAGACTTACTGCTCATTAATATTTATGTTAATGCACTTCCAATAATACATAAACAATGTCTTTTTGGTCCTTTATAGATAGAGATAAGATATAGCATATAATTTTTGAATTCATTATTTATCACTTGCTGTAAGAACTATAGTATCTTATTGTTATAAAGTATGGGTTATTGAAAATGATAAGACATGTATTTTGATAGTTCGTTCGAACTCCGCAATATTTTGATTTAGCATCAATAGTTGCAGGGAATTTTTGGGAGAAAATGAATTATGGAAGTGTGCAACTTGAACGGAGTGTAAATTGCACATAGTGGTTTACATATGCGAGTCAGATTACATGGTGTTTTAAACAATTAAACCCTTGATAGCTTGTATTTCAATCACAATGTACAAACACAAAACTACTAATGGAATTAAATAACATGGATAAATCAAATAAGCAGAGAGTAAACGAACGGCAAAATTCATATTCACATTTATCAATGCCATGGGTGCATAGGTGTTTAGTTGAGAAAACATGGACCGGAAAATAACGGAGGCTCAGGCCTTTAGCAAGGGAACCTCATTTTGAATGCACCACTGACCTTGTAAATGTAGTTATATAAATTTGATGTACAAACATGACCTCAAAATTCATTTACATTTTAGAGAATAAGCTATAAAATAGTCCAATGGTTTTCTTTATAAAATGTCGTGTGTTCGAGTCTCGTTTGTGACTAAATGTCATGTGTGAGCCAGATGTTTTCTTATAGTGGATCTTTGGACGATGGGTTTCTCATGAAATTTGGTGGTGTGTAAGGTCACCAACGTCGTCTGCAAACTACGATTGCGGGCGTAACTTTTGCCGATAGAGTACCCAAATGACTAGGATTGATTGGTCGTAAAAAAAGTCAACGTCATATAAATTCAATTTTAAAAACAATATATGTATTTAGTTTCCCATAGTTATAACTTATAAAATATTGAGATATGCACTTTCGACCAATCGATTTGATTCTTGCACAGTTGGCATGCTACGTGAACCATATTTTTTCATTAATATGTCATTAATTTTATTTGTTTTTTTGGATAATTGTTAAACAATAAAGAAATGGGTTAGATAAACACGTTCATTATTAATTCTTTGTCTACCCTATCTGCGTACATACTCGTGCTTTTGCTGCCAACAATAAAATAAATGCATGTACTTCTTTTTCAGATAAATTAAAATTATTATTAGTTTTCATTGAAAACATATTTATACTTTTCTTTCTAACTTATAATATATGAGTTTATATAAATAAAGTATGCTATTGCAACATTTTTATTTGTATTTACATTTTTAGTACAAATTTTATGAATACAGAGCCCGTAATTTTATGGATGACTCAAATTACATTAATATTTAGATAAAATTAAATGCATTAATTACAATGCCGTATTTGAATTTATATAAATAAAACATAAACGACTAAAGGTGGTAAAAACAAAACTATATATCAAACTAGTTTTTATCCCCCGTTTTACGGGGTTGTTTTACATTATTTGTTTCTAATATCTATATAGTTTTTGAATTTTAATTTTATTTATTGTATGAAAGTTAATAATATACTTATAATTTGATGATGAAAGAGTTTCAAAAATAAATGAGATGTTATAATCCGGTTAAAATCTATCTGGGTTTAGTGAGACTCATTACCCGCTTATTTTTTATTATAAAATTGTTTCTTAATTATAATTAATATATATATATATATATATTCGGATATTAATTTTTAGTATATCCATATTTTATAAGATTTTCATATCAAATATCTGGTGAGATTAATTTTTAATTTAATGAGATGTGATAACCCGTTTAAAAGTTATCTGAGTTTGGTGAGACTCATACCCGTGAATTTGGGTCAAATGCATGAGAAATCTCTATGGGCAAATAAAGCAATCTATGGCTTGAGATAATGTAGGAAACAACTAGAGAGCTTTTAAAAGTTTCGTTTATATATATTTAAGATAAAAGTTTTTAAAACTAATTAAAGTTTTAAATAATTGGTGAGAATAATACTTTAAAATGAATACTATCCATTATTGTAAACTTAATAACTACTCAATTTGCTATAGATGCATTTGTTTATCATTTTCGGTTACAAAGGACATTATTTATACTAGAATAGTGCCCGCGCGATGCAGCAGGAAACTGGAAACACATACTTTGATAATCATGTAACAAATTTTTAGGTGTTCATTATATCATTTGAAACTGTGAGACCGTTCACCAATTTGGTTTCACGGTTGAAACCGAAGCTGACCGTACATATTTAAATATTAATTATTTACTTATTGAGTATTAGATATAATATATATTAGACATAGTTAAAATATAGTTAACCAAAGTTTTATTTAATACCAGCAAATTCATCTATTAAAACTTTAATTTAGCCAAATTTACAGTGGTTTTTTTTATAATATTTGTTCTTGTTATGATTTCGTCTTCTATTTATTCTAATAAGGTTTATTATTTATGTGACCAAAGTTATCTTTGTTCATAGTATGATTCTCTTAATAACGTATTAGTTGATGCTTAGTTTGAAGTTAAGGTATATGCTGATTAATAATTCTTATTTTAAATTTTAAACTCAATTTTTTTATCAAAGTACAAACTATATCGAAACCTAATCATTGGCAATGGTTCGGTTTAGTTTGGTTTTAATTAGAAACAATTTAACTTCGATTTTCGACGACAAAAAAACGTGTAAAGTTGGCTCATGGTTTACTTTAAAACCATCAAAAGCAAACCGTAAACACTTTTGCACAAAGTTTTTTACTTCGGAAACTATAGTAATATGATACTCAAATTAAAGATAATAAAATGATCGTTTTTATGATGCCATTTATTTTAAAAAATATTAACGTACGAAAAAGTTATGACTGTTTAAAAACCGTGGGGGTAGTTGGGTTAAAAGTGAAAATAAAATAATATATAAGTAAAAGACAAAGGACCAATATTGTAATTTCAAGGGATGAAACTTGTAAATATATTAAAGAAATTGCAAATGCAAGTGAGATTAAATGTAACAATGACATTTTTGGCCCTAATTGATGTTGTAACTTATGCATAAAGTGTTGTACATTACTTAAAAAAAACTTCTTAATTTGCCTGTATATTATATATAGTATAGATGTATATAAATTTCAAGATTATTCATGTCAACTTTGGTTCTTAGATTCTATTACTTATTATATTACGTGTGCCTTTGATGGCAGTATAGTTATTACAATTTATACATACTTTTAATACCAAACTAGTGGCACTCCTTGCGCTATGTTAGGGGTATGATTTTTTAACCGTACATAAATACCGAATACGACCCAAAGTCATCTTAATCTGATAAGAGAATGCCTCAAAAACCTGAATCTTAAGTGGATCAGTTATCGGGTCATTTCTTTTCACCAAAAAACCCGAAACACAAAGACAACCCGACATTTATTGTCTTTTCTTTATAGATATATTTTGGTTTGTAGTCAATGGTATTTGAAATATTATGTTTTATAGTTAGTCTTGAGGACTTTTGAACATTATCATACCATGTTATCATATAATGTTTGAGTTTTTATGATATTTATCTAGTAGCATGATGTTATTTTGCGATTTTTTTTTCAATTTACATTTAAACTCGAAAACCAGAAAACGTGACTCAAACCTGACCAACCCAAATTTATATGGTAATGTATTGGGTCATCTTTTACTGGGCAAAAATCCTAACAACCCAACCTGAAAAACCCCAAACCCAAAAAATTAACCCGAAAAACACTCTTACACTATGCGGCGCACATCAATCTATATCAATTCGGTTTATCATGATGCACATGTAATTCCGTTACCCGCGATATAGCAATTGAAAAAATAAAATCCAAAAAATAAGTTCTTGATATGTCAAATAGGATATCGATGCGTGTTTTACATGGATCTAAAAGATAAATTAAATATCAGTAGCAGTTCCGACAACATCGACACTGTATTGATGTTGTTCAACCAGTGTCGGTTCATCCTGGTACCCCCCTCCCCCAAATATGACACTTGGTATAGTTTGTACCGTAATACATTTTTTTTAAGTATAACTCCGTTTTTTTATAGTTTATACGGTAATACAACAATATTTTTTTGTGTGTTTTTTTAAATTAGCTAAGTTATTAGATAAAATAAATAAAATTATTAGAAAATTAAATGAGATAAAATCGTATATCATAGTAAATTGTATATTTTATTTTTTGATCCATGTGGTTTACGTAACATCGTTTTTTCAACTTAAAATGAAACCTTTGGATAAATGAACTGATATTTATATTTGTTCGTGATTTTGACCAAATAGACTAATTCCATCCATTTTCTCCCGTTAAAGTGATTAATGGAGTTAGCTTTAGGGTGATAACTGAAACAAATCTAAATGTCTGAGCCTAAAAGCAATTTAGTACAATGTTTTTACTTATTTATATTTTTTCATTTTAGTTTTCCTTTTACCTTTTTTATTACTTTTAAATTTTATTATTATTTTTTTAAATATTTTTCTTCATTTAAGTAACTCACATATTTAACTAACCAATTAACCAAAAACATAATATTTTTTTGAGTTTATTTTTCGTTTTGTATCTGCCACAACGTGCGAGTTTGGTAGCATAAGTTGGGTCGTTATATAAGAAAAACAATATCAAAAGGAACATGTTTCAATACCTTTTTGCTTATACTATAATTATATTATTTAGTTTTTTCTTTCATTTGCTATGTATTTTGAGATCGGTGGTTTGTTATATAAGAATTAAGTCTAGAAGTATAGTTGTGATAATAAGACATTAAGGAGACAAGTTTGTCAAAGTAAGGGCGACCGACACTTATTTTCTTGAAAAAAATAATTGAAAATCTGGAATGCTTGACTGGCTTGTTGCTTCTACATCCGATCCCATTGTCCATGGGTTGGGTTGGGACCCAAAACCCTTACCCACCCAACCCCACTAATTAGCTTTATCATTTTTTTATTCCTTTAAATAATTATGAATTTATGATAATCCTGTTTCAATTAATAAACATGTATTGTTGAATTGTGTACCCATAGACAGATTCATAGCTTTTTAGTAATATTTTTTTTTTAACGGCCAATAAATAGAATTGCTTAGGTACACCGTATGGGGTGACCAAATGGCAAAAGGTCACCGTCAGCTAGCCCAACCCAGCCGTACGGAGCCTTTAAGCGCCTCCAAAGTATCTCCAGTTCCAGGGAAAACCCACCCACCCGAAGGCCATCAGGATCGAACTGGAGATCACAAAGATCCCAGTCTTTCTTCATTGAGTCACCCATGTCCCCTCCAAAGTGGAGTTAGTGGGGTTTGAACTTGAGTCTCCATTAAGAAACCCAAGTTACTTACCACTACACCACATTGGAAATGACAACTTTTTATTAATATTACTTCTTAAATAATTTATATTGAATCATTATTATTTATTTATCAGACACATAAACAACGACCTACATAAAATCTCATAATTCATCACATTCTAACGTGTTAGAATCATAAGAAAAAAATATATTTTGTAAAAGGGCTTTAAGTTTTTACTTTGTTTTGGGCCTTTGAAATTGTTGAGCCAACTCTGCTCCTATAACATGTAGAAAATATTTACTGAGCCCGAGAGTTTATTCGATGATGTTTGTCTAAGTTGTCTAGATTAAGTGAGAGCGTCAATCTATATAGATTTTAAAATTTTTATATCTTGAATTGATATTTAAATTTTTTTTATAACAATTTGGAAAATCTTACTCGATTATTTTAAAAAAAATAGTATTATTTTATGTATTGGTTCCACACGGAAAATGATATTGACGGCTGTGTGGAGGCAACACAACACCGACGACCACCGCCATGAATTAAAATTGACTTTCAGTCCCTCTTTTACAACGTAAATCCACTTTTATTTCTACTTAATAGGCTGTCTTGATTAAAAGTAATACAATAATACAAGATTATTAAAATCTAAGACTGACTTTCAAAAAAATATATGTGATTGCTATACGGACTTAATGTATCTAGATAACAAACACCGCCAACACATACTCACATATTGGGTAGGCATTAAAGAGTTAAATACTCATGTTGAGCCGAAATAAAAAGGTTTGTAGGTTTAATGAACAACGAGTAATGAAATATATAACTTAGTTTTTTTTTTAAGTTTTGTGACCAATAAATTTAAGATAATTAAGATCCATACATATTTTATACAAAAATTTAAAATATATATATCTAAAAACAAATTCTGCCCCCAAAACTACGGGCCTAGGCAGGTTTTCTAGCTTGGACTATCCAGGCTAGCCAACTCACATACCATCGACAACTTCAAACCCAACTAAAAAAATCTACTAACATAACACGGAAATAGTTAGGATTTGGGTTGTATTTTTTTTTATTTGAACGACTAAATGTTGCACTTTATAATGATTGAACCCTTTACCTTATAGTCTATTTCTTAACCATCTTACCATCCCATCAAATTAGGAATGACAAAGGGTGGTTGTATTTAGTCCGTTTAATGAATTTAGATAAGACTCATTTTATTTATTTGACAACAAAAAGAAAATGAAAAATTGTTCTTGTTAATCCTCCACTTGTTGCCTAGTGGTAGCACGCTTGGGTTTTTCAGTGGAGACTCAAGTTCGGATCCCACTTGTGTCACATTTGAGCGGATATTGACAATGAAATATTTGAGCTAGGCCTTGTGCAAAGGTTGTCAGTTCGAATCCTAAGCCCACCCGGGTTTTCGTCCCACCATGTGTTACGCCAGAGAGTTATGCTCTTATGGTGTCACAACGACTGTCAAGTAGCAGTCGGCGGTATGGTTTCCCGGTGGAATGCCCAAGCCAAATTCTGAAGCCAACGCGGGTCCGGTTAAGACAACCTAGTCTGACCCGAGTGACGCATCAGGGCTCTTCAAAATTGAAGAGTGTGATAGCCTAAATACAAGAAAGTCGACATTCTAAAAAAATAACCAGAAAGTTAAATTTTTATTTATTGGTTAGCAAATCTTATAGATCATAACCAATAAACCATGACCAGAAGGCCAGAACCATAGGATATCTAGTATCCACTGATATTTTGATTTGTCATTTTTCTATTTTTTTTATAAAAACGAAATTAAATATCATTATACGTTGTAATTGGTCTTTGTAAATTGTTGTCGGTATAATAGCTTAAGTACCAAATATAGCATACCGTATTGTGAGCCTAAGATTACAATATCGAATACCAATAGTTTTTTCAAAAGGGCATTAAACATCATCATACATTATACTTTGTCTTGTACATTGTTGTCGGTATAATAACTTAACCAAACATAAAATACTATATTGCGAGCCCAAGATTACAACATCAAATACCGATAATATAGCGAATATGTGTTTACAAACTAATTCTTTCATATAATTTGTCATTTTTGACCGTAAAAAAGCTCTTAATTAATATTTTCTTGATATATAGAAATACAAACTTTACCTTTTTAAATAAACTCCTACGATCTCTACTCTATTTCTAAATAAGATCTTTTATTTGACGATCACGAGACATTAGAAAGACAAAACCTTATCTACATCCATGCCTCCCTGGTATCAATACATCAAAAGACTATGTAAATACACACTTTAATAATATTGTTTTGATAAAAAAATAAAAAAAATTCTGCATCATTCTATTTCCTATAAATAAATTTTATTAGTTTATTTCTATTTTCAAATAAATATATTAATTGAGAATTCCTCTCTCAAGTTTTGCCGGTGGATCTTATAAAAAATATATAAAAATAAAATGTATTCTTTACTTACATCAATAAATCCACAACTTTATAACATAATTAATTAACAAGTTTTCTTTTTGACCGTGATTAATTAATATTTATAATAATTAGTTAATAGACAAGAAAAAAACAGAAATGTTTTCATTTTTAAACTTAAACTTTAAAAGTACAAATTAATTAGAATCAACCGAAAGTGACATGAAGAGAGAAGCAAATATTTTCCATATATGTTAAGAGTCCTGCAAAGATCACACTTCATGTTTTTTCTTTTTTTCTTTCTTGTAAGCATTTCGTCGAACACCTTCTGTGCATGTGAACTAACAAAAAAAAGATTGATTTGTCGTTAGCAAAGGTTCCACTTTTAGACTTTTTTCTTGATGGGTATCTCACTCTCTGTCAGATCTCAAGTTGGTTGCATTAAAAATTCATTCTTTTTGAAAACCTGACTTCTTGCCAGATCAATCACTTTTCACTTATATTACTTCAACAAACAAGTTTGTATTTTATAAAAATATTAAGTTTGTTTTCTAAGGATTGTCACATGTTTTGACCTCAATTCATGCTTCACGTGATTCTTATATCTTTTGAAGCAAAACCATTAATTAATGGGCTGGTCTGCAACTAATCTCTGGTCAATTTTCCAATGTATTTTCTTCTAACTTTCATCTTTGTTCTTCACATACAGATCAAGGTGTTTAAATTCAATTGTTTTAAGTCAAGATTCAATCTTTTTGTTGACCCATCATGTCATTTCCCAATTCAAGATCAGTAAGGTAGTTAAAATCGCTTAATTAGTTAATTTCAGTTGTGTTGACTTTTGTGGTCAAATTAGTATATGTGAATATGTGATCATGTTAAGCATGAAATTAGGCTTAGGGTTTATGGGTGTTTTAAATTTTTAATCTTTTTTTACAAAATGAATCTGCAGATTTAAAGATGATGTTGAACAAATAAAGCTGCAGCCAATCAATGGAGACAGTTTATTCAAGGTTGTTAAATACAACACTGATGGAAAACAAATACCCGAATCAAGAAAACCCGAAAAGCACCTGGGACCCTCGTTAAAATCGAAAGTATTGTCGAGAGTGTTCTCGGAAGATTACGAACGGGTTAACAAGAAAATCTTGGATCCGAGAGGTTTAACCATAAGAAAATGGAACAAGATTTTCTTGGTAGCATGTTTAGTTTCTTTGTTTGTAGACCCGTTGTTCTTTTACTTGCCGTCGATAAGGAAAAGCGTTTGTATCGATATGGGATCCACCCTTAAAGTTAGCTTAACGGTTATGAGATCGATTGCAGACGTGTTTTACATGATTCAGATATATGTTAAGTTCATGACAGCTTATGTGGCGCCATCTTCTCGTGTTTTTGGTAGAGGTGAGCTTGTTATAGACTCTGCCAAGATTGCGAAAAGATACATAAAAGGTGATCTTTGGATCGATTTTGTAGCTGCATTACCGCTTCCGCAGGTACATGCGTTATAAAATGTTATAAAAATCGTTTCTTGTAAGAAAATTAACATTTTCTTGTTTTCTTGATGGTTAAAGCTGCTAATTTGGATAATTATACCAAGTTTAAGCGGTTCAGCAATGACCAACACGAAGAATGTTCTTCGGTTTATTATTATTCTTCAATACATCCCGAGGCTGTACCTTATTTTTCCCCTTACATCGCAAATAGTCGAAGCTACGGGTGTTGTTACAGAAACCGCGTGGGCTGGAGCAGCTTATAACTTGATGCTTTACATGCTGGCAAGCCATGTAAGTCTAAAGTTTTTAACTTGATATGGAGATTTCGACCCGTTTGTAAACGGGCTGAAATCCTAATTGGGTCGTGTTTTTTCATACGGGTCTAGGACCGTTTATATGTAAACGGGCTGAATGCGAATTGAGTTGTGTTTCCGATACGATCACTAAGGCTGCTAAACAGGCTGTGTTCGTGGGTAGGCGAGTCGAACCCGACACAAGCCTGAAAATTTTACATGAACCCGAGCACGACACGCATATTTGCGGGTTGACACGAACACGGCTTGTTTAACCCGAAAAAGAAAATGTAATAGTTTAACTTGTTTTACATATTAATACTCTAAAATTCGACATTTATATATTATTTTTATTATTTTGAAGAAATTATGTTTAACTGTGCAAATCTATTTTAAAAAATTAAAATTTTGGCATAAGTCCCCTGCTACCGACAGTTTTTTATATAAATTGTGGCATAAAAATTGTCCAAACAGTTGAAGTTATTATACAAACACATCTTATAAAGCTAAAAGTTGAAACAAATGGGTTAAACGGGTCAACCCTCGTACCTGTCGGGTTGACACGAACACGACCTGTGTACCTGTTTTAATCTTAATTTTACAGTTTGTAGGTGCTAGTTGGTATCTTTTATCCATTGAAAGACAAGAATCCTGTTGGAGAAGCATATGTGTTCTTGAAAATCTAGTTTGCAAAGACGACTTTTTCGACTGTCAAAGAGTTAACGAATCAGCTAGACGCGCATGGTTCCAAACGAGTAACGTGACAAATGAGTGTGCCCCGAATAGTGGTTTTTATCCGTTTGGTATCTATGGAGAGTCATTGGAATCAGAAGTTACTTCAGCCTTGTTCTTCAATAAGTACTTCTATTGTCTTTGGTTCGGTTTAAAGAATCTAAGGTAGTTCAAAAGATTCTATTTTTAATCTTATATCTTAACCGATTAAATTAATATTGGTGATTAAGTATTTAAGTGTTTGAATCATGCAGTTCTTTAGGGCAAAATCTGTCTACAAGCACTTATGTCGGTGAAATCATGTTTGCAATTGTAGTCGCGGTTGTTGGTTTAGTTCTTTTCGCTTTGCTGATCGGAAATATGCAGGTAAATTTTATGCAGCTTGTGATATTATTTTATAAGGGTTTTTGATATTTGTTGACGGTTTATAGTTTGTTGACAGACGTATCTTCAATCGACAACAGTTCGATTAGAGGAATGGAGAATCAGGAGAACTGATACAGAACAGTGGATGCATCACCGCCAGTTGCCGCCAGAACTCCGCCAGTCGGTTAGAAGATATGATCAGTATAAATGGGTGGCAACTCGAGGGGTGGATGAAGAATCTCTTCTCAGAGGCCTTCCGTTAGATCTTCGTCGCGATATTAAACGTCATCTTTGTTATGATCTTGTTCGCCGAGTAAGTTTCACTTTCGGGTTGTGGTTTTATCTACCATTATGTTGCAAATTCACACTCTATGTGAAAGCATTTTATTCAAAGTTAACGGGTCGGGTTGGCTTGACCCCTTTCAACTTTTATTCAAAGTTATCGGACCCGACCCGTTTCAAGTTTTATTCAAAGTTAACGGGCTGGGTCAAGTTGGCCTGGCGCGTTTCAAGTTTTATTCAAAGTTAACGGGCTGGGTCAGGTGGCCCGAGCCGCTTCAAGGTTTATTCAAAGTCACAGGACCGACCCGTTTTAAGTTTGTTCAAGTTAGCAGGACAGGTCAGGTCGGCATGACCCGTTTTAAGTCTTATTCAAAGTTAAAGGGCCGGGTCAGGTTGGCCCGACCCGTTTTAAGTTTTATTTAAAGTTAATGGGCTGGGCCACATTGGCCCGGCCCGTGTTAGGTTTCGAATTATACTAAAAACTTTTTCATTGACAGGTTCCATTGTTTGATCAAATGGACCAACGAATGTTGGATGCGATATGCGAGAGGCTAAAACCGGCTTTATGTACTCAAGGGACATGTTTAGTTCGCGAGGGGGACCCGGTGAATGAAATGTTGTTTATAGTCAGAGGAAACCTTGATTCTTACACCACTAACGGTGGTCGAACCGGATTTTTCAACTCATGTCGAATCGGTCCGGGTGACTTTTGTGGTGAGGAGCTTCTGACGTGGGCGCTGGACCCAAGTCCGAGTGTCATCCTTCCATCATCCACCCGAACCGTGAAGGCGATATCCGAAGTTGAAGCATTCGCACTTATAGCCGATGATTTGAAATTTGTGGCATCACAGTTTAGAAGGTTGCATAGTAAGCAGTTACGGCACAAGTTCCGGTTTTACAGCCACCAGTGGCGGACATGGGCCGCTTGTTTTGTGCAGGCGGCGTGGCGAAGGTATAAGAGGAGGAAGAGTGCTCGGGAACTTCAGGCGCATGAGAGCTTCAAGAGTGTTGATTACGAGATGGGATTTAGTTCACCGTTGCATGGTGGGAACAATGTGGCGTCACCCGACCCTGGTTATGGTGTGTATGTTAGTGGGATGGGTGCGAGTAGAAGGCCTGGTGGCTCGAAAACTAATGGCAGCGGCTCGTTGCAAAAGCCGGAGGAGCCTGATTTTTCTGTAGATGAGTGAAGGAAGACTAATAATAAAAGAAGTAAAGAAGAAAACACAAAATACTATTCAGGAAACTTGTGAATACTTAGACTTGTTTTTATGTATGTTTACAGTTATTCTTGAGCTATATTTAATGCTTCAAAACATGGAATAAACGTTGGTTTATATCAAATTATATTTATCTCATTATATGTGATTAATTCAATTTT
Organism: Bidens hawaiensis; assembly: GCF_021521415.1. NCBI lineage: Eukaryota > Viridiplantae > Streptophyta > Magnoliopsida > Asterales > Asteraceae > Bidens > Bidens hawaiensis. Next base: position 406,352 of record NW_027491730.1, read on the forward strand.
AATCACTACCTTATAAATTTTATATTGATTTATTAAAAAAGGTTAGTAATTTGGTTGTCAGTTAACTTAATGAATAGAAATGGTGACGTTAATAGTAATACAGCCAACCATTAATGTTTAAAGAAATAAAACAAAAATTTAGCGCGCTTTACGGCAACAGAAAAATATGGCGCATGCATAACTTCAAACTCCATGCCTTCCATGAAATTAATTCCTCATTGCTCAAAAAAACTTTTCTTCTTCTAAGGATCAACCTCAACATTCTCCGGTTACTCTCTCCGGTGACGTTTTTGTGCCGGACGAGAGACGAAACAAACTCCACGGAGGTATCAATTCTCTCCTTTTCTTTCCCAAATTCTTGTTTTATTTCAATAAAATTTCTTATTAATATGTAGCTTTGCTGTTTGCTTATTTCATTTGTCATGATCACGATATACGGTTTCTTATTAGTTATTGGATCATCGTTTTAATTTGTTTTTCGATTTCACGTACCTATAAATTAGAACATGAATATCCGTGTGTGTATTTTCGTAATACGCCCTAAGTTTATTGTTTACCTTTCATGTACGCAATATGTAATTGATTTCGCTTCTTCTAATATTTGTTTAGCTAGTTGATTTAGTTTTTTTTTTGTTGAAATATGAGCAAAGTTTATATGAATTATGTGATATATCATTTTCCTTAGGTTATTCTGTTTGGTGGTTGTTGTTGATGATATATCACAACATAGATGTGAAATACATAATTGGTTTGTAATTAGATGTTGTAAAACCAAAGTTTGGGATCAGATTGATAAAAAACTCGAAACTAGTTGAGCCTTATACCTTATCGAGCCCGAGCCAAGCCTGAGACTCAAGTAAAGCTCTTTAGTTATCGAGCCTGAGTTCGAGCCTAGCTTGTATGGGAAGATCAGTTAGGCTTGTTGAGCCTTAATTATTGGTGTATTTTTAAATTTGAGCATATTTGGACTTCTATATATTAATTTCACACTACACAACCTAACTCGTGCCGAGCTTTGGCTCGTTTAAGGTACTCCACACGAGCTCCACTCGAGCTTAGGTTCGCTTAAAGTTTCTCGAAGGAATAAAAATAGTTACAAATGTTAATAAATTAATTGGTAATTAAAACACATCGGAGTGCAAGCTTTAGAGAAAAAGCTCCAAAAGAGTTGAACTCGAGCTTTAGAAAAAGAGCTCTCGTAAGCCAAACATATGTAAAACATTATCTTATTGATGGACTTATTTGCATACATGAATACTCTGATTATGTTTTCTTACTGCATTATAGCTATTATTATTATTATTATTATTATTATTATTATTATTATTATTATTATTATTATTATTATTATTATTATTATTATTATATATGTGTAGATTGATTTAAGATAGTTCCATTGTTAGCTACCATGGCTGTTGAAGCTCAAAGAAAGGAGGATACAATGGGGGAGTTTGAAAAGGTTCCTTCAAGCATTTCGGTACACGGAGAAAAGGATGAAGAAGATGACTACTACAGTTACTCTGATTCTGTCGATGATTTGCGCTCCGAAAATAGCTGGTCTGATTCATCGCCTCAGGTTATACTTAATTGTTTAACACTTAAATTATTTATTTGTTATTATTTTGCTCTTTTTTGGCTTATTTTTAAATATGTTGACATGTTGTCACAGTTTCAAGATATTCCTCCTCCCAAGTTCTCACTTGCTGTTGATTTTTTGAAAAGATTGCATGGTTTAGTAGGTTAGTTAGTTCACTTGGGCTAGTTTTGCTTTAACGAAAATCACGAAACTATCCATTTTGACCGAGAAAATTAACGATTTACACTTGGTGCATAATACAGTGCAGAAGCACGGTGGTGCAGCCTTTGAGGATATGGAGTGGCAAGATAGTTTCTTAAGCAACAATGACTTATCATTTCCAAATGATCCAACCGGTGAGCTGCATAATAGTTGGGGGGCTGCAGAGGCCACGTCATTTCAAATTCGTGGCGCCACTTATTTGAAAGACCGTAAGAAGGTATAACTTTATTCGTTCTCTTTAACAAACTGTTGATTTGTAACCGTAATTCTTGTCAATTTGTCTGCCTTAAAGGTCAAGGTAAAAGACACATTGATGCAACTTGTTGCCGCAAATATGCTGAGATCAACTAATAAACAAGATGATTTCGCTGGCCGACCTGGCAGCATTTGTCAGGTTCAGTATCCTTTATATAAACTTATATAATACAACTTATACGGTTAATAAAACTAACTCAATTTTTTTATTTTTTATTTTTGCAGAAATTTGCAGCTGCTAACAAGCCAGATTTCTTTTTCATTGTAAATATGCAGGTAAACAAGTTTAATATTTCATTTTAATTTAAGATATTTAGTCAACCAGAAATGGTGTAGTTGACTATTATGAATCTTTGACAAATTAGATCCCGGGTCCAACAACGAATTTTCATATTGCTTTCTATTATGCGACAACTTCTCCGATCAAAGACGTGCCATTGCTAGAGAACTTTGTAGAAGGTGATGATGCTTATAGGAATGCGAGGTTTAAGCTCATACCTCATGTATCTAAGGTTGGTATATTCTAATCCCATATTATTATTTAACGTAAAATGTAAATCGATTTAATTACAAGTTTTGTTTTTAGGGTCCATGGATTGTAAAACAAAGTGTTGGAAATAGACCTTGTCTACTCGGGCAAGTTCTAAAAATTCAATACGTTCGTGGAAAGAACTACTTAGAGGTAAAAACACACTATATAAGTATTTCAATGATATTGATGCATAGATCTAAAGTATGTTTATGATTGTAGCTGGATGTAGACGTCGGTTCATCTGTGATAGCAAAGAAGGTGGCCAACAGAGTTGTGAGTAGCTTCAACCATTTGATAGTTGAAGCGGCATTTCTAATACAAGGAAATACACCAGAAGAACTACCGGAGCATCTACTTGGGACGTGTCGTATGAGCCATATTGATACCTCAAAAGTGGCTTGTACGTAGTCGAATTGTTGTGTGTGAAAGTACATGTTAATTAATTAATACGTACCTATATTATACCACCAATTAGCTGTTTAAGTTTAATGTTGTTTTAATCCTTTGCAACTATCAGTTGACATAAACCAATATATATTAACAAAAGAATTATAATATAAAATTAGTATTAAAAAATATTGAATATTAACGTTCGAGAGAGGTGTATACCAAAATATCAGTCTCCTGTAGTTGGATAGCAAACAATTAACAAAAGTACACTCTTTCATTATGAAATTTAATTATAATAATTGATTTTAGAGTAAACTCCGATTTTGGTCATGTAGTTTGTCTAAATCTGCGTTTCTAATCCAATAGTTTCAAATTTGTGATTTTCGTCCCTATGGTTTCATTTCACTTGCAATTAAACCTGATTTCACCAACCTCGTTAAGTCTGGTTGTTAAATCCATCAACGTGACCTTCAAATGAGGGGTATTTTTGTCCTTTTTTCTCTCTAAATACACCCCAGCCTCTCACGTGAGGGTGTTTGCCAATTAGGGTGGGGGTTTATTCAGGGAGAAAACTGCCCCTCACGTAAGAGGCACGCTGACGGGTTTAATGACCAGACTTAATAGTGGGACCGGGTTTAATTGCAAGTGAAATGAAAACACATGGACGACAATCGCAAATTTAAAACTATTGTACTAAAATCATAGATTTGGACAAACTACAGTGATGTTACAATAAGACCCATCGCTATGGGGCGCCCTTCGGGGTTTTTTCTGAACGCCGAACACCGGCGTGGGGCGCGGACGGGGGAGGGGCGACGAAGATCCAGTCGTTACAATGGTCGGCGCGGTTGATTGAGTTTTGGTGGGCCCCCTTTCAGCATCTCTCTCCATCTCTCTCACACACATACATACATATGCACACACATATATATATATATATATAAGGGGCGCCTTTGGGGCATTAAACCATAGCGGGGCATCTTTGGGGTGGGGCTTCGATGCCCTTGGTACTTACGTGGCGCTGACGTGACACGGTAGAGGGTTTCGAAGCCCCCACCATAGAGGATGTTCTAAAAGTTTACACAAGATGTACATATATATACAAATAAAGTAGTTATTTTAAATTAGTTAGTTGCTATTAGTTCGGTCAACAAAAACAATTAAACAAACACACATTATTATTATTATTATATAAAAAAGATTAGTTGTATATCGTTAAAGAAAACCGTTAAAAGCCGTTTGTTTTAGAGAGAGAGAGAGAGAGAGAATGTTGACTAGTTGTATATCGTTAAGGTAACTGCCATTGCCATGGCTACTCTCTGTCATCACTTTAATATTTTTTCCTCTTAATCGTCATCTTTTAAATCACTACATATACTTATAGCTGTTATCTCACAGTTTTATTAACTTGCTCATGCAATTGAACAGTACTGTACGTATTACTTTCTCGAGAGGTTAATTAGGTTCTTCAGCTTTATTAGATTACAATGGAGCTTCCATTGCAGGTAATTAACTCTCTTTAATTTCTCTCTATATATGTTTGAAACAACAACAACTTATCTGCATATCATTCGTTATATATATTCGTATAAAATATTTTGATGATATATTGGTGATTTTATAATATTCGTTTGAAACAAGAAGTTATGTGTATGATTTAACTTTTGAATCTGACTTGATTAATTTTTCAGTGTTTTGATTCTAGAAAACAAGTAACAAGTATGACCGAGGCAGAGAAGCGTGTAGACCCTGGATTATGGCACGCGTGTGCTGGTGATATGATTCACATGCCTTTGCCGGATTCGTATGCCTATTATTTTCCACAAGGTCATGTTGAACACACACACACAAATGTAGATTTTGGTGATACGCCTAGGGTTCCTATGATTCCTTGCAAGGTGATTGATGTCAAGTTCATGGCAGATTCTCAACCAGAACAAGTTTACGCTAAGATAATGCTGAGCCCGTTAAGAAACAGTGTCGAAGTCTATGATGACGTAATGTTGAGTCGACAAAAAAGTCTAGTGTTATCTGATAAACTCCCTTATTTTGTAAAAACATTGACACAGTCTGATGTTGATGTAAACAGTGGAAGTCTTTCTGTGCCTTGGGACGGTGCAGAGGCGATTTTTCCTAAATTTGATTCTTCACGAAACCTCCCGTTTCAAACATTGTTAGCTAAGGATATTCATGGTGAGATTTGGAGATTTAAGCATGTTCATCAAGGGGTAGTACCTAGGAAACACAAGTTGACCACTGGATGGAATACTTTTGTAAACAAGAAAAGTCTGGTTGCAGGAGATTCGGTTGTGTTCACTCGAGCGGAAAATGGTGGTCTTTGTATTGGGATTAGACGCGCTAAGGTGATGAATATTGGTTCTGGTGGAAGGAGAGAAGTGAGGCCTGAAGATGTTGTTAAAGCTCTATCGTCTGCGGTAAACAGTCAACCATTTGAGATTACTTGTTATCCTCACGCGAGTACTCCAGAGTTTGTCGTAAAGGAGCTTTCTGTAAATGCTGCATTTTGTGTTAACTGGTGTGCTGGAATGAGGTTCAAAATGGCTTTTGAAACAGACGGTTTGTCGCGAATAAGCTGGTTTACAGGAACTGTATCTTCTGTTCAGGACGTTGACCCGGTGCTCTGGCCTAAATCCCCATGGCGTCGCCTACAGGTAATTTAACATTTTAACATTTTAACATTTTAAAACCTTGCAAATTCAAGTTTATTAGCATCAAGTTAAAGTAATGATATAATTATATTATATAGGTTAATTGGGATGATAAGCGAGATCTGTTGCAAAATGTGACTCGTGTAAGCCCGTGGCTGGTTGAAGTACTGTCAAACATGTCCAGCAGCAGTGGTTTTCCTGCAGGTATACAGGGAACCAGGCAGACTGAGAAAGTTGAGTTAAACCTCTTCAATAAACATCCCGATGGGTTGCGTCCACCTAAGAATGAAAGTCATGATGATTTGATTCATGTCGAAACTGATCTAGCTATAAGTCGAAGCAAAACAAAGACAGATCAAATATGAGACTATTTGGTCAGCAGATATGCATTGACCAGCAAGGAAACCATTCATCGGATGCAAACGCAAAAGATATTGATGATGTATGAATGATTAGAGGTGTTGCATATGTGTTTTAAGTACTTGAAACACTGTGAAGAGTTGTAGGAACCAACATTGTTGTTATATAGGTAACCATTTTCTATGACTTGATGTCAAATGCATCATATCGTGTTCTTTTATAACTTAACGCGATATAACTATTGACTATTAACAAGTCAAGCAACAGCCAAAACAATTTGAAACATAAATGAGGTTTAAAAGAGAAATATATCCAAATCAATCTCTGCCACACCATTTGACTTTTGACTCCACACAATTGACCCCGATCCTGTGTCAATGGACGATGCGCCTTGGCTAAAGACTCGCCCGGTGTGGATGGGCTAGGGACATTTTCGTAATTTTCATTGTTTTGAAATCTTCATCCCACCAGTGCGCACCAATAAGACCGTTAATTTGATGGTCCGTATGTTTATGAAAACATTTAAATTCGGCGAGAAGTGACTCATGGTGCGTATAAAATTCAAAGTAAACACTGCAGCATAGCCAAATTGGTTATAAAAAGAGATGGTGAACATTGAACAGGCTAAAAATTAATAATATCTTGTCTGTCATTGGTTAGAAAAAGCTGCGCCGCCACCCCCTTTTGAATGGCAAATTCTATCCTACTGAAAACAACTTCTTTTATAATACCACCGGATACCGATGGCGCGTGTGTTAATCTGCAGCGGGTCATCGGTTAAGCTTCCTCAATGCAGCCCATAGCCTCTAACTTTAACCTGGGCTTCTAGACAAAGATTCCAAGCCCCTTAACAACAGTACAACACAGGAACAAAGAACTAGAATTAAAACATACAGCTAACTATACAATATTTTGATCACGTGAATTGAACATAGATATATTTTAACATGATGAGTTTGGAAAACAGTAATTAATTAAGGGTTATTTGTTGGTTTATTTAAGGAGTTTGTTGCCTTTCAAAAAACATAATAACTAGTTTATCGTTATTCTAAGGGATTAGGGGTGTAAACAAGCCAAGTCACGCATGGGTCACTTAATATTATCTCGCATAAAGTTAAAATCAGAGAGAGTGTAAATGAGCTCGTGACTGATTGAAGCTTGTCTAATAAACAAACATGGCTCGACTTACATATACCTAGCTTCCATAAATGCCCGCGAGCTTAAACAAACATGTTATCTATTCTATACTATATAAAACACTTAGATTTAAAGTAAATTATGACTTAATTAACAAATAGTACAACTTACATAGCATGTTGAAAATGGGCAAGATAGTCCATTAGAAAATATCAAGTAAACTTCAATTCTTTAAAAATAATTACAATATTGCCCCATGAACTTTAATTCATTTTTGTAAACTTAAGTAGTTACAACCGTAACACTTTCTCTTTAATCATATATTCTTTATAATTTCACATTTAACACAACTTCTATCCACGAGTTTTAACCATTCCTAATTTTTTTATACGCTAATATTTTTTAAAAAACCGGCACCATAAAAACAATAATTTTATTCTCTTTAATTTGAGTATGATATTGTCTTAGTTTTTTTTTAGTTAAAAAAATTAACATTACGTAACGGTGTTGGTTTGGATAGCGGTTTTTTATTATCGTAAACCAAAACAGAACCGTTAAAGTTAAAACCAAACCATTATCAACGGTTTGTGTTCCCGCTGCATCGCGCGGGCCCCATCTAGTTTATATAATAAGTGTAATAACTTCTACTTAATGCACTTACTATAGTAAATATTTTCATGATAAGTATTATTATTATAGTAAAAGTGCCTTATATGTATGTATATGTCATCATGTCATATAAACTATAAACTCATCCCAGTCGTTAATTTCTTTCATAGTTTCATGCTTATTATCTATCTATATCTGTACTGTATATAATACATGAGATATGGGCAAATTAAGACACCTCATTTTTAAGTAATTTACAACTTTAAATACCTAAGATAAAACTTATATAGCATGTAAGATAGAGACAAACTTGACAATTAGAAAATATCTCTTGAAATAGTTACAACATAGTTCCCTCAACTTTACTCATCTTTTGTAAATTTAAGAAATAATTACTACTTTGGACCTTTATCTTTACCCATATATTTCTTTTAATTTTAATTGTAAATAACTTCCCACCAACGATTTTTCAAAGGCCATAACTTTTTCATACGTTAATATTTTTTTATACAAAATTGCACCATAAGAAATGAGCATTTTATCGTCTTTAATTTGGGTATGGTTTTGCTATAAATTTTCATATAAAAAAAATTAACATATTACGTATGAGTGTTCACAATTCGGTTTTAACGGAATTTATATTATACCATGAGCCAAACCGTTGGTTCGATTTTTTGTTATTGAGAACCGAAACTGAACCGTTGAAACTTTAAACTGAATCATTACTAATGGTTTGGTTTCACTTATTGAACTTCAATAATAAATTTACCGTCCGGTCCGATTTTATATGTCAATTTTATGTATAAACTATAAACCATACCGTTTGCTATGGTTTGAACATTCGGAAACCGGTTGATCAAAAGTGATGACCGGTTCAAACAATTTCAAGGTTTTCAAATGAACCTTGAACATCCACAATTGTTACATAATATATAAGGAAGATAAATTATGGTCAATTATTTACTTACTTATATGGAGTGAGTATATAATAATAACTAACGAGTTTAAAAATGTATCTATAAAAAACAGATTATTAGTTGTTTATATATATATCGTTACAGAAAACCGTTTGAAGAATCAAGTTTACATTTACAAGCCGTTTGTTATAGAGAGAGAAAGAATTCTGTTATAAAGGTAACTAACTGCCATAGCCATGGCTACTCTCACAATTTGATCTATTTTCTGAAGCTTCTAACTGACTAATTACTTGCTCATGTCATTCAACAGTGCCGGTGATCGATCACGAACAACAGTGTATCCATTACAACAGAGCTTCTGTTAATCTGCGTGCATTGCTACTTCTACTAATTGTCGGATTATTTGGAGTAAAAACCTGGTGCTTCACACCGAGAACTTGAGGTCAGAGAATTCATGTTATACTATCATCGATTATAGTTTTGTTTAATTACCACTTACTTAATTGATGATACATGATATTATAATTTCTAATTATATGATTGAAGCCTACGTTCGATCCTTTAGCTCGTGTATATTTGTTTGAAAGTACTTGAATCTGCCTTCATTTTTATGTATTTTATGATCTGCACATATGCAGCATGCATTTTGATTCTACAAAACCAGTATATATTTTTGAAACAAGAACCTATCATCATGATTAATGTTAATGTGTCATTATATCTGCATATCATTTATTAGAAATATTTAAATCTGACATTATTTTTTCAGTATTTTGATCATTAATTGATGATATATTTGTGATTGTTAATGTGGTATTTGAATCTGACTTGATTAATATTTCAGTGTTTTGATTCTAGAAAACAAGTATGAATCAAGCAGAGAACCGTGTAGACCCTAGACTATGGTACGCTTGTGCTGGTGTTAATATTCACATGCCTTTACCGGATTCGTATGCCTATTATTTTCCCCAAGGTCATGTTGAACACGCACAGACAAATGTAGATTTTGGTAATCTACCTAGGTTTTCAAGCATCCTTTGCAGGGTAATTGATGTCAAGTTACTGGTGGATTTAGAACTAGAAGAAGTTTATGCTAAGATAATGTTGAGTCCACAAGATCCAAACAGTATCGGCACTGATCAAATTATGGAGGACACTCATGCTGTACCTAAGATCCAATATTATGAAAAATCATTATACGCGTCTGATTTAAAGAATCTTTATGTACCTCTGGATGGTGTAGAGATGTTTCCGAAACTGGATTAATCAGACACAACGCGCAGTAAATCAGTGAGAGTTAAGGATATTCATGGTGAGATTTGGGTGTTTTAAGTATGTTTGTTATGTAAGTAAATATATGTTAACCACTGGATGGAAAGAATTTGCAAAGACGAAAAACCTGGTTAAAGGAAACTCGCTTGTGTTCACCAAAGCAGAAAATGGTGAACTTTTTGTTGGGTTGAGACGTGGTAACGGAAGGGGAAAAGCGAGGCCTGAAGATGTTATTAGAGCTGTGTCTTCTGCAGTAAACGGTCAACCATTTGAGATTACTTATTATCCTCGTGCAAGTGAAGAGTTTGTTGTAAAGGCGTCTCGTGTAAATGATGTGGGGAATGTTAACTGGAATGCTGGAATGAGGGTAACAACTGCTTTAAAAACTGAAGGTTCGTCACTTATAAGTACGTTTTTCGGAACTGTATCTTTTGTTGGTGATGTTGACCCGTTATACTGGCCTAATTCCCTATGGCGGCGCCTACAGGTAATTTAGCTTTCGCTTATATTTTATATTTCCCGGTTTTCATCTTTCAAGAATATAATAAAGTGATTATATAATATGATGTAGGTAAATTGGGATGAAGAGCGAGATCAGTTGCAAAATGTGCAGCGTGTAAGCCCATGGCTGGTTCAGCCCATTATTAGTATTCCAGAAATCGAATTTAACAACACCCACCAAGTTCAGTTAAACCTCCTCCCAAAACACCCTGACGGGTCTCAACCACAAAATGAAAATCCTTACGATCTGACCCTCGGTAGCAGTAGCTCTAGCTCAAAGAACAATAGTTTTCGACTATTTGGTCAGCAAATACACCCTGACCAGCATTCATCAGGTAACAAAGGGAAGGAGATTGATGGCATGGCTTCTAGCGGTGACTGTGAAGTATTTCTGGGATCTGAAACTGTGCGGCTTGGGACGCTTGATCTTTCTGTTACTGAGTCGTATGAAGAAGTTGAAAAAAAGCTGGAAAATCTGTTAGGAGATAAAAAGTTAGGTGATTCGACTAGTGTGACGTACGATGATTCAGCAGCAGGTATGGGGGAAGAAATTTTCAGGTACACAACACCTTTGGATATAATACCATATGCCCAATACATCTAATTTTGTTTTTTTAATAATGGTGCAGTGAGTTTGCAAAAATGCAAAAAAGTTGACTGTGAAGGTAAACTCACTCTAGCTTCTGATTAGCTTATTTGGATAAGCAATGTAAACACCTTTTAAAACAACTTTGCTTTAACCATTGTTATGGCGGGTTTTTCAGGAGATATCAAATGCCCCATGATTGTTATGGTGGGTCCTCGAAGGCTTGAAGCCATTGTTGTATGAACTATGAATCTACATTGTTGTGGTATAGGTAATCCTTTTCTATGACTGAATATCAAATGATATGCTCTTTCTTAATAATCATAGGCATACAATTTCTACGTTTATCTTATAACTATTGACTATTAGCAAGTCAAATATCTGACCAAAACAATTTGAAACATAAAGAGGTTTAAATTAATGAACAAAATACATATATCCAAATCAAACTGTGAAACAAAGATCAAAATCTGTAAACAACAATAACTGCTACCTTCTACTGTACATCAATCTCTGCTGCACCATTTGACTTTTGACTCCACTCCATTGACCCTGATCCTGTTTCACTTGACGATGTGCCATTGGCTAAAGATTCGCCTGCTGTTGGTGAGCCAGGGGCATTTTCAAAAATTTCATAGTTTGCTGCATTCTTTTGTTCATCATCTTGGATGAAAGGATTTGGATCAGAATCAGATGTTGTGACGTTTGGTACCAAATCATCTTCACCGACCACCACTTCATCATCACTACTGTCATTACCAGCACCCATACCGCCATTGGCAGATGTGACAGTCATAGGTGCGTCGTTTCCATCTATGTTGTCATTTTGAAAAGTAAACCAGTTTGAATTTGTAAACAAACTGCCAGCACCAGAAAAGGTAAAAAAAAAAAAGGTTAACCATGAATTCAATAGGTACGGTTTTTGGTCAACATTAAGATTCAAAAAAGTACATACCTGCCCTGGTCATCACCTAACCCAAGTGATGATATAACCACTTCAGCAGATTCATCATCAAAAAAGACCTCCTGCTTTCAATAATAAGTACTGCGTTAGAGAAACAAAATAATAACAGTTATATTGACTAATGAAAAGACGTTACCTCATCATCTCGATCAAGATTATCATTTCCCTGAAAGAGAGTGAAATATTAACATAAATACATCATTAAATCATGGGAAGATAATACATGCATGCATACATAAAGGGTTTTGCACACATACCTCATCATTGTCATAAATGTTGTACCTAAATGCTTGACTTAAATTATTTGCTAAAGCAGCAACATCATAATCTGTGTCATGAACATCATCCTCATCACTATCCCTATTATGTAGTGCACTTGGCCGACTAAAATATAGAAAAGTAGAAATAATAAATCAGTAATTTAAACAAACACCTAAACAATTTATGAATTTTGATTAAAAAATTATAATTTTCAAACAAGACTTCATCGATTCTTACCCACAAGCCCACCGATACACATTTTCAACAATGTTGCGTTCTTGTAGAACTGTAGTCTGCCATTCGTTCCATTCGCTACTTTCCTAATAACAATAACAAAGTAATAGAAAAACTAATTATTAAAAAAAAACAAAGTAATAGAAAAATTAAGCAACCAATCTTTCCAAAATAAACACTATACCTGAATATGTGTCTGAATGCAGCTATCACTATTTCCCAACTGTGTGATTTTATTAGCAATGCGCGTCACATGGCCAATATTTCCAGCTTGAGGTGCATTTCTTCCGGCAGCAACCAGTGTTGGCTGCATAATTAAAAAAATTGCTAAATAAAAATTCAATCTTTTTTCCATATCAAGAATCATATATGTTGGATTAACAAGATAAGTGCTTTCACAAAATAACGCTATTTTATACCTGATCAACTTCATTAGAAAGGACAGGGCTTTTATCCGTTTGTAGAATCTTTTTCAAGAGATCACATTCTTGAAATAGGTGATCAATGATAATATTGTTTTTGCTTTCTAGTATAGTAACTATTATGCTCTCAACATGATGATGCAAAGCGTTATTATATGGGTACCTACACACAAATAACAATAGAAACTTAAGTACAACTTCACATTTATAATTAGCTACCGCAATCAATTGTTATTATATGTAGTAATTTACTCGAAGAAAAGATCGAGAACTCTTTGAATAGTTCCAGAGCTAATTAACTCTTGTTCAGCAATTTCATTCCTAGTCTTTAATAAAACCGCAATGAACTCCACAATCTGCAATAAATAAGATAAATCAAGATTGAAAAAGATACTAAACTTCTCATTGATAAAATGATGTTATATTTTCCGGTTTACTAACCTTTAGACGATGCTTCCCTAGAGGAGGCTTTAACTGGCCATATGTGGTTGGCAAAACTTTCTCATCGAGTGAAACGTTTAGTAGGATTAGCAGGTCACCTAATACATCATGATTATGTAATTAAGAATGTGGTTTAATGTATTAAAACATGATTAAATAGGATAGAAATTGAGATCATATGTACAAAACTCACCAAGTTTGGGCAGCATTGCACCAACAGTCTCTTGATTGATTTGCACGGCTGACTCGTACAAATTTTGACCACGAAAAGCATGAAACAGAAGTGAAGATGGTGATCTATTGGGATCCAATAAAGATATACACACAGTCAATGAGTGAACAAGTCCCGATTTTGAATGTGAATCTTCCAGTGCGTGACCAAATATCCTTGCAACAAAACTGATAACAAAATAATAATAAAATATAAATATACGATTAAAATCTTGAGAATAAAATCAACAAAAGTTTAATATAAAAAAACCAAAAAGACCTTGAACTAGAAAGTTTAGTAGCAAGAGGAGACGATGTGTTTCGCGTTAATGTACATAAAGTTTCAGCTGCGTTGGCATGTACTTCAGAAGGGCTCTGAGACAGTGATATAAAAAAGTTAAAAAGATCATTAAAAAATAACATTTAAAGCTGTCATAATAAAGGTATAGACGAAAAGCAGTACTTACAGAAGGACTTAATTTGTCCACTATCATCTCCAACAAATTGCTATCGGCCAACCACTGCATGACATCTGTAGGATTGGGATAGATATGGTCATCGGCTCCAACAAGCCTAACCAGCACCTGTGTAAAAAGATTATAAGAACCAGCAATTCAACATGCAAGCCATCTTGCAACTTTGATTCACGTTCTACTAACCTCCATGATTGATGTAATCCCAATTAAATCAACCAGCTGTTGGAAAACATATTGATGTGCCTGTAGAAGCATAAAATTATATAATAAATATTTGGTCAATAAACATAAAGGTTTTACAAGCATGCAGGTCTTTACATCTATATAATACTCTTTCCACTAAAAAAAGCGACCAAAACCACATTTATAAAGTGACTTGCATTAATGCATTATATTCTCACGAAAACAGATAAGTGATGCTGAATTTTAAATTTAGTCAAAAATCGTTTAAGTGGATTTATGCTTGAAAATTTGTTAAAATAATGTAATGAAAAGGCAGCAAGTGAATCACAAACATTGTACTCACTTGAACATAATTCATTAGCGGGATTGTCTTCCGCATCATGAGACTTATCACAACCTACAAGACGAAAACGACTCTAATGTAAATTATTATATAATGATAACAGAAATCAAGACGTGAAAGAAATTAATCTTAAGAATATACCTTACTGAAGTAACCTGCCAGCAAGGCGCCATGCGGGCGGGTTGGTTCCAAGAAAGAGAAAAGCAAATCCATGAGCTGCAAGTTTGGACAGAGAGAAAATGGTAGCATGAACTCAAAATATTAAATAAACGAGACATCAAACTACCATAATAAGTAACTCCACGTGAACGAGACTTAATATCAGTGGGACCCACCTCCTCTTCCTCCACTAATGTTTTGAAAATCACATCAACTTCACATGTAAAGATCTCACAAGCCACAAAAGGGAACCTGAAGCATGAACAGATCTTGGTTAATAATACTAGACAGTGTTAAAAACAGTATGTAATTATGTAACACGAATAGTGTCCCGTAATATCCAAAATATAAAGAATTCTATATGCGTGAAATAATAATTAAAAACCTACTTGAATGCGCGTTTGCTATCAGCATCCTCCGGAGGCTCCTCTATGATATACCTTAACAATTTTTCAACTTGAACTCTATCCCGTAAGCTGAGAAACAAGCACCCGTATTAAGTATCAAGTAATCTAGAAGGTTCTAGATGCCAGTAAAGGATAGATTTATTACAAATTAATAAGACGACTGTTTAACGCTTTGCATTCTTGGATAATATCTTCTTCATCCAAGAGCTCGTCCAATGTGAAATTTTCCTTGTCCAAAATAGCCTCGACCTAATAAACGTTAAATATCTTATTAAACATACATCACTAATAAAATCACTGCTTTACTAAATCCACGTAGAACAAAAAGGTGCATGAGTGTCAAGTATGACAATTTAATGCATGAATACATCTCAAGCTTGAAAGCATATACGAAAGCACGAAAAGTTACTATTAATCAGTTATCACTTATCACCACCCGCGCAGAATCCATACACTGTTAATATCTCAACTAAAATCTAAAGAAACATTTTTTTCGATACACTTGTAACTCGCGCATCAACATTCTTACTCCTTCTACAAGTTAAAACGAGCGATAAATAACGCTCTTATTCCGTGTATAAGATTAACATGAAAACAAGTGATTAAATAAATACCAACATTGGTTACAAAGAAAACAATAAGCATTTTGCATGAATTGCATACTTTCCAAAATAAACCCTAAAAAATGAAAGTTTCATTTTTTTCATAAACCAAGCTTTCAAGTTATAATATTAATCTATTTACATAAAAAAAAAATCACACATCATTTCCTAATAATCTTTCTTTCTTTCCAAAAATTAAAAAACAAATTAAGCAGCATAAACTTGGTAAGAATAAGTAAGCTATCAGTTAAATTACTTGGTGCTAATGAACATTAGCACCAAGTAATTAATACAAACAACAGCCCTAATTACATTACAGCTGACATTAAACAAAACCATTAAAAAAACCCTAATTTCATCCGATTTAATCAGTTAAATTAATCGCGAGCAAAATCGAACAAACACCCACATCTCAAATCGAACCCACAAATCGAATTTGAAAAGGTTGTCAATTAACAAATCTTACAGGTGAAGAAGATGAAGACAAAGAGGTTAGCTTCCAAAACATGTTGAATTGCAACTGGGTTAGATTAGATCTGCAAACCCTAAACTAAATTGAAATGGCGATTGGGCTATTTGAAAATTTGGAGCCAAACAAAACAAAACAAAACAAAACCCTAAATTTTAGATTTATTTCAGAGACAAGAGGGGCCTCTAAATGTTTATATTCAGGGAAACGGGTCGGGTTGGGTCGTCAAAATCGAATCCGGATAAACATTCATAAGTGTTCATATAAAAAAGAAATATTGGATTTTAATAATCCCTATTAAATAGTGTTGGCCGATAATAATCTCTATTCGTTTTATCGTCACAAGCGGTCCCAAATTCAAAAAAGTTGGCCCCCAATGGTCCCCTGTTGAAAATGACTTAACGGCGTTATAGTTTTTTCTGAATTTCAAACCAATGTTTTAGGGCTTTTGAGCGTTAAGAGGATACGAGTCGATTGGTGTAAAACTTAGTTTGAAATAGTGCTTCAAAATGACGAAACAATGTTTCAATTCGGGTGTTTGAACTTACAATTATCCAAAATTAAGTCGTTTGGATCATTATTTCGAGCTAAGTTTTACACCAATCGACTCGTATCCTCCTAACGATCAAAAGCCCTAAAACATTGGTTTGAAATTCAGAAAAAAATATAACGCCGTTAAGTCATTTTTAACGAAGGCCAACTTTTTTGAATTTGGGACCGCTAGTGACGATAAAATGAATAGGGATTATTATCGGCCAATATCATTTAATAGGAATTATTAAAATCCAATATTCCTATAAAAAAAAGATATTACGAGATTATGATGTCATAGGATTTTCAATTTGTGTCACATGTTTTAACATGAAATTGTGCATGTGAATGAATGTCTCTTTTAGCATGAATTTTTTAACTTTTCAATTAGCCTTTAACCTTCACAGCATGTGAGTATAGAAATGATGAATTAGTCTACTAACAGCATTCACATTTTATCCATCATACCGTGTGAGTGGTATGATTTATGGTGTTATGAGTGGAGGAGATTAATGAAGCGATTGTTTTGTATATTTGAAAAATTATTGTTCGCCCCCGATAATCTTTTAATGTTTGTTGAAAGTGTTTGTGAGTAATTGAAAGAAAAAATGTAATGATAAGAGTATTAAATATATATATATTATTTAATTGAAAAAAATATAATATTTTTAATGTAATTTTGAATTTAAAGATAGAAAGATAGATGTGAATACTTAACGATTTGATTTGTTTGTTCAAAGATATAGATGTGGCATCAAATTATGAGAAGTGAACCAATTAGTTTTCATTCAAAAATGTAGTTAATACTCCAAAATGATTTCAAGTTGCAATTAACTAACATGACAAGAAACCAAAACGGATTTTTTCTTTATAACTAGTTAATAGACTTGTGCATAAAACCCTGTTTCGGACCCGGTGTACCTGATCCGCATGTACAACCAAGTTTTAGTTTCTTGGAAAAACCATACCCGGAATGAAACCGGACCAGACCCACCGGAGCCAATATCACCTCTGGCCCGGTCAAAACTTAGACCCAACCCGATAAAACCCGCAAAACCGATCAAAACCCGACCATACGCAGAACCAGTTTCTACCCGGTTCTGGTAACAGGGAAAAAAACCGGGTTTCGAAAACTTTCGGCAAGCTATAAATGTAAATGGGCCTAGTGGATTGAATGGGAGATTGTGGAAGATGAAGACTAAGATTTAATTGGGCTACGTAAAGTGGCTAACGTAATGGGCATGGCAAATAATTGTAAATGGGCCTAGTTTATTTTCTTACAGATACTACACTAATGGGCTAAAAGTGAGGGGGTGTTTGTAGAGGTGCATAAAAAACCCCAACCCAGAACAGGACCCGTAAAAAGCCTGGAACTATACCCGGGTTTTTAATACCCGAACACGTACCCGACCCTACCCGTAGGGTACGGATACCCGATGCATAGGGTATGGTTTTTTAGAGACAATACCGGACCCAAACCCGACCCAGGTATTACCAATACCCGATTTTCCAGTACCCGGTCATACCCGAACCTGGTTCGATACCCGAAACCGGGTATTTGAAAAACCCGATTTGTGCACCTCTAGGCGTTTGTGCACTCACTAGGTTCCATAAAAAAGGCTCTTGGTTGATAACACTTTGGGCCTTCGGCTATAGCTCACATGCAAAATTCCGTGTTTCTTGAGCGAGCCAAATATATAAAATTCCGATACCTTTATATCCGAGAGTGTGTTGCCCGGGAAGAAATTGCAGTCGAACACGTAGGCGAAAAGAGCAACGATGCAGGCATCCTAACCAAAGCACTCGGGAGGATTAAATTCGTGGAGATGTGGAAATTACTTGGAGTAGAAGACCTCACCAATTCAAGTTAGGAACTCGGGAGTGAATTTTGGTGAGCTACGGGCTAAAATTCCCAACCCAATTGCACACGCATTGGTTCAATCTTCAATTTGAGGGTATTACTGGGATTCCTTAACCAAGCATGGATTAGAGTTCTAGTAATTATCCAATTAAATGTTTAGATATATATTATTTTGAACTTATGTCTAATATTATAGTCTAATGATAGGTTAGCTATATAAACTGAATTATTTTATATAAATAATTATATACATAATTCTAAATTTAATAATTTTTACAAATAAAATGTCATCTACGATATATCGTTTACGTTTATTAAACCAGATATACCTTTAAACAAAAGCAGTGTTAAGTTGTTTACTAGTTTCTCTAGTGTTCTACTAATAGAAAGAAAAAGCAGTTTAATTTGTTTTAATAAAAATATTTATAAATTGATATTGACCAATGCATAAAGTGAGTGATATGGGGTTACTTGATGGTGTTGGTCATGGAGGGAAACCCTAAATTTATGGCATAAAGCACTGCAAATTGACCAACACATGATCCATGATTGAGTTTGTGGGAAAGTGTCTTTTTAGGCACTAATCTGATTGACATATAAAGAATGTCATGACAGCAACAGCACTAGTAAAAAAATAAAGATAAAGCATGTCAACCCAGATCAGGACTAAATGGACCACACAAAACAACCACAACCCACTAACCTACCCTTAAAAAACACATTCAAAAAGACAACCTTTGGGACCACTAATTCTCAATCAAAGGTAAAACACACAAAAGTTTTATCTAAACAACTTTCATTGAATCTTAGGAATGAATTTAAACTGTTTGGTTTCATGACAAGCCATCACCGAACACCCTTTAATTAGTCGGATGTTCAAAACCGTTAAAACAAGCCTGCTGGTTTAGATGGTTGAAGAATCAAACAGTTTGGTTCACCGTTTGCCGATTTAAGCCACCCTGTTTAAAACTTGGAACCGTCAATGCTAATATAAAAATATCATTAAAAAGTGTTCTTACACTGGAAAACTGTATAGGAACTAATAATAAGTGAAACGAATTCAATGACGAAAAAGGATCATCATAAGATTAAAATAGATCAAAGACCAATTGGGTAGTGTAAAATGATGAAAATATAGTACCAGCCGGTTTTGTTTGTCATTTCCTAAAATTGCAGCTTATGTTTTGCTCGAGAATATTCGTCAAAATCTCAAATCATTTTATCTATATCAAGTTTGTATTCGATTTCTAAACAATCACTACAAGTATGATTTCTTGAATAGCTTATGGGTATCAAGAATCCCTACTTTTAAATATTCTTATTCCTGACTTTAAATCCAAACCTTTAAAGTTGAAACCAAACAACTAATACAACAAAAATAATGGCATTACTGGAAACAAACAGTCAATGCTACATAGTTCATACAAAAAGCGAATCCCGCCATTCCTAAACAAGTTTATCCGAGCGTTTTCAATCCTAAACTTCACCAATGGGCAAAGAGTCCAAAAAAACCCATAACTTATTACACAAATGACCAGTTGACAAAAGAGAAAGCAAGACAATGAACAGTACTTTCATCTGCTGCTAGAACCTTCCATGCTACCGCTTGTTCATACGTTATGTGACGCCCCATTGCTGACATACAAATCCCACCAGGCAAATGCGTGTAGCCCTGAAAACTCGCATGATTTACATAAAGGGTCATGAACAAGATGATCTTTTACCATATAGAGGCATAAAGCTGTGATCTTTATTATAGAAGATTAAAAAAATACATAACAGAAGTTGAATTTATTAAGGGTCATGATCTTTTTTTACCTTAAAGATGCCCAAAGTTGTAACCTTTTTTTAAAAAGATGCACAAAAATCTCATAACAGGAGGTTGAATTTAGTACCTGTTGCATTATCTTGGCAAATTCGGGAACCAACGCCTTTCGTCCAGAATCATCAAACATTTTGTCTAGAGTGATGTCTTGTAAGGAAACAAGAGTTGTCTCCAACATATCAAGCCCAGCTTGATTTGCAAACATAAAAACCGGAAGCGACTGGAAACCGCAAAGGAGTCATATTAGATTAGAAATAGGTACCATCCGGATTCCAAAAAAAAGAACAAAGACAAGACAGCAGTTTTGAGTCAAAACCTTTGACTCGTTTAGTTGTGAAATGGGTGAACTTTATGGGTTAGAACTTTCATATATTCATATCACTTCACACCCACTTAACAGTAAATGTTAACGACCATCCATGTAATTAATTCTAAAACTTTTGAATGTAAGTGTTTCGGGTCAACCCGTTTTCCGCGTCTTAAGGAAAAGATAATGGGATATTGATCATACCTTTAAAGAACAACACAAAATGGCATCTTGATGTTGCCAAAGATCTTTCAATAGCGAGTCCTCAACAACCGAACCCGAGCTTAGCAAATCTGCTCCTAAATGGTACCTGAAAAAGTCAAACCACAAATTGGTATCAGATATTCTCAAAACGATTTACAAAGCAGTAACAATTAAAAAAAATTAAAAGAAAAAAAATTAAAAAGAAGAAAATTTACGTGTAGCTCTGGCAGATCCATTGAGCTAAAGTGATTGCTTCGGGTGAGCCGGGAGACGGTTTGGGTCCCACACACGGGCTCAAACCCGAAGGTGAAATAGCCATTGCAACTCTCTGAACTGAATTGATCACACTTCGAACGTATTGTCTAGCCATTGTAGCCACACTTTCAGCTAAATTATTCTCAAACGGGAACTGAAACGCGATGGTAAGAAGCGATCTTGCGGTTTGGCACGTTGAGATGTCGGTTGAGCCATGGTTTGTTGTCGGGGCCACGTCTAGACTAGAGGTTAGGTCAAGTGTTCGGTGTGTGGTTGCCATTGTGTTCTTTGCATCACCCTGGTTAACATGGACCAGTTAGTCAAATTGGTCAAAGAAGAGAATTTTAAAAATAAATAAAAATTATTATCATTATTATTATGAACTCAACTGATTTGGGGTCCAAAGGGATTATACGAAATCCCGAGGGTACAAGTGGCGCATCATCTGGAAACATTTCATCAATCGGGGCGAAAACTAGCTCGGAACAAGCCCCCACAGCATTTTCATCGATCCCATTGCATAACTAAATTCAAAAAAGAATTAATAAATCATTAAGAGCATTTATGTGATATTAAATAATCAAAATGTAAGAAAAAAGTACCTGCAAGAGATGAATGTCACGAGACGTAAACGGATCCTCTTGACCAAGTGCATGACCTTCAAGTCTTACAACTTCAAGCATCTACATGAAAGAAAACATAAATCTTAATAAACAATTAATAACTATGAACATGAACATAATTTTAGAAAGTAAGAAAAATACCTCTTCGTGTTCGATTGTGTGGCCAAGAGGCATAATAATTTGGCTGCCAGTAAATCGGGTTGGTCTCATTCCAGGATATGTGTTATACGAATTGGCTTTAACCGATGCAGCAGAATAAGCATCTACATTGAAGTCGGCCCACTCTGACCTATGCTCCCTCAAAAATCGAACCAGCACCGCAGGTGGCACATTCTGGTTATAAAAATAATTGAGTTCAAGAAATGGTTTGATGGAAAGTTGACTCAGATTAAGAGGTCGGAGTTTGTTTTGACTAACAAAAGTTGCCCTTTTGGCCCATTTTGACTTTGGGGTAAATCTAACCGCATACTAGTATACTACCCTTTCGGCCAGACCCAAATATTACCCTTTTGGTCCGTTGTGACTCTCGGGTCAACCCAGCTTACCTTTCTCAACCCATACCAAAAAGATCCATTTTGGCCCGTTGCCCCACCCGCAAAACTTTTGAGTCGGCCAATTCTTACCCCAGATCAACCAACACCCAAATTGTCCTACTTTCTCCCGTTACCCAACCCGCAGGCCCGTAAAGATACTCACTTGAAACAGCATGGAGGCCTTTGCACAGAGAATCCCTCCAATCACTGAATTACTAAGATTCTTAGTTGAATTCACTGCAATAATTACGTCTTCAACACCATCAAAGTTCATTAACGACCACCCATCATCACTAAATCCATTTATGGCATCATTGAAGCCTCTACAATTTGAAGCAAAATGAATAAATTAACATAATTATTATAAATTATAAAGATATTAAAATAAGCAAATATCACAAATTATTTAATAGATACCTGCTTAATCTTTGACTTAATGTTCTCAGAACAGCCGGCTGTCTTCCTAATCCGTAAACTACCTCTCCACTTGACTCCTGAGCTATTTGCCTAATATAGCGCAACGCCTACATCCGACGCACAATTTAATAAATAAGCATAATCATGAGAGTTGACATGTTTGAATAAAAATATTTAGAATATTTGACTAACCGCAATGGTCATCTTTTGTGCTACAACTTTGGAAGATTCATAAAGCGGACGAAGAACCTCAGGCACACTCCACGCCTAAACAATTAAGAATTAAATCTTTTAGCAATAATTTGTAATGCTAATGTTTTATTAAACCAAATAAACTAATAATCCTACAGGGGTAGATCATTTGTAGGGTTGCTCAAAAATCTCATGGCTCATGGCTAGAACGAAAAAATCTCTCCCAAATAAATATAAATTATGTAGATTATGCATTATGTGTACGTCAAAAATATTTGTTTTTCGTTTTATATGTATATCAATACGTGTAAAAATATGAAACTAATTTTTTAAATAAACGAGCAAACTTGACAAGCGACAAACCGCCACGAACTTTTTATCAGCTGGGCTCCATCTCAAGATTTCAGCTCACTAAAATGAGCTTAATCAGGCTTGGCTCGGCTCGTTTATAATCCTAATCAATTGGTAGATATGCGCCTCTTATATAGTTTGTAAAGTATATATTCTACCGAATGTGTACTTGGATATAATATTAAAATAATCCATTTACCTCAAGATTCAAGTGATCAACTATGTGTATAACGGACCCACCGCCTTCACAAGGGCGGATAAGGTAGCCACTTGGCAACATTTCCCCTCTTACAAACTGAGAAAGAGCAGCCGGATTCGGGCCCGCACCAGAACCAGATAAAGATCTCTCACACACCTTACATGGCCAAAAAAATGTCAAAATAAAAATATATAGAATATGATAAAAAGGGTAATATGGTAATAATACACATACCACGAGACTTCCGTTATCTAAACTTGTTGTGTATCTTAAGGTCCAGAAATCGCGTGCAGGAGCTTGTGTGGTTGGGGCAAAAGTCTAATACAAACTTGTACATTAATTAATTATTTCATAACAAAATATTATTATAGAAAGGAGATATTTAATTATTATTTATACTTACCTGCATATATACAAGTTCGATTGTACCCCCATTTCCGGCGGGAAACATTGTGAGCACTTCAAGGCTCCGGCAGTCACGAAACCAAGAAGGACGATCTTTAAGGATCTCTACAATCTATAAACCATGAAATTTATTTATTATAAACAAAATCAAACATTAGATAAATGATTGAATTTTCCAAATAAGAAAATATTGCTGTTACTTGATACCTTTGTGGGCTCTAAACTTACAAGACCGCAGGCTCTAGCTGCCACTCCACTACAACTTTGTGAAATGGCAAAGATCCCAACCGAATCCGGACCAGGCTGGAAAAAGATATTTGATTTTTGTTACTATTGACATTTTAATCAAGATTATTATGGGTAGTTGAAAAAGATTTGATTTTGACAACCAATTAGACATTCTAATCAAGGTTATTATTAATCTGTCAAAAGATTCGATACTGATAACCAATTTCGAGGTATTAAACAAGATTATTGTTAATTAGTCGGAAAAAAATATAATTTTGACAACCAATTAGAAATTTTAATCAAGGTTATTATTATTAATTATCCAAAAAAGATATGATCTTCACCAACTTTTAGACATTCTAATCAAAGTTATTATAAGTTACACAAAATGAAAAGGATAAAATTTTGATAACCAAAATAGACATTTTATCAATGTTATCATAAGTTAGACAAAAAGATAAGATTTTGATAACCAAATTAGGCATTTTAATCAAGTTTATTAAGAACTAATCTGATTAAAATTCTACGAAACTGTAAAAAATAACCTTCATCCCAGGCATCTGGACCCAATTAACAGCAGTTCCTGTAGCCTTTGAAAGGAACTCTGTCAAGGTCTCTTCGGCAATCGAGAGGAGTCTACAAAATCCAAATTAAAGAACATATCACAAATTCCATACAAAAAAGAATATAAATTTCCCAACTAATATATGAAAAGACCAAATTACCCAGCCGGGTTGTTAGCATCTCTCAGAGAATGCTGTGGAGTTGTAATCACAGACTCACAACTCGCATCCGTAGCTGCAGAACCCTGCAAATATCATTGTTTGTTATCAAAATTGGATCTTGTTATGTGTAATTATTAAATTTAAGCGTTAAAACGTATGTATAAACATACTGTGTGCATTTGTTGGCGCATAAAACCGTTTTCGCATACAAGCTGAGACACTTGTTTTTGTAATCGATCATTTTCCTCCATTAATAACTTGTTCATGGCAGATAGCTTCTTGTTAACTGTTTGAAGTCTAGAAGATTCTTTCCGTTGCTTCTCTCGACATCTAAAAGCAAAAATAATATGATTTTAGCGTAAATCATTAAGCAACTTTACAAAATTCATTTTTCCTTTTTTGATTTTGTACTAAAAAATGTGAAATCACATGTAATAATTAAATTTAAAGATCAAATTTACAGCTGTAAACACAAAATAGTATGATTAAAATTCACAAATCATGCAATTTTACAAAAGCCCTTTTTCCCTTTTTAATTCTGTACTCAAAAATATGTAAATCACATGTAATAATGAAATTCAAAGATCAAATTTAAATCTATAAACACAAAAATGAGTGCAAATCAATAAGCAATTTTACATAATTTTTTTTCCTTTTTTGATTATGTGCTCAAAAATATGAACTCACATGAGATAACCAAAATTAAAGATCAAATTACATCAATAAACACAAAATAACATGATTAAAACTTCACAAATCAAGCAACTTTACATGTCTTTTTTCCCTTTTTAAATTCTGTACTAAAAAATGTGACATCAAATTTAATAATGACATTCAAAAATTAAACTTTACTTCTATAACACAAAAAATAATATAATCCAAGTACAAATCATTAACTAATTTTACCTACATTCTATTTCCCTCTTTTTTCCTGCTAAAAAATGTAAAAAACACATATGTAACAAATTAAAAGATCCAAATATACCTGCGATTTTGAAACCAAACTTTGATTTGTTTAGGTTCAATGTTGGACAAAATAGGACATTCTCGGATCAACTGTTGTCTCCTCAAAGAACTAGGTTTTGGGCACTCTGCATAAACTCTTTCCAGGGCTTCAACTTGCTCTGTAGTATACCTCACATACTTTCCATTATCCAACTGGTGTTTGTTTATGCTGTTATTATTATTATCACCCATCTCATTATGCTGCTGATGTTGAACCACCATAGCCATTTTCACCAAAAGCCCTGATTTTTATTATCAATTTACAGTTTTTTTGAAGACCCTGTTCAAGAATCTTGAAATCTTGGAGAAAAAAACAAGACCCAGAAAAATTTGGATGTAAAGTTTTGATTTTGAGGTGGGTTTCAAGAAACCCAGAAAAAAAAAAGATGGATTTTGGGAGGTGAGTTAGCTGAGGAAGAAGAAGATTTGAAGGGTGTTTGAAACCCTAGACATGGTGGGTGTGCAGGGGAAATTAAACAGCAAGACAACAAATGCAGAGAGAGAGAAAGAGAGAGAGAGAGAGGATTATTAATGGGAATTACACATAGTAGAGAGACACATACACACACAGAGATAGATACAGGTCTGAGTTTGTCTGAGAGCTAAAAAGAAGAGAGAGAGAGAGAGAGAGATGTGTTGGAAATCCAAAAATGACAGTGTTAAAAGAAGATGTCTCTCTCTACTATGCTGCTGGTGTGCGCAGTCTCGAGCCAGCCTTTGGCTTGTGCAATATATATATATATAGAGAGATATAAATTTAATGTACTAGCTTTTATCCTTTTGTTTTACATTATTCATAATTAATATTTATATATATTTTTAAATTTTAATTTTATTTATTGTATAAGTTAATAATATACTTATAATTTGATGATTAAATAGTTTCATAAATAAATGAGATGTTATAATCTGGTTTAAAAGTTATTTGGGTTTGGTGAGACCCATTTTTATTATAAAATTGTTATTTAATTATAAATAATATAATTTTTTGTAACACCTATTTTATAAGATTTTCATACCAAATATTTTGTGAGATTTAACTTTTAATTTAATGAGATGCTATAACCCGTTAAAAGAGTATATGAGTTTGGTGAGACTCGTACCTGTGAATTCTGGTCAAATGCATATGAAACATTTATTTACAGATAAAGCAATCTGGTAGCTTAAGATAATAGAGTGAGGTTTCATTTATATATATATATATTTAAGATATATATGTTATACTGATGTGCGTGGTTATATTAGTGTGAGGGGGTTTTTTATATTATATAAAGTAATTGTAAGCGTTATAATACAAAGAGAAACTTTTATAGATTAGAAAATTTGGGAAAACACTATCCATCCTATATATTTTTTTAATGTTTTATTAAAGTAGTTGTGAGTAGTAAGAGAAAAAGTGTAATGATAAAAGTATAAAAAAAATTAAACTGAAATGGAGAGAAAAAATGTATTAGTTTTTTGTGTAATTATAAACATAGAAATTCTGTTGAGAATGCTCCAAAAAAACATTCATTTGTTATTTATTTAAAGTAATTTATAAAGTGTTTTTTAAAAGCTAATTTTTTTCCAATCGATTTTACCAAATGTGTAAAGTGATACTAAAATCTTAACTATTAATCTGGTCTAGCAGCAAAGATATATGCTTAAAACCAAATTATTAAGGGTTCAATCTCACTTAAAACATGTGATAAAATGTGAAGAAAAAAGTAGTTATTAAAAAAAAGTGACTACAACCCATAACCATTGAAGCTAGTGATTGTAAATAATTATAGAAGTTAACAATTTTAAACTTATTTATGTTTGTATTGATTTTATATTATGTTTTTTTTAATTATAAAGCGATTGTAATCTACCTATACTTAAAATAAAGTTATTATTACATGTTATTTAACTAGAGTAAAGATGTCAACTAATATTATTACTATTTAAAAAATTACTATAAAGTTACAAACATAACTTTAAATGTTATATTAAATAAGGTTTTTAAGTATTTATGAATTGTAATATTTTATTTATCTCTACTATATATAATGTAGCAAACGAGGGTAAATTAAGACGCATAATTTAAGTAAATTACAACGCTCCATGCATTATGTACAACTTATAACAAGGATAAAAGTGTCATTAACACACTAAATATCACGTGTATTTGAAACCTATTCAAAATATTTACAATTTGCAACCCTCAAAGTTACAATATTGATCATTAATCTTTTACATATATATATTTTTATTTTCACTTTTACCCCAACTACCCACACTATTTTTAAACGGTTATAACTTTTTCATACGTTAATATGTTTTTAGAATAAATGGCATCATAAAAACGAGCATTTTATTATCTTTAATTTGAGTATAATATTTTTATAGTTTTCGAAGTAAAAAAAACATTTTTATAGAAGTGTTTATGGTTCGGTTTTGATGGTTTTAAATTAAACCATGAGCCAACTACAAGTGTTTTTTTGTTGTCGAAAACTGAAATTGAACTGTTTTAAATTAAACCCAACTAAACCGAACCATTACCAATGATTAGGTTCCGATGTAGTTTGTACTTCGATAATAAATTAAGTTTAAAATAAGAATTATTAATTTGTCTATACATTCACTTCAAACTAAGCGCCAACTAATAAATGACTTAAAAGAATCATAATACGAACAAATATAGCTTTGGTCACATAAATGATAAACCTTATTAGAATAAATAGAAGACAACATGATAACAAGAATAAAGATTACAAATATCATAATGGAAATTTGGCTAAATTAAAATTGTAATAGACACGTTTACTCGTATTAAATAAAACTTTGTTTAA
Organism: Bidens hawaiensis; assembly: GCF_021521415.1. NCBI lineage: Eukaryota > Viridiplantae > Streptophyta > Magnoliopsida > Asterales > Asteraceae > Bidens > Bidens hawaiensis. Next base: position 435,023 of record NW_027491730.1, read on the forward strand.
CTATCTTTTAATAATATCTAATATATTTTATAAAACATATCTTATTAAATAAGTAAATAATTAAAATTAGCATTTCACTATTTACGGTCAGCTCTGGTTTCAACCGTGAAACCAAACTATATTCAACCAGGTTAACATGTAGACAAAATTCCCAAATATGCTCAATCATAACCCGCGTCGAAGGTTATGAGTTTCACTATTGTGTATTGCCCGATAATTAGCTTGTTTTCATGCATTTTTCATCACGCTAAAAGCTGGCTGGGTGTTGTAGGGATGTTATTCGAGTTATTTATTCGGGTTTCCGGTTGTTCGGGTTTGAGCTCAAAACAAACTGACCCAAAAATCAACCCAAATAAGTTCGGTTTGTTCGGGTTTCCGGTTAAATGGGTCTGCTATATTCGGGTCGGGTTTCGGGATTAACTAATTAAAAAAATTTATCCATCTTTAATAAATATCATAAATTAAAAAAAAACCTATTCCAATCCGCTATAAAACCATAATAATAACATATAGTATTTCGCAAAATATGAAATTTATCATCAAGCATGCATTAGACGGGATGGAGTGTTGTAGCATGTGGGTCAATACTTGTGTAGATTGATGAAACATGCTCAATACATATTAGTTTAAATACTTTACTATTTAAGTTTTTGAATTGAAGATACAATCTCAACATGCTTTATGATAATTAATACATTGGGATCCAATGTGATAGACCTAATAGTAAAGTAATTGGAGTCTTGAGAACAACCGAACATGAATACATAAGGTTATTTTGTTACTTTGTCGCTAAACTACCCTATAAAATTTATGGATACATGCATCAATGTATTATACTTCGGGTTATTCGGGTCAACCCGAATTTGGGGATTTCAACCCAAATACCGAACCGAATATTTTATCTCGGGTTCGGGTTAGGAGTTTAATCGGTTCGGGTGAATTCGGGTCGGGTTATTCGGGTCTCAGGTCGCTTCGGTTCGGTTTTGTTATTCGGGTACAGTTAAAAATCACACCCCTAGGGTGTAGCATTCGTAGTTTCGGCAAATCGTTTTCCCTTCGTCATCTAGGACTATATTGCATAAAATCATGCAATCGTACATTACATTTTTTTTCTTTTCTTTTGACCACATTCGTGTCGGGTTTGCGATGATAGCTCACCTTCTTTTCAGATGTTTGAATGCTCGTTAAATATCTTATCTTGCTGATTCTTGCACCTTTTTGTGTAATGTGCTTTTATCCACAAGTGGTGCATGTAAACATTTCACAATAAGGGCGTGCTTTGGACAAGTATCATGTAAAAGATAATATTCGTACTCTTCATTTCTTAAATCAAACGTTTGTTCATATGCAACTTTATCAACGATGTTATTGAAAATTGGTGATGGATCCATACATTGATATAATTATTGGATCCACACCAAAAAATCATAACATATACAAAGATCACAAGCATTATGGTTGGTGTGGATGATCATTTGTTTGATAAAAAAAGAAGAACCTTCGTAGATTTTTTATATTTAATTATTAACAAAGTTTTTTTAAAATTTAAATGCAAAGAGTCGTTATTTCAGTTTCTTCATGCACCTAACGCCACAAAAAAATGTCCCAACACCCTCTAGCCATCTCACATTCACTTATTTTGTGTCTCGTGAGCTGACATGGTAAGACTCAAGTCCAATCATATTTTAGCATGACACATGGCATAACAAAGAAAACGGTGTTGCAAACCAATAAACATTTTTCCTTTTTTTGAGATCATTTACTTACGAAATCATTATTAACTCCGCTAATAAATTAGTATAAACCGAGAACTATTTAAATGTGACGGTTAAAATTGTGATTGATTTGAATAATCATTTTATTAAAATATTAAATATTCATACCAAAATAAATGCATTTTAGAATTTGAACACACAAAACATACATTTAAAATAAATGATAAATTGCTAGCGTATGTTTTTTGGTTAACATATATGTCATTTGCTGATAACATAAAATTCTATTATAAATTAAAATTTAAGACATTACACGATAAAAAAAATGATCTGTCTTGGTATATTTACATTCTTAGAAAGTAACTTTATTAGGAGTACTCCGTATCAATTAACTAGTTTCAATAGTAAGACCGTCATATTATAAACAAATTTTTACAAATTTAAAAGTTCTAGACAATGGTATATTAACTTTTTTAATAATATTAGAATACAATATAAAAAAAAATAGTAAAAGAGTACCCAAAGACCCTAAAATATTAAATGCATAAATCTCATAGGATCATAGTTTGTAATAATAGTTTTTGCCAAAAAGAAACAGTAAAAGATATGGGAGATGGGGGTGGATTATGTTATTAAATTAAGATGGCAGGGTGAGGCAAGCAAAGCCTATTTGGGTCGCAAAGTGGTGCTAGCGACATTAGCTCAGATGATGATGTTGGTCGCCGGAGATTTAGTCGCCGGAAAAATGTGACTTGGGTTTTAACCATAAAAGATTCCCGTAATTTCTGCAAAAATCTTGGGTGTGGCGTATGTATTAGCTTCAAAATGTTGTAAGATGGAGGACGGGAATGATTATGTGGCTGATTTAGTGATTGTGGATGAGCAGGTCGCCGGAAAAAAAGATGGTCACGGCAAAAATGGATTGTTATCATTTTGGACGGGATGACGAAGTCAAATGGTGGTGGGTATTGAATTGAGTGTTTTCCTTTTTAAATTAAAAACTATTTGATTAAACCCAGTTTGGTAAATACCTTCTGTATCACCTATACAGGTAAATACTTTTCTACATCAACCTATTTTGGTAAAAAAACTTCCCTTAATTTAAACGGTGTGTCTAGTTTTTAAATTGAGTTTAAAAATTTAACATCGAAATAATGGTTAAGGCAATGAATTTAAGATCTTAAGTTTAAAACATAACTTAAAAGGGTTTTTTATATAATAGTGAGTTTCCTTCTTAATAGTGTTTTTGTGTGAGTAAGGCAAAATATGTTAAAATAAATATGAACGGTTGACATCTCGTATTAAGAAGGCTCACCCGAGTATTGGGGGTGGTTCCAAATGTTGTTAAAAAAACATACATCTATGGAACTAAACTTATTTATTAATGGGTATTGATACTTATAGGTCGGGTGTTCGAGTCTAGTTGTATACCGCATGATAGAATTAGAAGTAAATATTACAGGTATATGTTGAGAAGTGTTGATCTATAATTTTTGATAAATGTAAGATAAGAACATAAAATGATTGGTGGTTAAAAGGACATCTAAGTGATCTGGGTCTTTCATGTTGATGTAAAAAGCTAATTAAAAGTTATTTTTCAAAGATAACTAGATATTATATTTAACAAGTATTTTTGATAATATGATAACATAAAGCAGTTAAGAAATAAAGAAAATGATATCAGAATTGAAGAAATATAGGAAGCTTATAGCAGTTCCTTAAGTCTCAGATCGATAATCAAACACGAATAAACAAATAACTCTTGTTTATATTAATCAGAAAATATCACTCTAAAAACTGATTACAACTCTCAAACCCTAACCCGGTTTAACTTTTGATGAACCCTAACTCGGTTACATCTAGAACCTTCTATAATGCCTAACCATAACTTGGTTTATATACACTAACCCTAACTTGCTAGTCAAGACATTACCTATTATAATCACAATACAACTAGGAAACATAACCACTATAACCTACTTGTCAATATTAGTCCATCAAGTTTACCGACTTGTGACTTGGAGTCTGAAATTACTTCCAACAGTTCCTAGCTGGAAGATTGTTTTAAGTCAAAATTTTGCATTCTGTTATAAATTTGACTAAACAAAATAACACGCTTTTATGACAGTTTGAATTACTATAATAATAATAATAATTAGCTTAACAATTAGCTAATATGTATTTTTTTTTTCTTTTATAGTCTATATAGTTATGTCCAGTATTTAAGTGAGCCTTTTTGAGACGGGGCGTTAAACGTCTATACTGATTTTGAATCTCCATACCCAACTCGTTCAGAAATATCATCAAAGAGGAAACCCACCACTGTTAAAAAAACTCTCTTGAATCAGGTTTCGAACTTGAGACCGTTGATTATTTTAACTTCCAATTTTAATATTGATAACATTTATAGTCCAACACGTCGTTAACTTTGTTTATTTTTATTGCGTGACATGGCTTGGACTTTTTTTCTAATATATTCGGATGCAACAATTATAATAAAAAATGCAATATTTGGTTGAACTTGAGAGGATAAAACAACATATAGTAAATAAGTTGGGCAGAGGGATTGAACCCCTATTCTACGAGTTAGAAGACAAGGGTCAACCCAACGAGCCAAACCCTCAATGTTCAACTGAAAATGGTTCGATTATAGTGTTTCAACTTTCAAGCTCGCTCATCTACGTTCCCAAGCTAAAACACGCATGTCCCATCCAAATTCATATCCGTGAATTTTGTGTTTGATTAGCATTTTGTTTTCTTGTCGTCTCACAAGTTGACACCCCTTACCAACAAACATAACCACAGTAAATTTAAAATAAACATGCTTTTTATATAAATTTAACAACGTTATTTTAAGAAAATCCAACTAAGAAGTTGGTAAGTGGTAACATTTGGTCCAAAATGTGGAAAAAGGAAACAAAGTGTAGTGTTTGGATGATTTGAGTAGGTGCAATACAAAGGTGTGGATCCTGGACCAGGGTGGATGACAACATGGCATAAATATGGTTTCTTAATTCCGGACCAACCTTAGACAAAAGCCATTTGCGCATGTAACATGGTCCCTAGCTAGCTCCTTTCATTATTATTTTTTCATTAATTTTACAAACAAACATTATATGTTCTTCATCTTTCAGTTTACGTGTTACGGGTCCAACTTAGTTTGAAGACATACCGATATGGTTCATAACTTCATCTTATTCACTGGAGCATTGCTTTAGTAATTGATCGTTGAAATAAAAAGTATTTTGCCTATAACCCGGTCTTCTAATTTATTTAATGTTTTCACGTACATCTGTAGAAATGATTGTAGCAAAGTTGGCAATCCTAATCTATAATCATGTCACACGTCATGAATTTGAAACTTGTGATTATCTTTATAATGTCTAAGTCATATTTAATTGTAAAAGACTTAACGACACACCAAAACGATTAAACTAGGAACACATACAACGGCCGCTTGTTCAACTCTTGTGACCTATAATTTATGAGCCAAACTAGTTAAATGACTGGCTTTTTAACAAAAACATACAAGGGCGGGAGGCTTTCCGGCATTTTGAGCTCGTTTCCTTCTCTAAAACGAGACCACTGCTGGTGGTCTATGAGAGTCAACATGGTATGTTGAACATACTCATTTGTTGAGGTGCTCATGATTGGCTCTTGATGTGTATTGATCTCGACAAGTGCAAATTTGACATTAATTCCTACATCAATGCATATCTTTATTGTAGAGAATTTATTTGGGTTTGAAGTGATAATGACTTGTCTTCACATAAAATGTTTTTTAAACGAGCTCGACTTAATAATCTAATTGTTGGAGAAATTGACTCGTCTGGTTAATTAAGGCGATCAGCTGAGTTATGATATGTGAACTACACATTGGACAATGAACTAAAATCCAGTTAACCGGTTAAATTGATAATTATGAACGATATATGAAACAAATCATAGTTATATAGTTATACAATATAACTATATATATATACTCGTTAGTGGGCTAATTAATAATACTGGTTAATAAAATATAATGTTTATTATGATGATTTTGTTTAATTAACTTACTACGGGTTTTTAATGAGAGACGGGTGCATGGACCGGTTGGGTTCCTAATATGATTTTTGAAAAATTAGAAAATAGTGAATGAAAATTATTTTTTTGAAATTATTATTATTAGAATTTTCATATGGTGTAACTCTTAAGTAGAGTTGCATAAGAAACTTGACTAATTTATTAGAGTTGATGACTCTAATTAATTTATAACTAATAGAGATTCTTCATCATCCATGACTCTTGTATATATGGTAGACTAAGTGTCTCATTTGAAGATGCTAGAAAAAAAATACAAGCTAAAAACTTCAAGGGAAAATGTATGCATGCATGAAGAGTTATTAGTGAAGAAGAAAGCTTTGAATACTCATATGTTAGAAACATATAGAGATGAGTTTCTCTACTTGATTCCTCTACCTTTTATTCTATTTTTCTACAAGTTCTGACACTATTTACCCAATGTAACCTCGGGCGCGTGGACATCTCCGGCAGTACCAACTGCTTCGGCTGTTGTACCATGAGAGACAGACGTGTTATCTTATGTAGAGGCGCGAAATCTGTTTTAAGGGAAGCGTGTTGAACACATGTATTAGCCTCAATCGTTAACTTTTATTTTGTTCATTCTTGCAGCCAAATAGATTACTAGAAGCCGTTGTTGTGATAATAGTTGAAAAAAGTATCTTTAAATTATTGTCAATGAGATTAAAAAGATGTAGCTGAATAACAAGTTGAAGACCTTATCATATAAAGTTCTTGAGTTTAATCATTAACAAATTTGTTATGTTTTTCATTGTTTATTTTTATTTTGTATTACGGTATTTGCACTAATTATTTTCTCATGTTAATAAACAGAGTATCGTTATTTGTATTAATTTATATAAAAACTCATATTCCTACAATGATTGTCTTGTGATTAAGTTTTAATCATAATCATAAGACCATGAGTAGTGGCTTGTCATGACGTCCAAGACTAACCCCAAAACACGATGAACACCGCCCCCACTCTCGTTTTCCTCTTTGTTTTGGTCGGGTTTGTTGTGTACACAACAAAGGTTAAGGGAAGTTCTCTAATAAGTGTGTATTGATTTTTAATTTATATTTATATTAAAAAGTTATAAAAGTAAGCCGGTTACGGGCACTTTGATCCTTCTCTTTTTCCACCTATGTGTGTGTGATGTTAATGATTTTTTTATTATGTGGTTTTTAATCATGTTTTTTAATTAGTATGTAATCTTTTATATAATTAATGAAAACTCTTAATTATTTAATTTACTTTTTTTTATTTCTAGCTAGCTAAGTAGATGTTCTAAAACTATAAGTATTGTTGTATTAAAAAAATAAAAATGAGTGAAAATCGAACCATATGTATAACATAGATTGAAAGATAAATGAAGATGGTGAAGTGTTGTTGGGTGGCACGTAATAGTTAAAGATGAAAGATGGATGTATCGCATGCCCTTATTTGGGTGTCTTACTAATTGCCGGCATAAGTTAAGACAAAGGTTCTTGGTTTTTAACATACATGTGTACGCATTTGCACTCTAAGGCCGATTGCCACTCCTCTAGCTTTCCATCACATTCTCCCCTAAACGCCTTCCTCTACCAAGCGCCAAACAATTCCATTGTCGTAGTATGATAAGGTTGTTCTCACATTCTTGTTGATTCACAATACCATTGAAAATGTCATTGAATTAACCTGTTGTCCACTTCTTTGGTTGTTTTACTCTGCGTATTGATTGTAATTGGGATAATTAATAAATAGAAGAGTGTTTTGAAGTAATAACCTTGTGTCCTACTTGCTTCTGCTCTCGTTCTTATTCTCGTAGTGATATCGAAATGGATTCCGCACTTTTGGTCAATTGTAATAGTCTCGTCATGGACCTACACTCTCATTCAACACATGCCATCTACTAATTGGTGAGTAACTTTATATTAAAGGGAAAATTTCCAAAATGTTTCCCTTATAAACGAGCGATTTCAAATATGTCACATCCAAAATTCAATTTCCCTCTTTGTACTTTACTAACTCATCGTTGCGAGACAATATGTTTCTTAACCCGTCGCCACCCGACATCGTGGATAATTTAATATAAGGGAAATTCCCAAAAAATGTTTAATAGCTTTATATGAACATTTAATGTAATAAAATAACACAAAGTTACTTTTTTAATATTAGTTGGCGCCGCGAGCCGGGCCTTTTACTCATACATTGTCCACTTTCCGTCCACATCTTTTTACCAATTTATCAATAACTTTTCTTGTTATATATATAAAAAAGGCACAATACCAACATAAATTTTTAATGTCACAAACCTCAAAAAACAATTTTTTGCTTGGTATCGGATAATTTATTCAAGCTTCACATGTAAAACTATGCATACATTATATACACATGCCCCGGTTATAACACAAAGAATGAAATCTTTTAGGGTTATCAACTTACGGCTTACACAAAGACACCACGTGTGAGGAAGGGTAAATTCACTAGAAAAAGATAATCGTAATGCACATAAAGTAGACAAACTAACGTATTGTAATATGATCTTGATAAATTGTTGTCTAGACCGAGGTTGTAGTTCGATGCATCGTGTAATATAGGATGAGTAGCAACTCGCGTATCAGTTACATGAACAATTGAAGTGCACAACAATAGAAACAATATAATTAATTGTACGTTGTGCATGTAACAAGACCGTAAATAAAGGATTGAAAAAATGTCTTATGTATCACACTTAAAAATACATATATAAGTCTATGTAATTTTTACAATTTTATATTTAATAGTTGTGGAAAAAAACCAACAACTATATGATAGAACTAAACAAGTTAGAGTAATAAAGGAATAATTGGATCCGCAGGACTCACCTTAAACAGGGACGTCTGCGCAGAAACCAACTGGATCCGCAGGACCAACCATGCTCAGAGACGTGACGTCCTTACGCGCAGTACGCAAGCTGGTCCCGCAGGAAATGCCTCCCAATGGTGAAGGACTCCGCCTGTCCCCGCAGCCTCGGATACAAGCCATTAGGGAAGGCCACCCGCGCAGCAAGGCTACACGCACAAGGCACTTAGCTCTCAATCGTTCAGTGTCACCTGAAGGAATGAGCGAAGCCGGGAACAATCCCGCACAAGGGCGGGAGGGGGAATACTCCCGCCCAAATAAGCCAGTCCGTACGATACAGGAAGATCTTCTGTACTGTACCTGACGAGGTATGGGAAAAAGATCTGACTAAAGATACGACAGCTTATAGACAACAGTATGGCGAGCAGCATGCTCCTACACTGTATGTCACTATTAGCCGCTGCCTACTCACCAACTCTTGTCATACCACGTGCGTAGCTGACAGTTGGTGGAAAAGGAATAGTATACAGCAGGCCTGGTCGCTGTCAGCCGCTACCTACCCACCAACTACCAGCAGGGCACGTGCGTAGGCTACTGTTGGTGGAACAGGAACACTGTTGCAGCCGGCCATACCTCTTTGGAAACCTACCTTCGGCTATAAATACCACAAATGGTATGACCATCTCATCTTATCATGTATTATCTTATCATATCTTATCGGATTATCATCATATTATACCTGATATCTGCTCTAGCAATCTCTTAATATACTTTTATATTTAAAGAGCAATCTAGTCTGATTCTCACGCCGGAGGGTGGTCACAAGGAGGAACCCCCCCCCCCCCCCTTCTCAGTGACGAGCTCACGGTGTCTGTTTTGCAGGTTATCAGAAGAACCATCTTCTCAGGGTCTAACCCCTCGTGGGAAACATCTATCTAACCCCCAGGTTACCAGTAATCTGTCCGGGGTCTGGTTAGTGTTTCTTCATTGACGTCATCCGTGCATAAAGCTATAACTACATTTTTCTCCAGTTTTTTCAAACTTCTACAAAGATGGTTAGAGAAATTCCGGTAACCACAACCCCAGCTACTGGGGGGAATACCGGTAACACAGTTTTTACAAACACTACCCCGGTTACCCAAGCCGGGGCAAGTGAAGTAAATTTTACGAACACTACCCCAGTTACTCATGCTGGGGCAAGTGCAGTAAATGATCGCCTACTGGGATCCACGGATACCCAGGTTGAGAAACGAAGACTCCCCCGCCAAACTCTCGATGAAGTCAAGGCATGGGCGGAGGCACGACAAAAGGAATTCCAGGCCGAGTTGAACGAACGCTTGCGTTCCGTACAACAGGCCGAAGAATTCGAATACTGGGAGGATGACTCGGAGGAATCCGACTCCGACGCGAACCCTCGCCATAGGGCAAAAGGGAAGCGTAAGGAAATGGAATCCCAACCGAAAAGGCATTTTGGACAAGCCTTCAAACCAAAAAGCACAGGTGGAAGTCCACGAGACTTCTCCAAAACGTTCAGACCAAACATTGCAAATGCAGGAACGTCCAAGTTTGCAAGGGACATTGCAGAAGCAATCGCCCCAAAGAGTGCCAAACAAATGCCTAACATAGGCACATATGACGGTATATCTGATCCAGACGATCATTTGAACAGGTTCATAGCGGGGGCAACCGTCAGCAATTGGACGGAACCCACGTGGTGCTACATGTTCCAAATGACGCTTGTTGGGGCTGCTAGAGCTTGGTTTGATCGTCTACCGGTCAACCACATCTACGACTGGGCAGACTTCCAGCAGAAGTTTAGCCAACACTTCAGCCAGCAACGGAAGTATACCGAGGAGCAATGGACAATCCTCAAATGCATACGAGAAGAAGATGAATCTCTGCCAAACTTCATCACTCGCTTCAACTCAAAGAAGCTAAGTTTGGGCAATATCAGCGAAAATCTTGTTCGCGCAGCCTTCATCCAGGGCGCGCATGACCCAGAGCTCATCCGCACCCTAACGGGTAAAGATGGTATGCCATCCACATGGGATGCCATCATGACAGCAGCAAAACGCTATGCAGAAACGGAGAAGCAACTGGGTAGAGATCTCCCACAGAGCACAAACATCTACACTCAGAAGACGAGAGAAGACAATGTCCTCACCGCCCGATTAAACAAAAAGCGGAAGCTAGGCATTTGGCACTCAAGGGTAAACTTTGACACCTCATCCGGCTTGCAACATCGATTGGGCGGAAGGGATAATGTACAGCCGCACCGAAACTCCAGATGTACGCCACTCACCAAAAGCGTCACTGAGATATTCGCCACTGAAGAGCTCCCGTGGCCAAAGCCTCCAATAATCCGACATCGTCACGATGCTGATCGGAGCAAATACTGTGACTTTCACAAGACAAAAGGCCACAACACTGAAGAATGCATAGACGTAAAATACATGGTAGAAGCATTTGTCAGAGATGGGACGCTCGCGCACCTCGTGGCGCAATAAAGGCTGAGCAGGCGGGTGCGCGTAGAACCCCAGCGGCGGAAAACACGAATAAAAATTCCAGCTTCAATATCGAGACTACATGCTGCGTAAAGAACGAGATCCCGAACCAGGTGCGTATCGGCTCGATGGCACTCCCACCCCAACATGGAAGGGAGCTCATTTACACAGTTTACATGTAAATCAATTCCAATTTGTAAAGAGGGCCAAGAGCCACTTCTAATGGAAATGATTCTCTTTAGAACATCGAAGCTGATGATTTTACTTTTCTGCACTAATATGACAATATTCACTAAACGTGAAGTCGTTGCGTGGGAAGGCGGTCCTACCCGCACAAACCCAATAATAGGAAAAAACCTTCACGCAGGTCAGTTGAAGGGGAAAGGTTCAGCACCCAAAAATGAAAGTGCCGGTCTATCCGCACGAATCATAATGAGGAAGCTGAACAATAACCTATCAACAACCGCGCGTCGAACGGTTAACTATGCAACACTGGTGACGGCATTCACATTACGTGAAGTCGTTGCGTGGGAAGGCGGTCCTACCCGCACAAACCCAATAACAGGAAAAAACCTTCACGCAGGTCAGTCAAAGGGGAAGAGTTCAATGATCCCATTAAATGAAAGTGCCGGTCTATCCGCATGAGTCATGAAAGGAAACTGAACACTAACCTATTGACAACCGCGCGTCGAACGGTTCAAAACAAATTTCTCAAAAGGATGAGGAAAACCTACACGCAGGTCAGATATGGGTAAAGTTTTGCCATCCTACTAAGTGCAAGTGACGGTTCTACCCGCACAATCACGAAAGAGGAAGCAAAACTTCACACCTATTATCAACCACGTTCAAAGGTTAACTTATCCTCAAAAGATGAGGAAAACCTACACGCAGGTCAGATATGGGTAAAGTTTTGCCATCCTAAGTGCAAGTGACGGTTCTACCCGCACAATCACGAAAGAGGAAGCAAAACTTCACACCTATTATCAACCACGTTCAACAGGTTAACTTATTCTACACTTGGAAAATTGCTAATTTAAACTAAGTATGCAAGTCATAAGTTTATAAAGCAAGAAACCCAAAGAAGGAAATAACAATCTTATACGCAAAAAGATTAATATTTCACAAATGAATTATTACAAGAATGGCCAGGTAACTACCCGCCTACGAAAAGAAAAATACAAGCTAAAACTATCCTAGCAGTGGGAAGGGATCTTCAGGATCAGGCTTCAGGGCCACTTCCACTTGGACCAGCCCCATCGGTAGAGCGTGGCAGTTCAAGGAAAGCTTTGAGGATAGCTAGCCCATCATCAGCAGCAGCTACTTGGTTCACCTTCTCCACCACTGGATGCGGGAAGGCGGCGTATTGATTTACTGCTTGGTCGTATATGGCTTCAGTATCAACATTGTACAAAGGGAAGTTGGAAGGCGGGAAGCCTTTCTCAACGAACCCTAGACCAAGCAGGAAGCCGGCCCGTTCCCCATCCTCGTGAGAAGCGTTGAGGGCTGCGCTCATGGCATCATCATAAGTAGTCTCTGAGAAGACCCGATGCACAACCTGCAAAGAAAATATACAAGTGTCAAAACACCTTTTCTATGTACAAAGGAAAGCGTGAAGACGTAAAGCTAAAATACCTGAGGCAACGCTTCTCGAAGAAGCCATTCCTTGGCAACCAGAGCTTGGGTGCAGGCGCGTTCGGCTTCGCTCTTAGCAAGATTGGCAAGAAGCACTTCCTTTGCAGCAGCCTCTTCAACGCCCTTAAGCTTCCGCTCGGTGTGATCAAGCACACCCCTCTGGTCCAGGATCTCTTGGAGCTTCTTGGCATCTTCCATGGCCAAGGCATCATGAGCACGTTGGAGGGCCTCTAATTGGGCCTTGAGCTCCTCGTTCTCCATGCGTAAAGGCTCAGCAACGGCTTCAGCCTTGGTAGCCCTCTCAGTCGCGTTCCTCGCAGTCTCCTTAGCCAGCCGAAGCTGTTCGTTAACAGCTTGGGCAGCCTTGGAGCGGGCCTCGAGTCGCGCTTGAACGTCAACCTCGAGGGCCTTGAAGGCCTTCTCCTTCTCCGCAGCAGCTGCGGTCAATCGTTGGTTCTCCTCCCGAAGAGCACGCGCCTGAGATACGTCCTTGGCGCGAGCTGCTTTCAACTTGTCGTTTTCACGACAAAGCAGCTCGACGCGCGGCTGCATCCGGGCCTGGAGAACCCGAAGCTCATTGGTTAGCCTACCCTCCTGGTAGCTAGCCATGGCTTCCCCCAACACACCATGAGGAGCAGCGTGGCGAGCCCAGTCCACGCACTCCACAGGGGTACGAAGGGTTGTTCCTCGGCGTATGTTCCATCGCGGAACATACACTTCATTGGAATCCGACACTGCAAAAAACAAAAAAGCAGTTAGGAAAAAGATGATAAAAATAGTAAAAAAAGGGGCCAAAGGAACCCTACGCACCTGTAGGGTCTATAACAGGCCGATAACCGCCGAACCCATCACCTGAACCCAAAGGAAACCCATCCAAAAGGTCAGGCAGATGGGAAGGTGGCAAAGACTCGCGAGTACTCCCATGCGTACCTGATGGGCCGGCCATCGGTGCCGGTGGCGGGGGCATGGTGGCAGCCGCCGCAGTCGCTGCCGCAGAATCCGCAGCAATCGTAACCGCCGGCTCGGTGAAGGACGCCGTAAAAATCGCACTCACGGCCGGCGGTGGCATAAACTCGGCTGGAACAATCGGCTCAGAGTGAGCAACTGAACCAGCGGGACCAGGCGCAGGCGCCTGGGTCGACGCCTCAGGTAGGCTGACCAAGCCTACCGTCATCGGCGGAGAGGTACTACTAGGCACTCCACCCGGGAATGCGTCAACATCCACGCCTGCACAAGAAGATAAGTGTTAAAACAATAAATTTATGAAGTATGTTAAATCTACAAAAACAAGGATGTTTGTACTTACGGGTTTTCTTGAGCCTGAACGTACGGACAGGCGGGGACAAACCCGATGGAGCCGGTCTCTTGATGCCGGTCACCGTCGTCGTCGTTGGTTCTCCGGAGGTAACCGTCGTAGCCTCCGGAGCAGTGGTCTTCTCACCACCGGGGTGCCCCGCCACCTCTTCATTATCTGACTCACTGTCATATAGGAGCACCGGATCAGCTGTGGAGGCCACCTCCTTCCCTTTCCCACCGGCAGCCTTCCTCTTCCGCACCAGCGGAGGACCATCTGCGGATTCCTCAGAAGAAGACAGGATGTCAGGAATTCCAGCAGCGGGTACAGCATTGAGGGGTTGAGGATAGAGTATCGCCTTACCTGGCCGCCGTTGGCTCAGGATCTCGTGGCCCAGCGGATAGACCTCCACAAACCGATCCGCCGTTTGCTCCAGGATGGGCAACTCGTTCTCGTCAAGAGCACGAGTACCCACCCGCACGGGACCGACAGCTTCCCGCGGGTACAGGAGCGACTCCAAATTGTTCCCCTCTGAAAGAAAACAAGTTAGAAGACAAACTCATATCAGCAAAAAAGACAAGACATACCATAAGGAATAGAGTTCAAACCGTATTCGAGAAGGATAGGAAACCGGGACGCATCCTTCCATACCCGGCTCATCCCCAGCATCACCATCCCGGACTCTGCAAACCGGTAAACCGGAGATTGGACCCGGGATATCTTCGCGAACCATTCCGCCTCCTGGTAGCTGGAAGCGTGAAGGCTCGGAAGCGCTTGACCCTTCTTGAACTTCATAGCAATGGGGATGGCGCGGGCAGAGATGTAGAAGAACTCCCGCTTCCACGATCGTAGACTGCGCTCGGTCACGCAGATCTTCAAACCCTTAATACGGGTTGTCAGGGTGTACCACCCCTGGACGCACCTCCAAGTATAGAAGGTCATCAGGCGGTCCACGTAGGGCTCAATACCCAGAATCCGGCACACCCACTCGAAGTGCCGGACCTTGGCAATCGCCATCGGATGCACCTCGGTCAGGTGCACACCGTGCCTCTCAAGGACACGGTAAACAAACTTTGTCAATGGGAACCTAAGATTCCCATAAACAAAGAATGCAGCATATACCCCGATCTTGCCACTGGGGGCATCGTACACAGTCTGGTGGGATTCAGGAAACTCAGGCTCGAGAGACTCAAGCATGAACTTCCTGACGATGTACTGGTAATGATCGACAGGTAGAGCACACTGGCACTCGCCAGCAGTACTCCTATCGTCGGCTACAGCTTCAGCATCATAAGAAGACATTTTGTAGAAAGAAGAAAGTGATTTCGGGAAAATGCTTGCCTGAAAAGGGGAGTATTTGCCGGAAATCACTAAGAAGAAGAGAGGTGAAAGTGTGGATTACAAAGAGGCCTCTCCCCCTTTATATACTAATCGCAATTAATGCGGTGAATTTAATGCGGAGGAGAGAGAAATCGAAGGTGCAATGAAACTATGACACGTGGCAAAAAGCAGGCTGGCAACAGCTGTTGACAGGACGTATGCCAGTAATTTCGCGGCCACGCGCCCGAAAAATCGCGCCCACGCGCAGTAAAAAGCGTCTGGAATGACCATATAATGTCACGTCACCATAACTTCCTGCACGTCCTGACACAGTCAGAAGAAACTGTCGCACGACGTTTCAGAGGTTTGGACTGTTCCTATCTTTCCACCAACCCTTCGAATTTCAAAATTAAAATTTTGAAAATATTAAAAAGAAAGCGGGAAAATCCCCCTTACCTTGGCAAACAAGTAACTGTAAGACGGATGCGGGTACAGTGTAAAGGCAAAACCCTTCACATACCTAGCACCCGCAGGGAATTGAAGCCAAGTAAATTTTGGCGAACAAGTAACCGTAAGACGGATGCGGGTACAGTGTAAAGACAAAACCCTTCACATACCTAGCACCCGCAGGGAATTGAAGCCAAATATTCCTCGGCAACCAAGTAACTATAAGACGGCTGCAGGTACAGTGTAAAGGCAAAACCCTTCACATACCTAGCACCCGCAGGGATTTGAAGCCAGGAATACCTTAGAAGTAAAGTAACCGTAAGACGAGCGCTGGTACAGTGTTAAGGCAAAACCCTTCACATACCTAGCGCTCCGCTGGGAATTGAAACCAAGAAGGATCTTCTGGGCAATGCTTGCGGAAGCGGAAATAATATCCCCGCATAGCGGGAACGTCGAGAACTACGTTGTTTGAAGCTCCAGGATGGAATTGGTGGTTTTAACATAATTGATCACTATGTTCAAAACTGCCAAAACCTCATGGAGAATCCACACAAGTGGGACTCAACGCTCCTGACTTGCGAGGAGGTTACAGACCTACCCGCATCATACCCAAAGACCAAGCAGGAAACTCGGGCATTTCTGCAAGTGACAAGGACTTCCGCGGGAAGAATCCCCATGGAAAACCTTAAAAAACCCTTTTCAAAACCCTTTGCTTAAGTCCAAAAGTTCACCTCACTTTATTAAACACGCATGAGAAGAACATTGGACTGGGGGGACTTGAAGAGGTAGGTCCCAGCAGAGCCCAGTTGGACCCGCAAGACTCACCTTAAACAGGGACGTCTGCGCAGAAACCAACTGGATCCGCAGGACCAACCATGCTCAGAGACGTGACGTCCTTACGCGCAGTACGCAAGCTGGTCCCGCAGGAAATGCCTCCCAATGGTGAAGGACTCCGCCTGTCCCCGCAGCCTCGGATACAAGCCATTAGGGAAGGCCACCCGCGCAGCAAGGCTACACGCACAAGGCACTTAGCTCTCACTCGTTCAGTGTCACCTGAAGGAATGAGCGAAGCCGGGAACAATCCCGCACAAGGGCGGGAGGGGGAATACTCCCGCCCAAATAAGCCAGTCCGTACGATACAGGAAGATCTTCTGTACTGTACCTGACGAGGTATGGGAAAAAGATCTGACTAAAGATAAGACAGCTTATAGACAACAGTATGGCGAGCAGCATGCTCCTACACTGTATGTCACTATTAGCCGCTGCCTACTCACCAACTCTTGTCATACCACGTGCGTAGCTGACAGTTGGTGGAAAAGGAATAGTATACAGCAGGCCTGGTCGCTGTCAGCCGCTACCTACCCACCAACTACCAGCAGGGCACGTGCGTAGGCTACTGTTGGTGGAACAGGAACACTGTTGCAGCCGGCCATACCTCTTTGGAAACCTACCTTCGGCTATAAATACCACAAATGGTATGACCATCTCATCTAATCTTGTATTATCTTATCATATCTTATCGGATTATCATCATATTATACCTGATATCTGCTCTAGCAATCTCTTAATATACTTTTATATTTAAAGAGCAATCTAGTCTGATTCTCACGCCGGAGGGTGGTCACAAGGAGGAACCCCCCCCTTCTCAGTGACGAGCTCACGGTGTCTGTTTTGCAGGTTATCAGAAGAACCATCTTCTCAGGGTCTAACCCCTCGTGGGAAACATCTATCTAACCCCCAGGTTACCAGTAATCTGTCCGGGGTCTGGTTAGTGTTTCTTCACTAAACAAGTTAGAGTAATAAAGGAATAATTGTTCTTCATACTAAGAGTATGCAATTTACAATATATGATCTCACACACTTCAAGTTAAAGTACATATTCTCTATATTTACCCTATTTTTAAAAAAAACCTAAAGGGTATTTATGGTACGATAAATGAATATTTGTTGGGTTTTCTCTCTAACGGATTGATATTGACGTCTCTTTTCCTGTTGTTGAGTATTTTTCTCACAGTTATTTTTGTCTCCTACCACGTCACCAGTGTGGTGCATTTCGATAATCGCTTGCTTCTAGAATGACTTTGTTGAAGATCTCCTAATCTCCTATGACCCATTCCACCACATATTTTCATACGACTTCACCACTATTGAAATTTTTTATTTTATGGTATGATCTTTTTGTAATGGAACCTCCCTGTGTATGTATTATTGTCGGTAAGAAGTAAAAACCATAAAATAATATAAACCAAAATATAAAACACTGTAAAAATATTTAGCATGCGGGAAAAGAGCCCCACGTGCTTCCCACCTGTCCGATGTACACGTATTTGATATTTTACAAATTCACGTATCCCCAAGGTTAGCAAACCCTTCCATTTTTGACATGTTTTTGTTACAAATTCTGTGTTTAACTAATTTCGTTGTGTGATTCTTATAGCTATCTTAGTTAAATTAGTCATGTATTGAACTACTATATGCATATATGTGTTATGAATATACATTAACACAAATACTCACATACATTTAACAGCAACTAAATTACTGACGTCATTATTTTGATTTCTTATCCTAACCAGCGTAATTCAATGTTTGGCTTTTACAACCAATGTTGTATTGAGTTTTTTTTTTTTTTTGACAGTTTGGTTTATTGGTTTAAGATTTTCTAGATTAACCGTTTTTAACATTTTTCGGATTTAGGCTTTAATATTAAAATGTATGTTATTATAGACCGAATTTCGAGTATATAAAATGTAAAGCTTTGGAAATTATTTATAGGCTTTTTAAATAATAGGCCCAATGTTCGATAAAAGTTTTTGGTATCTTTTATTGCATCTCAAGCAACAAACCAAAAATGGAAAGCCAAAATAGTATTATTTCGTAGGAGTATAGGGTTAAATTTAATCTTTTCGATTCAATGATTCGCATGTCTTGTTTAATATATTTAAGAAAATGGACTATGTAATGTAAAGTGTATGATTGTTTAATCCGGCACCCCGTATTATTGATAACCAGTAGTAACACCACCCGCGTTGCGGTGGGTAGAGGTGCACAAATCGGGTTTTTTAAATACCCGGGTTCGGGTATAGAACCGGGTTCGGGTATAACCGGGTACGGGTATGACCAGGTATAGGTAGTAATCGAGTCGGGTTCGGGTAGGGTATTGTCTCTAAAAACCATACCCTATGCATCGGGTTCGGGTTGGGTATAAAACCGGGTATTCTAAAACTGGGTATTTGAATACCCTATTATCGGGTATTGAAAAAACCTATTTACGGGTTTTTTTCCGGTATTTATTTGGTATAGATTGGAATTTTTAAAAGTTTACACTTTTTAGGGGTATTATTCGGGTATTTTTAAGGTATTTTTCGGGTATACATCGGGTATTTGAAATACCCGGTTTCGGGTATTGGAAAACCTCGGTTTCGGGTTCGGGTATTACCGGGTACAAATTGGGTTTTCTGGTATTACCGGGTACAAATCGGGTTCGGGTTTTAGTGCCAAAATGCATACCCTATCTGTAACCTACGGGTAGGGTCAGGTACGGGTTCGGGTATTAAAAACCCGGATATTAGAAAAACCGGTTCCGGGTATTTATTTCGGGTCCGGTTCGGGTTTTTTGTGCACCTCTAGCGGCGGGGTGTAAAACCGTGTATTTACATATCCACTCAACTCGAAAGCGTGAAGTTACCACCATCACCACCATTGCATTCGGTCATCTTCCGATCACCAACGGCAAGTAACTTTCATTAACCATTAAGAAAACCGAACAAAAAGTAGACATAACGAATGTTGAAGCACGTACGCTCATTTGCGTCGTAAAATTAGACTGAAGCATAATATATAGAAAAAAATAATCAAGTCAACTTAACATTTAAGTGCTGTGACGGGACCGTTAAATGATAAAAATGGACATAAAAACGATGAACCACACACACGTTGCAACGTGTTAACTTGTTAAATTTAGACCGAAATGTTAACAAAAAATTGTAAAAGATGAAAAGTATATGAGATCAAAGTTGAAAGTGAAAAAAGTTAGGGATTAAAACTAAAATATATTATGACATGTTTGTAATCTATGAAAATTGTTGGTGCTAAAAATATAAAACCAAAAAAAAAAACATCACAACAAAGATGGAGGGTACAACAATATATGCATGAAGAAAAAATTTAGAAACACACTACTCCCACTTTTATTATTATATAAATATTAACAAGAATGCCCAGTAATATATATAATTTTTGTTTTAACTATGATGCAGATGGTTATGTGTCACACCCCATACTAGGCCTAGGCGTGTGACTCGATAGTTGGTACCACATTTGTAAATAAATCAGAGTTACGGTTAATTAGCGGAAGACTTATAAAATATAAGGATCAAAGTTATAAAATATTTACATTACAAAAGATGGAAACAAGTTCCATTTGTGTTTACTTGTTTTAAGTTTACAAAACCACCATTTTAGTTATATTAACATTTAACAAAAATTATCCGAGCCATCGGATTCTTGAGCTTTCGTCCCTTAGCTCTAATCTTGGTTACCTGCAAAATGTTATAAAAATACGTCAGCAACGAATGCTGGTGAATATGCTGACGCAAAAACATTTTCTTTTACTTTGTTACCCCTCGAGGGTTACGCGTGCCTCGGCCCATCTTGGCTTAGGAATAACAAAGTTAAAACAACATCATTATAAACTCGAGCCTCTACCCAGGTCACCCCAGCAAGACACCGCAACGTCCCAACGTACTTAGGTACCATAAATATACACAAGGTCATTCTCACTCGAACATACTTTGGTTCGGCCCATCGTGGCTGGAGGTCGTGACCAGGCGTGGTGCGATGTGCCCACCGCATTTTACCACATATGTAAGGATCCAGACAAACTTATACTACAGCCTGAGGGCTAGGCTTTTACTCTTATTAATAATGTTTTTAGAGACACTTAGTCTCATGTAAAGTTTTACACATAACACGTTTATTTATTTGAAAACAAGTTTGTAAAAGTGGGGCGTATTCACCTTTGATCGGGATCGGTTTCCAACACCGTCCTTATGTAATCTTTCTTGCTATCTCGCACCAATAGTACGAGTATAACTTTTATTAGTCGGATATACAATCCGGCTTAAGACCTTTAGTCTTATTATCTCGATGAACCTTTAGTTCATTTCTTTTACTTTAAAACCTTTAGTTTTATAAGCAATATTTATAAACCTTTAGTTTATTATAAAAACCCGACGTTTCTTCTTTTCTAATAAACGTATTCTTTTTCTTTTATTATTTAAGAATACTCTTATTACTTAAATAATAATTATAACAAAGAACTATATAACACACACATATATATATACACTTTCATATTCTTTATTTTCTTTTCTTTGTTATATAATTTCTTTCCATAAACATCGAGCATAATTCCGACTTAGGGCATTAAGCCTTTATAATATTTTATTATTATTTTAGTCGGGTAGTAAGCCTTACTTATTCTCGGCTTATTATTCCCTAGATACTCGAGCAACACTTCTACGTCGCTTAGCCTTTTCAACACTCGCCTTGATCGTCACTTCACTTCGGCACGCACTTCGAGGTGATCGCCGGGTTGTAAAAACGTCACCACCTTCTTGCTCGGAATGTCTTCGGGGAGTGGCACAGATATCGAGGTATGGCACGTTTATAGAGGAATCGGGGCACGGTTTTCGAGGTGGATCGTTGGCACGAATTTCGAGGTGTAGTGAGAGAGTAGAGAGATGATTGAGAACTAATTTTGGATGTGGTTTATGAAGACCCCGGACCTGCTATTTATAGGCAAAATCTTGGATCGCGATAGGCTCCCAGTCACCCATCACGTAGCGCGATGTAGCTCCGCATCGTCACCACGTAGGTCTGCCACGTGTTGCTACGTGGCAGACTGTGTGCCACGTGTTACAACGTGGCGGACGATGTGCCACGTGTTGCCACGTGTCGGGACAATGTGCCACGTGTCGAGACACGTGGCGAGAGGTGTGCCACGTGTGGACACGTGGCGGTCTTGTGCCAGAGGTGTCGGGACACATCATAGCGATACGCGATGACGTAGGTCCAACCAGCGATCGCGTATCGCTGTTGACCCTTCCAGAAGGTTTGACCAAGCCCCGTCGCGATACGCGATGGCTTGTCCCTTGTCCCCATCGCGTAGCGCAATAGGACAAGAAAACAGATTTTTCATTTTTAACTTTGGAGTTTGAATTTGGCAGGATTAGTCCCTTAACTTTGGAGAGTTGTCATTTTTGGCCCAAAATTCCCGTGATGTTACATTATGTATCATAAGATTCAGTAGCGTATTTAGATGGAAATCTCAAAGGTAACTTACAGTATATCATACAATGTAAACGGAATTGTTTTTTACTGTATTTCATAAAATAAACGAATATTTTACCTTATTTCATATAATAACTTTTGCTTAACTTGTTGTTGGATATCTATCAACATTTTATTAAAATTTTTCGTTTAAAAAGATTGTTAATAAGGCGTTGTCGTTTCATCTTTGAAGTTCCCTTAATTTTAGAAGAAACAAAATTTAAACCTAAATCCCTAGTTAATTCCATTTTACATTGTCCAAATATCCAATAAATAATAATCAATCATTCAAATATTCAATTGCCAATAAACAAATCCAAATTAACAATT
Source organism: Bidens hawaiensis (assembly GCF_021521415.1). NCBI lineage: Eukaryota > Viridiplantae > Streptophyta > Magnoliopsida > Asterales > Asteraceae > Bidens > Bidens hawaiensis. The sequence continues at coordinate 457,484 of NW_027491730.1, forward strand.
TGTATAAACAAATTAACAATTACAGTTTTAGATAAAAGTAGAACCGTGAAAGAAAGACTGAGGGGACACCAGTTGTCTGCGACTCGGCTAAAACGTGGAGGTCATATGATCAGAGGAGGGCAGCAGGGGGCAACGTGGGGTGGATAATAGCTGAATGAAACTTTCTTTTGTTGAAGACCGGCCTAGTCCAAGCTTCCAAGCATAAGGGACAACGAACAATGGTTTTATTTTGTTTTGACTTTCAACTTTAATTGGGCTTTAACTGATTTTAGCTTTTAATTTGGTTGAACTTTAAACAAATAGTGAAAACTTTATATTTTTCAGGGGTAGTGAAATATGAAAACCGACTAAAAGAATCCATTGTTTCAAAAGCTAAACCAACAAATTAACATTACAAAGAACAAGGAGTTGTAGAGAAGATATAATACAAAGAATAAACAAAACTTAGCAACTTAAAATACGTACATACAAACACCCAAACAACGATTAGAAGCTACTCAACGGGTATGAGACCCGGATCCTCCAACTTATTGAATTATATTTGGATCTATTACGAACCCATTTATACGAGAGCACCTTAATGTCATCAATCATCTCATTCCCGACTTTTTAAATAACCTTGAGTCATCTTATTCCTTTTTTTTCTTGTAATATACCAGGCATGTCATATAAAATATTACATGATTTAGAAATTATATAAAACAAGACTTCAACAGTATTCTTTATTTATAATTTATCGGTTGAGTTTATTACGTTATTATTATTATTATATGCACTACTTTATTAAATCTTTGATATATAATATATGAAATTAAATAATTTACATTTTTACCAAAGACAAATGTGAGGGCATTGTCTCCTCCAAACCACGCGAACAAGAGAAAAGTTTAAAAGACACATTGACTTTTATCCACACTCCAAAAGTCATCACACCACTGCAGTAATGGGCTTCTCTTTTGGATTGTTTTTCTTTTTTCTTAAATTTACATGAAAACATAAAATGATAATTATGAATACAAAACTTTCTTAAAAGTAAACTTTTGAAAATTGGAACGTTTGTCGACTTGATAGCTGCAACGGTGCTTTAACATTGTTTCTTCTTTAAAAATCGGTCGACTAGTAAGAAAAAAAGGTAACTTATATGCTATGATGTCATCTATCGATTTCGATTGTTTTATTTAAAATCAACAGATACATTTGTCTAATATGTTATCTCATGACTAGAAGTGACAATGTATGAATTTAGGTTATAAATGGGTTTTGGTGGAAGTGTAAACAAGTTTGGTTATATAGTTGAGTTTGGGTTAACATTAACAGGTAACCTGATAATAAATTTATGTTTTTAAAAGTTTTTATGCTATAACTTGAAATATGTGGGTATATTATACAAAAACTTCAACTAAAAAATAATTTTATGTAACTTTTCATAACTTAACTTAATTGTTTTATACACATTTCAATTTAATTTATGTAAATTCACAGTGTTAGAGTAATATACAGATAATAGAATGTTAAACATGTCATGTTGGAATTCATGTGTTTAACATGCTTTTATGGTTCGTGCAATGTTCATGTTCGTGTCAATTTTTCTAGGTCATGTTTGAGTTCCATTCATCAACTGAAGACCCTTTGGCACCTCTAATTGTAACCAAACAAGTGACCCTAACGGGTCATTTTTATTTTTATTAAATCACACTTGTCGTTTGACTTTCAAAACACTAGTTAAAATTTGCACATTTGTGACTAGCAAATGGAATATACAAGCATTCTCTATGCTCCACGGATTATCATATTTTTTTTTATGATTCTCTTATAATCAGCTAACTCATAGATGCGTTATTTATTATCTCGTAATTTAGCCGAATCGTTAAATATGCTAAACCGACAAATCCAAACTAATTTTCAAAACATTGATTTAAAGTTCTTCGGTGACCGATAGTAAGAAAACAATTGATAATTTAAATATTATTCATATTTTTTTGATGTTATACCAAAAAAACTTTTGTTTGTGTATTAATTATAATAAAAAAACGTCACTCAACCACCTCAGTTTTAAATTATATAAAAACAAAAAAGCAAAACCTAACGACAATAAATACGAAAAACAAAGATTTTCCAACCACATAGAAACACAATAAATATGGGGTCGTGATGATTAAACAAGGTCAAAGTGGATCACACATTTGTTTTATTTTCACAATATCTTTCACTTTAAAGTGTTGTCTCCTTGATTTGTTTTCATATTTTCCATAATTTTTTGGATCAAGATAAAAACAATTACTCTTAAATTGTAACAAAAATAAAAGAAATAAAAAAAATAAGTGAGTTGAACCAGATCAACGCTAAAATGGATTTGACCTCATAAGTCGTCGTCTTCATCATAATCGCATTCAGTATATTCCAGTAATAGCAAAGCTATGGTAGGGTCTGAGGATTGTAATATATAGACAATCTTACCTCTACCTTATAGGGTTAGAGAGGCTGCTTCCGGTGAGACCCTCATCGTACTCAGTATATCCACCAGGACCACCAATAGCAAAGCTATTGTCATAGGCAGATTCATTCATGCTTTAGGGAGGGGATAGACCCCCACTGAAATTAGCTCATCAAGCGTAGTAATATGTTAGTGGAATCCAAAAAAAATCCACATGCCCCCAAGACAAAATTAAGAATGCATCTTGGCATTTAGAAAGCTTAAATGAAAACGGAAAACATCAAATCAATTTCTTGTTTTTTTTAAAAAATGAACTGGCTATAATATCAACCCTTAAAGCAATAGTACGCGTTAATTATTATTTTTTTATATATTTTTTTTATGCACGGGTAAGTGGGTAATTGACGATGGAGTACATAGGTCTATACAACTACAAGGCTCCTGAGTCCGGACATAGTGGCTATTCATTCTACATGTTTTTATCTTTAAGTTGAATTGATTTATGCAATGTAGCTTTTAAAACCAAAACTTGCACAATCAACATGTTTTGACCCATTATACTCGACCTGTTTTGACCCGTTACAACCTAGTGTTTATATCGAACATAATTTTTCCCCCCACCGGTGAAAGTTCCTGGATCCGCCACTGGCTATTGTATGGTATGAGAAGTGTAAAATGTAGACGACCTATCATCATCGACCACGTAAATCATAATAGTATGAAACGAATTGAGCTGGACTTAATTTGTATTTAATTGTGTTCAACTCGAGTTAATTTTATATCACGACACCAAACTAACAAAATATAAGAAAAGTCGAATATAAGTTTATTCGAGAGAAGCAATGAATTGACTATGTTTAACTCCAGCTCAGGCCAACATTTTATTTCTGCAATTTAACTCAAGCCAAATTATCTTCGATTTAATTTCATCAAGTTTTAAAATATATATACTATATATAAAACATGAGTTAGAGACCTCTTAAATTTTAAGAGGTACTAAACTCATTGTTTTATATACAACACATAATGCATTAAAAATTTAGAAATTATGGGTAATTAAGTCTTTAGTCACAAATATTATACTTACAACTTTGGTTCTTCAACTTTACTATCTTTTTTGTAAATTTTAATAAGAGTTACAAATATGCCCCCTAATTCAAAACTAACTACCCACGATTTTTTAACGGTCATAACTTTTTCAAACGTTAATATTTTTCAAAAATAATAGGTCATAAAAACGAACATTTTATTCTCTTTTATTTGGATATAATATTGCTATAGTTTTTAGTTTTAAAAAATTAGCATGTTATGCGCTTACCATTCAGAACCAGGTAACAGGTCGAGTCGGACGAGTTCGAGTCATTTGTAAAAGTACAATAGGGTCGGAATGAGTCGATACGAAATAATGGTTGTGGTTCGGGTTCAAGTAGAAAGGGGCCAAGTCAGAAGACTCAGAACGTTGCCGAGTCGGAACGGGTTTGTTTAAAAAAACAATTTATTTCAAATTACTGTATATTTCAAATTAATGTATATTGGTTAACCATGTTTTAATGTCGGTAACGTGCATTCCCGTCCGGTTACACGTGTTCAATCTTCGATTACACGCAACTGGCTTTGCACGAGTTACGCGTCCAATTTTAGGCTACGTGTGCACCGTTATCATGTGACGTATGTACCAACACGGACTATGTGTTCAATGTTGAGTTGCGTGCGTGCTCCGCTGCATAGCGCGGGCACCCTGCTAGTTTACATATGAATTACAAGTCGGTCCAATCTACTCATTTAAAGAGGGCCCACAAATGTTATATAATGGTTGTACGAAACGTAGTTCAAAGTTCAAACTCTCTCATTTTTAATGAATGTGCCTACCAATCTTTATACGTCCATGTATGTTACCACCTCCTATTTGTGTGTGTGTGTGTGCGTGTTTACCATTCACTATGCAACTGTACACATGTTTTACAACCTATGTAAGTTTCGCTAATCGCTACTGTATTTAGCCAATGCCGCTGTGTAAATATGTAGAGTGAAGGAAATTTACTAACATGATGGTGTTTCTTTCTTAAAAAAACAATATTTTCTCTTTAAACTCAAATTAATATGATTAATTAGAAACTCGTAACCAATTAGTCCAGCAGTGTGATGTCCCCTTACGAAAGTGGAATTTTGCTTTTCAAAAATAAAAAATAAAATTGATTTATAATAATATAATAATGTGTAATATTATATTAATTGATTAAATGATTTGATAATTATTGTTAAATAAATTAAAATGAATAATATCTTTTTCCCTATTGTTATGTTGAGGCTGAGGGGCTCATGTCATCAAGTGGAGAGTTGGACCCACCCATGGGATGTGAATGTGAGCCAACCGCACACACTGACACGCTCACAGTGTGTGTGTGTCTTTGGGTTTTGTTTCTTTCTCTTTCGTCCTTTGCTTGTATTTCACACTTGTAGCTCAATATTTTTCTACCATATTTTACAAAATAATAACATATATATTTTAAAAAAATTATCAATTGTTTGGTGCATTATTTATAAAAATTTAAATTACAGTAATTAAGTTAGAAATTAAGATATATGATTGATAAAAGAATGTCGGATTCAACACTACTAGAATAATTTCAATCAGAGTTAATTAATTGAAATAAAGTTAACAATTTTTTATTAAACAAGAAGATAAACCCAAAGAAATAGCCGAAAGAAAACTAAACTATTTTTTTTCTTTAGTTTTACCTTTTTTTTGTTATTGAAATACAAGAGTAAAGTGACATTTTCGTCATTGGTTTGATAAACAATACGACTTTAATTCAAAAAGTTTATTTTTTGCATATGGATCATCCACGTTTTCAGTTTATTTATGTCAATTACATCCAAATCACTAGCCTAATTAAATTTAATCGTTATGACAGGGGTAGACATGTATTTTCACTCTTTCCTTATTATAATACTTATTTAAGTGAACTCCGGTTTTCGTTCATTTGGTTTGTCCAAATCTATAGTTTTAGTCTAGTAGTTTCAAATTTGCAATTTTTTTCTCTATAGTTTCATTTCATTTGCAATTAAACCCGAATTCCTTAATCTCGTTAAGTCTGGTCGTTAAACCCATCAGTGTGCCCTTCACATGAGTGACAGTTTTGTTCCTTCTTTTTTTTTTCCTTTTACCCCAAATACACCTCAGCCCCTCACGTGAGGGGGTTTGAATTAGAACTGAGGTTTATTTGGGAGGAAAAATGACTAAAATGATCGTCACATGAGGGGTACGCATTTAACGACCAGACTTAACGATGTTAATAATCTCGGGTTTAATTACAAGTGAAATGAAACTAAAAGGACAAAAATTGCAAATTTTAAACTATTGGACTAAACCGCATATTTGGACAAATCACAATGACGAAAACTGCAGTTCATTGAAATTAGTATTTTAATAAAGAAAGAGTGAAAAAACATGTTTACCCCTGACTTAACGATTAATTTAACAAGGTTAGTGATTTGAATGTAATTGGCAAGAACTGGGAAACGTGGAGGGTCCATATGCAAAAAATAAACATTTTGGACTAAATTCGTATTATTTGCCAAAACACAAGGACGGAAATGACACTTTACTCGAAATACAATTTGTGTGTCTATTTTGTTTTCACGGATCTCAATACGAGACTGGTTCTATAATGAACGCGCAATACCGATTCTTCTATAACATCAAAATCCTTCAAAACAATTCGATATTCAATTATTGGTAGCATTTTGCGCAAACTTAATGTAAAACACTGTAGTAAAGGGAGCATGGACAAGAAGAAAGAGGTCAGAAACGACAGTTAAACTACAAAACCTGAAAACTCCTTACAAACTTACATTACCCATGAACACCTTACTAATCAACGAAATGAGATAAATTACATATTTTGTTGGGCATGTGACATTCAAAAGATTATGATAAGAAACCAATGAAAATATGATTAAAACATTAGACCTTTATTAGAGCGCAATTATATACTTACCTAAACGGATATTATATTTTATATTCGTTTTAAGTAGTTTTAAAGCATCATTATACATAAAAAAGACTGTTGATAAATATTGAGAGACAGGAACAATAAGACTATCTCACCTAGTTCCTGGTTTGGTCGGAAACAAACCGGGTTGAAGTGAACAGGAGTATCTCAAGGCTCAATGATTAATGATGATACTAGTGAGTAGTGATTCAATTGGGGTTGTTTGGTGATGTCAACTCAACATTCCCAAAAAGGAACCAACATGGTTGTACGTTGTGGTGTAATATTTGTACTCTGGTCACATCCCGTACGTAGGGATGGAGACTGTAAATCAGCTGGGTCTTGTTCCATCTAGATATTCATTTTAGATATGTGTACAACCTATAACTGTACGTAGATAACAAACTTTACAATTATACCGAAAATATTTAAAGATTATATGTTATAAGCATCTTAACCCCAAATTCAACATTCCCGTATAACATTATATAATTCCTCTACTCACAACCATAACATATCCTTATATTAATTACAAAACTCACTCAAATATTTAAAGGGAACAGACCGAAAATGCTCAGAATTCTATATATTATTTATCATTGTGATAGGTTTCCTTTTTGATGGTTCCTAGTGAGTTGGGTTTAAAGCGTTAAGATCAGTGTGGGGTTGGTTGACATCTCGTCTCAATCTCTCAGGAAAACTCAGTCGGGTGTTTGGGCTGTTCCAAACACTATTAAAAAAAATTAATTATATACTTTTTAAAGTACAACTTTTGAACGTATATTCCATTTAAAGATTTTATATGTGGTTAATAGTTCAGTTGACATGGCCCAGCTCATGAAATATATGGCCGGATCAGAGGCCCAGCCTGACTAAACAATGAGAATGAGCCATCTGTTGGGCTCAGTTCACTAGAATCTAGAGGCACTAGTGTCATGTTTTGCCAATTGTCATTGTCCGAAAAGCCCAAATGAACTTGTTACAAAACACGGAAACCAAGGTATTTTTATAGGCATATAACCAAATAAAAGACATAGTACATTTTACATTTCTAGTGACATTCTTTCGCAAAGTAAGAATAATGTGTTGGTAATTTCAGAGACCAAGTTACAAGTCTGGTGAACTTGATGGACCAATATTGATAAGTATGTTATAGTTGGTTATGTAACCTAATTACGTTATGTTTCCTAATTGAATTATAACTAAATATGTAATGTCTTGGCTAACCAGTTAAGGTTAGTCTGTATAAATTGAGTTATAGTTAGACATTATAGAACACATGAGATGTAACCGAGTTAGAGTTTATTAAAAGAAACACGAGTCATGTGTAATAAGTATTATTGAGTAATGTTTCCTTTATAATATATTGAGAGTTATTCAATATTATTTTTTATGTACGTTTACAGGTTGACGAGCTAAATCAATGCGTTCTTGATTATAAAAGGGTAAAAGAGACCCATAATCATGTAAGAAGCCAACATTTTGGGTTGAAAAGAAGTTAATTGTGTGATCTTTGAGTGGAGCAATAATCATGGAAATGAAACATTCCTACCCAAAAGAGACCCGTATTGCCTTAGCTTTTATTTGTTTTGAAATGTTTGGCACAAAACCTCAAATAGTAAATACGGTTAAATGAAAGGTGCTTGGGTAATTGATTGTCAAACTACAAGTAGCTTTTTCTTAGGAGTCTTTGGGAGCTTTTCTTCTTCCTCTTTTTCCTAAATAAAGGCTTAAATGTGCCATGTCCAAACAACATTTTGTTTCAAGGAAACCCTCAAATCTCCTAAAAGCTCGTCCAGTCGTCCCCAAACATTCCCTTAATCATAAGCACCTATATACAGGTAGATAACAATAAATTTTACCATAACATATGCAAAGCAAACATAAGTACATATGAAGATTTCGGATTTGCAGTAAGGCACAATGTAGACAAATTGGTTACAGAAAGAAGATAATAAAAGCATGTTGAATCGGCCAGATCTTCGGTGTTAATCAATGAAGATCCTTCAGGTGAGTTTTAGTTACATGTGGCTATCATCTTTTTTTTTTTAATTTATTTATAGCTATATAAGGGTCGCATGTGGACAATGAGGTGGAGAAAGATGATTGAGTTGGAGGAGAGAGGTGGCAAACGTGCACGATAGTAAAGCACATGGCCCACTCTCCGTTCGATTTGTCTAAAATAATTTTTGCTTAGATACATTTATAAGTATGATACATAATTGATCTAAAAGCTAATAAACTCAAAATTGAACCGATGTAAAGGAGATAGAAATTTCCTAACTAAAAGGGATAACTTATGTTAAATTTGAAAACCCGAAACCCAAAAGCTATGAACGAAAATGATATAATCGACATGATCATGTGACAAACGTCATACACAACTTTACCCTAACCCTTGGATCACAACTTGTTTAGAAGCTCTGGCCAGGACTAATTTGATTTATATAGATCGAATCAGTTTTAACCTTTTAAATTAACTTCACCTAACAAATTTAGATATATCATGTGAAAGAAGAGGCTGAATTTAAATGTTTTAACATTCAATACTAACTGGTTTTCTTTTGTCACAAGTCACAAAGAGTTTACCCCTTTTTTATTCATCAGGGATAAGTAATAACCGAATCGTTAACCGAAACCGAACCGAAAACCGACAAAACCGAACCGATATAACCGAAATTAACTGAACTCTTCATTTTTTAATATATTCAAGCCTTTTTTCCTCTATTTCATGTATTATATGTAGTTTAATACTATCATTTTCATGTATTTATGTCTCCCTTTCATGTACTAATATAACGACTTCATATATTGATACATTCATTTCATGTAGTTATGCATTCATTTTATGTATTCAAACATTCATTTCATGTATTTTTAAGCAAAATTTTAGCCAAAGTTTAATACTGGTTATTAACCGAACCGAACAAATAACTAATCGGTTCGGTTTGGTTAATGCTAATAACCTAACCGAACTGAACCGTGCACACCCCTAGTATTCATTGTTCCCGCGTTATACTTGTGATTGCTGAGTTGTGCTTCTAACAAACAGGAGGCCAACTACCTCGACTTCTCTCATATGGTTAAAGATTTGTTAAGTGTGCTAAAAAAGAAACAAAATCTAGACAGCTTTGGCTAACTCCACAATTTTGTTGATTTGGAAAAATCGGAATTTTTTATTGTTAAGGAAGGAGACTCGAATTTCACCAAAGACGTGGATGATATCGTGCTCTCTTCATTTAATTGAACTAAAACTAGACTTACGTTCTTTCCTTTATTCTAGTAGTTGTTTTTCTTTTTGAAACGCAAGCGGTCATTCTTCGTTTCTTATCATGTCGCAAGTCTTTCGCCAAGGGCATTCACATCGTTTAAAACTTAAAATTGGTCTAGCGATAGTCCCATGAGCCAAATAGCTTTTTTAATTGCGTGTTTTCTCTTGGAAGGGTGGATGGGTCGGGTCTCCACGTTCTATTATTCGAACAACGGTGAACAATTTGTCATTATGATCCCGAGTATTTGACCGTTTGAAACTTTGCTTTAAAAAAGAAAAAAAGGCAACGCGTTTGTTTATCAACCCCACCAATTAATTTCCAAACAATTTCTCGATGCTTCGCTGTTCAACTCTAAAAAGTATAAGCAAAAGTAGAACGAATAAATGAAATGAATTATGAAATCACAACAACAAAATTCAATTCTCTTCATTTCATTTCAAAATTCCAAAATTACATCACAAAAAAACTCAAAACTATTAAAACCAAAAGTGTAACAAAAAAAAAACTGTAATTAGTAAGTTGTAACCAAAACAAAACTCTGCCTCAATTGTTGTTTATAGTTTACACTTTACACTAATCTAACTTAACAAAACTGATTAATTAATGACGGTTTGAAACTTTGGATCAAATACAAATGAAATTATTAAACGTTATAATCAAAGAGTAATTATATATGTATATATAATTACTCTGCTATATTCTCACGTTATATTCTCACGTTTAACACGTTAATTTCATTTGTACGTTTAACTTTTCCCGATTAATAATAATAATATTATTATTAATCCTGAAACCCGGTTTTCGCCCAAATAGCATTTCTAACCCTACTCAAATCCCTTCCTTTCAAAGTCCGCCCAATTCCTTCATGTACCGAAAACGACGTCGCAATCTGCCTCGCCACAAACTCATGCGGCGGAATCCGGTCACCAACGCCGTCGTCAATCTCATCGGAATCCTCATACCTCCTCCGGTTCTGACCGTACCCTTCCTTCAGTATCTTTGACCAGTCCGGAACGTTGACCGGCAACGACGACGCCATTCCGCCAATCTCCGTTCGATTAATTGCCTCCGGTGATGGTTTGTTAGAGATCCGGTGAGTCGGAACGGGTTTTCGGAGGTCCGGCGACGGCGTGGTGACGTTCCAGATGTCGGATTCGTCTAGCTCAAACATGGAGTCTGGTGGTATAAGTGGAGATTGTATATCGTTGGAAAGGTACCGGTAGTTTGATCTCCGGTAGTAGGGTTTTGGTGCCGCCATTGAAGCTGAGCTCCGGTGGAATTTGTAGTGTTTGTTTTGGGGTTTTTGTGATCGGTTTTGGTCTGCTTTTATAAGCTTTTTGTTAATGCTATCTGTGGATAAGGTTCTTAAAACTTTTATTTTAATTTCTATTTATATTTATATTATTACAGTATATAATTTCAAGTTACAACACTGTTGGTGTTTTTTTATTCGACTTTTCCTATAATGGGCTAAACGATAATGACTTGTATAAATATATATTTTTACAAATATTTTTTTATTGGTGATGTATTCGGGTTGAGTGACATGCCTCTTCAAAGCTTAGTTGCTTAGTTTAGTTGTATATTCGTATCTCAAAAGGAGTTACAACCGTTCGGTGTTTAGTTTGAATGGAGCCAAAACCGTTCAAGAAGAAAACCAATTAGCTCGCAAAATCTCTTACTTGCCTACCAGGCCTCCCCAAATTATATTTTGGCTTAAACTAATCAATGTAAATCCTTTTATATATAACACAAACCGAACTACATCTAGATAATGGGTAAGCGAGCAACAAGCTGCGCCGCTATCCCCTTTTGAATCGCAAAGCCTATTCTACTAAATATAAATCATTGGTTCCTCGGGCTCTGCGAGTCACTGTGGACCACCTTCTGCACCCGCTCCAAGAAGCGAACCGCCTCGGGAGCTAGGGATCCAAAAGTGTCGAAGGCAAATGGAATGAACACGTGCAATTCTCTAAACACGATGTCTCATCCTTAGCAACATTCCTAGACTCCGCTCTCAAAACCGCCTGTCCCGGTACGAAGCCACTGTCTCTCAGCCCCACCAACGGGGACACCCCAGTGAGGTCAACACACGCATGCTTACCCCCTGCCCAGCCAAACACAAGAACATCCTCAGGACGCAGGGTAGATCTTCCCTCACGCGGATCAGTCAAAAAGTTAACAGGTGCCTCTTTCTTGGCTGAGATCCCGGCACGTCTAAGCACATCCCATAACACATCTCTAACCCAGTCATGACGATACTTGAATCCCGGCAATTCCTTACAGTGGAGGGCATGCACACCGAATCTATCCAAACAAGCCTTTTTACAAATGGGGCATAATTCATTTAGAGGGAAAAGGGGAATCATAAGCCGGTATTTAAGGATGGCTCTGTATTCAACTGCCGACATCCGTTGCCCAAGACCTTCAATGGGCACAACAGTCAAAAAATCCTGGGCATGAGCCCCCTTGAGACAAGCTAAAACTGCCTTTTGTCTCGGGGTCATATCGAATCTCTCCTCCAAATCATGTACGTGTTTACCATAAAGAGCACTCGCCAAGGTTTGTTGAGGTTTCTTGGGGGTGGTATCCTTATCAGTAAAACCGCCTATATCAAGGTTCGGGAGAGTTGTTCCAATATTACCAAGTGCAAAAGAGTAGTCAGGATCTACCCCCGTAACACCAGCGTTTCGCAGGACGTGGTCCTGCAATTTCCACGACTGAGACCTGGAAGCCACAAATGCATATGCGGAGACATCCTCAGCCGAGAAAATTCCTAAGCCTCCGCAACGCATAGGGAAGGAAGCCAACCTCCACTGGAGGTCCCCAAAATGCGGTCCTCCACACACAACAATATCTTCAATTGCCCCCCGCAGGCCCGCATCAAAGATGGACACAGCCTCTTTGACATGTTCAGGTTGACAGGTCCGGAGCCCAAACACTAACTTAGCAACCCCCATGCACGAGCGTAACAAAAGAAGCTCACTTTGGGGGTCCCTCAGATCCGGCAGGCGTTTCATAAGTTCAACCGCCCTCAAAGCTCTTTTAGTTGCCAAAGACCGAATAAACCCTGCATCCCGACTAACCGCTCCCCCTAAGAGTTTAACTCCCATCGCAGGCCTGCTAATCTCTCCAGGGAATAAACCCGACACTTTCTTCGAATCATCACATGATGGCCAAAAAACTTATGTTTTTCGAATATTAAGCCTAAGCCCTAAAGATGCCTCATCTGAGCGAATAATGCCCAACGCTCTAGCGACCTCCTCAGCTTTACCAATAATAGTGCCATCATCTAAATACCAAGCATGGAAGGACAAGGAACAGGTCCCCTGCACCCTAAGGATGAGCGGATGAAGGACCAACGCAAAAAGAAGAGGGCCAAGGGGGTCCCCTTGCTGCACCCCAGTAAAAGCCCCGATATGAGTATCCCCCACATATAAACGGGCGGGGCGGGCATATAAAAACTGGACCCATGGGAAGATGGATGGACATATGCAGCTAACTTCCCTGAGAAGGGTCGTCCGATCCACCTCGTTAAAGGCGTTAGAAAAATCAACAGTGAGCATAGCCAGGGACCCGTCAGAATGAACGCGCTCAAAAATCTGTTAGCACTATGCAATACCGCTTCTGCCCCATTAGGGATCCTAACCCCGAATTGGAAATCCCCTAGATAAGCAGCCACCTTTTTCCCTATTTTACGCATAGCGACTTTCGACACCAATCTTCTCCAAATGGCCCCCACTGCGATGGGTCTAATTCCATTGTCAGGCTTCAACAGGGGGGTCAACGGTGCCGAAGCAATGAACTCCGCTAGAACTTTTGGACAAAGCCCCCCAAGCCACAAGTTGACAACATCAGTGATGGCCTTTAAGAGCCCGGAGGCGGTCGGAGACCCCTAGCCACAGAAAGCGTCTAAAATATGTTGGGCCCGCAAACCATCCCTCCCACAAGATGTACCTTTCGGAAAGGTTTTAATACATTCCAACACACAATCACCGTCCACCTGCAAGGCTGGTTCTGATGGCACGACGGAGGGCATGGTCGGGGGGTCCACCACAGGATGTTTATCAATCAATGCTCTCAAAGTATCCCCCCCGGCAGGCGCGACCCCGGATGAACACAAGACTTTGATCGCCGCTGTGTAATGGTCGTCCGCTACCTTCCGGAGGCACTGCTTGATATTGCCCCCTCCCTCTTCTTTATGTTGGCAATCCCACATCACTGGAAGTTCAAGGAGCGGTAGCACCAACTCTTCTAAACCTGCCCCATCTTTCCAAACAGCCAAAGCCCGCATAATGGAGCTACATTGAAGCGATTTCCTGTTACCGGACCTTCGTTCTTGCCTAGTAGCCGGTTTGACAACACGTAACGTGCAACGAGGCAACAACAAAAGTTTAACCCAAGCCTCAATAGACCTCGGGGCATCCACCACTTTACGGAGCCCCCCTGACAAAGCCTGGGCAAAAGCCATGCGACACGCGGGCGGGATACTCTTGACAATGGCAATAGGAATGGCGAGGACGCGCTCAAGGAGAGCGACATCTACCACAAACGTCTCAGACTGACCATTCCCAAGTTCCACCTGCGAATCGCGGGGTTGAGGGATCCCCACAATAAAATCAAAGTCGCCTCCTGCACGTGGGGTGCATTTAACAACTTCTTTTCCGTGCAGACAAGGCCTATTCAAGGCATGCAGGGCCATGCACTCCCCGCATAACCAGTTCTTAAGCAAGCGCAAGGTTTCGACAACGTCATTGTAGAGTTCCAAGTCCGAAGCAAGACGCTCCTTTAACTGATCTCTCCTTTCCTTTACATTGAAGTGATCCCGCTGAAAATGCATGAGTAACCTAGAGTACCCCTTGTATCCCGGGATACCATCTTTGCAAACATGAAAATTTTTAAAAGGGCAACGCCAAATCCCCGTGCCCGAGCTAGGACCGGGCTCTCCACCACAGGCCCTCATAAATCACTTAAGAAATTAAAACTTTTTTTGTTTTTGGAAACAAAGGAAATTAAAATAAAATTTGGCGTTGGCATTTAATCAAACACCTGGCGGGCATTACTAGCGAAACCTCCAAACTAATGTCATTCTCAACAAATCTGATCTTGATGATACCCTTTTGAGTAATTTTACAAATAATGTGAAAAATGGAAGCTTTGATTCTGAAAGTGAGAAAGATTTGAGTAATTTGACAAGTGATGTGAAAAATGGAAGCTTTGATGGGATTTCAGTAAGAAGGTGTGTGTTGAAATTGAGAAGAAACATCGAAAGAAGAATCAGAATCCAGAACTACTGAAGCCATCGTCTCAATCCAGAACTACTGTAGATATTGTAGAAGTGGATGCATGTGTGATTTGTGCAGGTACATGTGGAGAGTAAAGGCAACTTTTTTGGAGTTAATTATGGTAGTGGCGGACTCAGAAATTATTTGTTGAAATTCAGTTTAATTTTAATTGATTTTTTAAATCAGCTATCCAAGAAATGTACCACTCTTTTCTTTAACGTAATATCATCCACCAAGGTTTAGGAGTATTTATTATTGTGTTTGGACCCGATTGAAATCGAATTATATTACAAACTTGGTTTTCAATTTGTTTTTAAACCAAGACTGAACTGTAATTTGTTTTTTCCGCTTCACAAAATCTTAATTTGTTATAAACTAAAAATATCATGGATGAAGGGGATAACAAACAATTATTGTTTAATTTTGTTATTTTGCACAAATACAACAGGCAATCAGTCATACATGGTATAAATGTGGTAAAAAAAACTATTCATTTTGTTCTGTCAATATCGAATTTGAATTTGGTTTTAGACGAAATATCTTAAAACCGAATAAACATGACATATGAATACCCTTAACATGATCTACTTCTTCTAGCTTAGCTTATAACCAATTTGGTCAATATTTGATAAATTTAACATGATTGGTTTTAATAACCAGTTTTCTTCAAAGAGACTTGTGTACACATGTTCGGTTCACTTCAAAACATTGCCGAATAATAATAACACATTTCACAAAATAGTTAACTTATGGTTATTGTTGGTTACACTGTTTGATAGGTTCCAAGATGACGACATGTGTCTGGTTAAGATCGTGACATGTGGTGAAACAAATGCACGCAAGTTGGTGTATACAAATAAGCCACGTGAAGTGGAGCCCGCTGGATTTATCGCGTTGTGGTTCTGACAGCTGTCATCTCGGATGGGACATAATGACAACATCTCATGATAAAGATTCAAAATATCACTTGGTGAGAATTTTAAAGTGGTTTGAAAATATCGCATAATTATAGGATATTACCTTGTGAGTTGTGACTTTTAACTTACTTTTAAGAAAAAAATTCTTAAAATAGCCCTTTTTAAGAGAGAGAAAGTGAAAAATAGCCTTAAATTTTATCATATTTTTAAAATAGCCCATCTAATTTGGACTGAGTAGACGAGATCTGAAAAAAATCCTCCAGCCAATAAAATTAGACAAGTGTCAAAATCCGACGAGATTTTTAAAAATATTGGGGGATCAGTCCATATTTCCTATTAAAAGTTCTTGAAATTAAACAGTCTTGCCAGACGGTCTTTTAATGTTTCCTAATGGGTCCCCACAACTTTCAAAAACATGGGAAAACGTGTCTTCAAATTCAGTCTTTCAAGACGCATTTATGATGAATTTGTACCAATAAGATAATAAATTTATAAATATTGAGGGATCCCTCTATATTTTTGAACTAAAATTTACATTCCAAAGTTGTCTTGCCAGACGGGTTACAAAAGTTTCTTATCTCGACCCTATATATTTTAAACTCATGGAAAAATTTGTCATTCAACTTTGTCTTTCAAGACACTTACTTGAAAAATTTGAATGAAGGGGATCATATTTTTGAAAATATTGTGGTACCCGTCCATATTCTTCACAAAATCTTTATATTAAAAAGTTGTCTTGCCAGACGGGTTATATAAGTTTCTTATCCCGACCCTGTATATTTTAAACTCATGGAAAAATGTGTCATTCAACTTTGTCTATCAAAACACTTACTTGAAAATTTTGAACGAAGGGGATCATATTGTTGAAAATATTGTGGTACCCGGATACGAGTACGATGAGAACTAATATGATAATTGGGAAATGTGTGTTACCTTAAACCGAGCTTCAAGTAAATCAATTAGCTTGGAATGGTTAATGTTTGAAGCAAGACCAACACATCCCCGTTTACAGTTTATTGGAACATAATCATACCTTCCGTTACTGGTTTGCCAATTACCACCATAACAAACAACAACATTATCAAAATCCATGGAAGATAAGGTTTATAGTGGTATGAGAGGATGGTTTAGGGTGATATGAAGTGGAAGATGATGAAGATAACTCATGTATATTCTTTGGATGATCATGTCGGAAAAGACGGAATCTCATACTATATTGTCGGTATAGACGGAATATAAATAAATTTTGAAGGTCTAGACTAAATTTAAACACATAAGAAATAAACTACAAACTCGTTTTCTTGGTACAAATTAACCCTAAATGCGTATTGAAAGACTGAATTTGAAGGCATATTTTCCCATGTTTTTGGAAGTTGTGGGGACCCGTTAAGAAACATTAAAAGACCGTCTGGCAAGACTGTATAATTTCAAGAACTTTTATTAGGAAATATGGACTGGTCCCCTAATATTTTTTAAAATCTCGTCGGATTTTGACACTTGTCTAAATTTTATTGGCCGGAGGATTTTTTCAGATCTCGAATACTCAGTCCAAATTAGATGACTATTTTGGAAATATGTTGAAATTTAGGTCTATTTTTTAGTTCATCTCTCCTAAAAGGGCTATTTTAGGAATTTTCCCTTACTTTAATGGCATTTTAGACCGTGTGGTTCTTAATTAGGGGGGGGGGGGAGGGTGGTGGATGTGGTGGCATCACTCATCACACAACCCACCCAATTATATGGTGCCACATCACCAACTCAAAATCGATCACATGTGATGGTTTTTTACTAGGGGTGGTGGTGTAGTGTGATAGTTTTTTTAATAAATACTAAATTAAATAAAAAGAAAATAATATTATATTAACTAAAAAAACAAGATTACATTAAATAAAGACAACTAAATTAAAAAAGGTTACTAAAAAAAATAAGATTACATTAAATAAAGACAACTAAATTAAAAAAAAACGACAAAAAAAAACATACGGCCCTTCCCAACCCTACCTGTCGCATATCTCGCGTTTGCGTTGAAGTATGAGCGATTTAAAAGGTTCTTCAAGATGTTCGTGCGGTTGTAGGAGGAAAGTTAGATCGACGTTTATTTTGTTTTTCATTCAAATGGTTGATATACGTCTCCTCACGTTTCATTTTTAAAATATGAGCATCTTTCCTTCGCTCCTTCGTCTCGGCCATTTCCGCCATCTTAGCCGACTTGTATTCGGCGAAGTTTTCGGTCACCGCTTCCTTTCCAAGTCTTAACGGTTCCCCACTTTTCTTGCGAT
This sequence comes from Bidens hawaiensis, assembly GCF_021521415.1. Classification (NCBI taxonomy): domain Eukaryota; kingdom Viridiplantae; phylum Streptophyta; class Magnoliopsida; order Asterales; family Asteraceae; genus Bidens; species Bidens hawaiensis. The sequence goes on from NW_027491730.1 coordinate 475,666, forward strand.
TCGGCCGTGTGGGTGTGGGTATGTCTTCGTCGGGATTGTCTTCGGGTTCCTCATTCAAGTTCATGTTTGGCATGTTGCATGATAAGCCGCCGGTAGACGTTGTGTAGTCCCCAGACTCGGAAGTTTTTGATCTTTTTGAAGAAGATCCTTTCTTCCTTAGAGCCGTTGGTCCGTTCAAATCGACCAATGAAATCGGTTCCCACTTCGCGTGATGTCTCGCAATCTCCCACGCATCCAAGTGGGGAAAATCCCTACATTTGTAAGCTTGGACATATTCGGCCAAAGCGTTCTTTATGATAGTCGCTCGCTCGCTCCGCTTTGTGGAGTTCGGGACTACAAAACATTTAGAAAAAATATATATATCAAATTATAAAAATAAAGTAATAGATTATAAAATAAATAAACTAAAATAGTTACCTCTTGGACGTAACTAGCATTAAATTTTGACATTTTTTATTCAAATCTCCCCACTTGCCAATCATTTGATTCTTGTTTCGTTCGGTTGCGCCGGGAAGTTTCGAGAAATGTTCTTTAACACGTTTCCAAAATGCTTCTTTTCTTTGTTGGTTTGAGTGTTTTCTTGATTCGGAGCAATGTAAATAAGCCTTGGTCAAGGCGACCTCCTCATCGGCCAACCAACGCTTCTTTTCAGTTGCTTTTGACAGAAGACACGATTCTTCTGTGGCCATCTCTGTCGACCTCATATCCATGATATACGTATTCTTCACTCTTGGAGCCTTCATAACAATCCAATCCTCTGGTATCTTGAAACCAGGATATAGCACGATCGCCTCATTCTTGGTAAAATGTACGGTGTACTCTTTGTCACAGATCTGCGAAACACTCAGCAGATTATGCTTCAGTTCTTCAACAAAATTTACTTTCTCCAAAGTCATCTTTCCATTCGACACCGTCCCTATTCCTGTAATCCTTCCACCGCTCTCTCCTGCGAAACTCACTCTTCCTCATTGAACAGGTTTTCAGTCGTGTAACAATTTCTTGTTACCTGTCATGTGCCGGGAACAGCCGCTATTCACAACCCATTGATTGTTGGCAGCCCTGTTCAACTGTTCTTGCACGATTAAAGCAGATGATTAAAATCTGGGGACCCAAGACCTATTGGTCTTGGGTCGATACATCCCGTACCTTGGCTGTCCAAAGTTAGTATCATGATAATTTTTGTGAGTCCTAATAGGATAACTTCTCGTAGATTGTCTATGAGGCCATCCAAACCTTCGCGAATTAAAAGAATTATTACTTATGGTTTGGTTGTTAGCAGTGAAAAACTGAGATCGATTTCTTTGAAAACCTGGATTAGTCCAATTTCTTAATTTTGATGGGTTTTCAGTTTTAACATTTCCGTTAGTTATATTCTCAGTTCTCGAAGGCCTCACACCTCTGAATCTCTGCTTCAGAGGGCAATCAGCAATTAGGTGTCCTAATTGATTACATCTAAAACAACTCCTGTGTTCAACTTTCTTATCAAAAGTTGTCTTAGATGTTGAGGCTGTATTACTGCCCGTTTGTCTCACATATGGTGGGACATACGGGTTTAGTGGAGACTTCTTTTCAGGTGTTTTATTTTTCTCTCCACTTTTTGGTAACACTTCCTCTTGTTTTGTCTCACTCGACTCATATGACTTGTCCGAGTTTGATGAGACAGGACTCGGAGCAGAAATCTTAACACTAGTAACAGGCTTACTTGTTTCGCCTTTACTAACTTCTGGTTCTTTAATCGTTACCTTAACCGGAACTGTCTGACCATAGTCAACATCGACAGATTTCTGATTACTAGGGTCATATGTGTAATTATGATTGAAAGGTGGTGGAACTTCATGATAACCAATTCCTCCCCTTTTTGGGGAACCTTGATCACTAACGAGGTGATCAAGTATAGCGGAGGAATTTCTGAATTGCTCAAGTTTCCTGTTAAGTTCCACCACTTTCACCTGGTGATCAGCTATCTGTTTATCCCTTTCAGCTATTAGTTTGGTTTTCTCTTCTAGTACTTCATAGCTAAGATCAATTACTTGAATTTTTTCAGCAAGCTTTGCTTTAAGACTTTTAATCTCTTTCTCACTAGCTTTAATTTTTACTTTGTAACTATTTTCTCTAGCTTTAGTGAAATGATGATCATCTTTTAATGTTTTAAATTGCGCATCCAAACTAACAAACTGATCAGTTATAGTTGTCAGTTGTTCAGACAGATGTTCACACTTAGTACAAGGGAGTTCCCAGCCGGATCTACACGAGATATCACGTTCTACGTAGGTGCGGAATCCCTACGTAAGACGTTACGAGCGTAGAAGACTATACGATTAAACACGTTACAATAAACACAAACACGTTATATTGCAACCGTAAACACGTGATACTATGATCACTGAATACAAACTCTCTGACTCGAATACACGAATAACAAACTGAATGAACGAACTCTCTCAAAACTTGTTTCTCAGCCGTAACCTAGCTGAATAAATAGGCGACAACTTCGCCTGGTAAGTTCAGGCGAAGTTGTTCCTAACTTCGCTTGTCTAACAAGTTCGCCCATATCAGCGAACTTTTTAGCAACTTCGCTTACATACAAAACATAAATCTAACTAACACGATTACAGACACTTGACACTGAACTACTGATATCATGCACCAACAGGGCTTGAAACCAACCGGCCTTGATGAGAAGGTTGCTAAGGAGGTGCTTGAGTCCTGGTCGAAAAAACGATCCCGCTCCGGTGATAGTGAGGAGACCTTACCTGGGGGAAGCGACGGGTCTCATGTGCAAGCCTTGAAAGCTCGGCTGTTGCTGATGTTGTTTCACAGGTCAAGAAGTCAAAGAAGGCTAAGGGTGGTAAGGCTAGTACCTCAAAGCCTGTTGCTGATGTTTAAACACTTTACTCGTAGCTTTCTTAGCACAATGTTATGTAATCTTGAACAATATAGGTTTGGCATGAAACTCTTAAAGTTTCTGCCTTGTGGTTGTGTTTGGCCTTTATGGCCCTTGAACATTTTCTTGGGAATCCTTGTGATTTCCTTGTTTTAGCCTTAATTGGCTTATTATGTATGGATGCTATGGCCTTAGAATGGCCTTGTTTATGAACTTATGATGTTCTATGTGTGTGTTGATTGCTTGTCTTGTTAGTTTAATGTGATTTTAGCTAACTTTCCTTAAGAAGTTTTAGTGCTGAAGTCACTTTTAGCTTCAAGGCTTCATTAGGTAAAAAACACATGTTTGCTATCCTTTATATCACTACTTAGTGTATGTTTTTTGTTTTCGTAAACTTTTGGAGTTTAAGGAACGAATTGGTGTAGGCTGTTCGGACCTGTCTATGAGATTAGTTTTAGTTTAAAAATTTTCTAAGTCTCATGGAGTTGGATTGATATAGGTACTCACCCCTTATATAGGTCCATTTAACCCTTGAACCTATTGAGCAATGTGGCCTGGGAGTTCATCCCCTTACATGGACCTTGCCATGGAGTTTTTTGCTAGGTTTTCAACCTGATTATAGGATAGTAAAGACAAGTTATGACAAAAAGTTTATCATTCATTCAAGAGGTTGTTGTTCAAAAAAAGGAGAATTATACATCTCTTTAAATACATTCTTAGGTTTTGACTAGGCATAGAACCTTTTAAGGGTTTTGCCGTTCCAGTGTCTTAGAAGCTTTTTGCCTTCTGAGTCGGTCAGCTTGTAGGATCCACCCTTGTGAGCTTCGAGGATTGTGTATGGTCCTTCCCACTTTGGGCCGAGCTTTCCTTGATTCTCTTTCTTGCTGGCCTCATTGTTTCGGAGTACAAGGTCTCCAGGCTTGAAGCGTTCATGCTTTACTCTTGCATTGCAATAAGCTTCCATTTTTTGTTTGTACTTAGCCTCTTGTATCACGGCTTGATCACGAATTTCTTCGAGGAGTTGCAAATTCAACATGGTCTCATTGTTGTTTGATTCGAGGTCCATGTTGAGTGTTCTTTGAGTCACAACTCCGACTTCGGCCGGGATTACAGCTTCCGATCCGAACACTAGGCTGTAAGGCGTTCGTTTGTGACTTGTTTTTTCGGTTGTTCTTATTGCCCAGAGAACGTTTGGGAGTTCTTCAAGCCAATTGTTGTCATGCCTTCCCAGCCTTGATTTGATTCCCTAAACGATTGTTCTGTTTGTTCTTTCAACTTGGCCGTTGGATTGTGGGTATGCGACTGAGCTGAACACTTGAGTGATTCTGAATTCTTTGCACCATGTGCTAAAAGGCTTCTCAACAAATTGTTTCCCATTATCCGTGACCAACACTCCTGGCAGCCCATAACGGCAAATGATGGTTTCCCATACGAAGTCGATGACTTGTTTGCCCGTTATTTTTGCAAGTGGTTTGACTTCAGGTCACTTGGTAAAGTAGTCAACAGCTACTAACAAAAATTTTACCCCACCTTTGGCCTGTGGGAAAGGACCAACAATATCCATCCCCCACTTGTGAAAGGGCCAAGCCGAGGAGATGGGTACTAGATCGTGTTTAGGACTTTTGGGAACCGGTGCGTGAATTTGACAAGCTTCACATTTCTTGAGTTGTTCCGTTGCATCTCGGTGCATGGTGGGCCAGAAGTATCTGATGTTCATCAATTTTGCGACCATCGTTCTTGGCCCAAAATGATCTCCACATATCCCCTCGTGAACCTCTTTGATCAGATATTGACTTTGTTCGGGGCCTACACATCTCAGTAGTGGTGCAAGGTAAGCCTTTTTATAAAGCGTTTCTCCTTGCAACACATACTGTCTTGATTTGATTCGAACCCTTTCTGCCTCAGTCTGGTCCAAAGGTAACTCACCATTCTTGAGGAACCTTTCTATGGGAGTCATCCAATTGGGACCTTCTTCAGTGATTACATCTTGAACCTCCAATTCTTGAATTGAAGGAGTTTTCAGCACTTCCACCAGTACTTTCTTGGTGAGGTGTGCAAAAGTGAGGGATGCTAGCTTGCTTAGGGCATCAGCTTTCTTGTTTTATGATCTTGGGACTTGCTTGATAGTACATTCTTGAAATGTGGTCATTAACCCTTTTGCCTTTTCACGGTACTTCTTCATGTTGGACTCTTTTGCAATATAGCTATCATTGACTTGACTTGAAACAAGCAACGAGTCTGTGAAGACTTGTAACTTTTGGATCTTCATCTCTTTGGCAATCTTCAGACCAGCGATCAATGCTTCGTATTCAGCTTCGTTGTTGGTGGTCTAAAATTCAAGTCGAAGAGCATATGTAAATTCTAACTCTTCAGGGTTGATTAAAACGAGCCCAACTCATGACCATTCGATGCTGGAAGCCCCATCGGTAAAAAGCTTCCAGGCTTCTGGGTCAGAAGGTTCAGTGGCAGTTGTGTGTATTTCAGGAATGACTTGCTTCGGGATTTCCACAATGAAGTCCGCCAAGACTTGGACTTTTATAGCTTTTCTTGGGACATAGGTGATGTTATGTTCGCCTAGTTTCACAGCCCATTTGGCCAATCGGCCTGAATTTTCAGGTTTTTCAAGCACACTTTTGATAGGTTGGTCGGTGACTACTTGTATAGGGTGTGCTTGAAAGTACCTTCGAAGCCTTCTGGCCATTTGAATTAAGGCCAGAGCAAGTTTTTCCAAAGGAGGATATTTGATCTCTGCCAGTTTTAGCGTTTTACTAAAGAAATAAACGGGTACCTGAACTTTGTCTCGTTCGATGGTTAGAACCGCGCTTAATACTTCTTCAGCGACTGAGAGATAGACAGAGATCAGTTCTCCTGTTTCAGGGGCTGCAATAGCTGGAAGTGAAGCCAAATGTTGCTTCATTTGGTTGGAGGCTTCCTCTGCTTCCTCCGTCCACCTGAAATCTTTCTTGTTGGTGCAACCCTTTAGCGTTTTAAAAAAGGGTAGGGACTTCTCAGCAAGCTTGGAGGTAAAACGCTTCAAGGCTGCAAGCCTTCCATTCAGACTTTCCACTTCTTTTTTGCTTTGTGGAGATTTGGTTTCGAGAACAGCCCTGACTTTGTTGGGATTAGCTTTTATGCTTTGTTTTCCCACAATGTGTCCCAAAAACTTGCCTTCTTCGAACCCGAATGAGCACTTTCCCGGGTTGAGCTTCATGTTGATCTTTCTCAAGCTTTGGAAGGTTTCTTGTATGTCTTCAAGCATTTGATGCTCGGTTTTTCTCTTGATTACTAGATCATCGACATAAGCTTCCAAGTTTCTGCTGATTTGGCTAGAAAATGCTTTGTCGATCAAACGTTGGTAGGTTGCACCGGCGTTTCGTAGGCTAAAGGGCATCTTTTGGTAACAGAAGATACCCTTGTCTGTGTGGAAAGCAGTTTTTTCTTCATCTTCCTCTTTCATGAGAATCTGATGGTAACCCTTGTAAGCGTCAAGGAAACACTTAAAAGGATGACCGGTTAAAGAGTCGACCTTGAGGTCCATCTCGGGTAAGGGATAGAAATCCTTTGTACATGCTTTGTTTAAGTCTTTGAAGTCGATGCACATCCTCCAAGACTTGTCGGGCTTTCGAACCATGACTGGATTAGCCACCCAAGATTGATACTTGACCTCACGTAGGATCCCAACTTGTACAAGCTTTTCAACTTCTTGGCATGCTGCCAAGCTTCTTTCAGGAGCCAGGCTCCGTTTCTTTTGGACAACAGGCTTGACGTCAGGTGATATTTTTAGCTCATGCTCTGCAATGCTTCGAGGGATGCCGATCATGTCTTCCGGGCACCAAGCAAAGACATCGTTGTAACATACAAACAGTTTCTCAAGGTGTGAGAGAGTTTCTTTAGAAAGGTTTGTGTTTACTCGTACCTTTTGTTCAGGGAAACTTTGGGTTTATGATCAAGCCTTGTTCTTCGTTTTCACTTTTTGAACTCTCCCCTTCAACCGTGTAAATCTCGTGGGAAGGTTGAAGGGTTGCGATTCCCCTGTCAGTTGGGAACTTCACAGCACATTGACCAACTGAGACAACCATGTTGAACGCACACTGTCCCGGCCTTCCTATGATCACATCATAGTTGGAAGGTATGTTGATAACCACAAAAGTGAGTGGTTTAGTTTTCTTCATCATGCTTTCATTAAAACAGACATCAAGGGTTAGTTGGCCTAGAGGCTTCAAGGGTACATCGGCGATACCTTTTATAGAAGACCCGGAGGGTTGAAGCTTTGAACGTTCTTCTTTGCTTAGTTGATTGAAGAACCTTTCATACATGATCTCTGTGGCCGCCCCTGTGTCGATGTAGGCTTTGCTTGTTTTGAGTGTTCCCACGTTTGCTTCTACCACCAAAGGGTTTGAGAGTAAGTTACCTTGAGGTGGTGGGAAGCAGACACATTGAAGCTCCCAAGCCTCCAAGCGTTGTCGTTTGCAGGAAACACCATCGTCTATATTCACCATATTCACCTCTTTGCTTTTTCTTTCAGCCATCTTTTCTTTGACCCCTTTCACCAAATGAGCCAACTCTCCAGACTTAACGGCTTCCTCAATTCTTCTATTGAGTTGAAAGCAATCGTTGGTGTGGTGACCTTTTTCTTCATGAAAATCACAGAATTGGGTTGAGTTTTCGTTTTTCTTGCTCTTGGGCAAGGGTCGAGGAGGTCGGAAGTTGTGTTTCACCTCTTCTGTGGCAAGGATATCCTGAGGGGTTTTGGTTAAGGCTGTGAAGTTCACAGTCTTTTCTCTGCTTGGAGGGTTCCGACCTTCAGGCCTTCGTTGATCTGAACTCTTTGGGTATTTATCGTAAGGGTTGTAGTTCCCTTTCTTTCGGTTGGGGCTGTTGCCTCGCCAACTAGTAGCTCTTTTTCTTTGTTCTTTGAAATCGACAGCCTCTTCGCCTCGGATATGAGCTTCAGCTCGCTCAAGAGCTTCTTCAAGGGTTTTAGGTAGTCACTTGTTAAAGTCCTTTGTGAGGTATTTGGAGGTGATGGCGTTCATGAAGCCTGCAACCCTCATTTTTTCGTCAGCCCCCACATATTGTAACCCTTCTTTTTTGTACCTTTCGATAAAGTCTCGAAGGCTTTCATCATCTTTCTGCTTTATCTGGAAAATGACCGTGGCATCCTTGACATACCTTCTTTGTTGTGAAAAGTGGGCCAAGAACCCTTTGCTCAGATCATCGAAGCTTCGAACGCTTTGAGCAGGAAGGTCATTGAACCATATCCTGGCTGATCCGACTAATGTTTGCATGAACATCAAGCAACATTCAGCGTGGGACCATTTTTCAATTCTGGCCGCCCCAGTGAAGACCTGGAGGTGGTCTTCGGGATCCTCAGTCCCATCATATGTTTTTATATGGGGTGGCATCTTGATCTTTGTTTGAGAGTCATAGTCGGCAATTTGTTGAGAGAAACAAGAAAGGTTGCCGGGTTTGTAAGGATTCGCAAGGTCTTCATCTACCCTTGTATTATGACTCGTCGTTCCCTGGTGAGTACCCAATGCTTGGTTGATGAGCTGGGTCCAAGGGAGGCGTGCCATCATTTGGGCTATCATCTAAGGCATGAGGTTGAAGCCTTGAAGGCTTTCAGGGGTTGCTGCTATTTGTTTTGTTCCCATGGGAGTGCTCATTGCAGCACTTCGAGCCAAGGGTAAGACCGACATGGCCTGCTCCCATGTAGTGGCTGTAGGGGGAACACTTGAAGCTGGTGACTGCCATATTTGGTCGAGAGTGGTTTCGTGTCCAAGGGGTTGTGAAGTGAACAAAGGGAAAGCCGTTGGGCTTGGTCTCCCATAGGTGTAGGGAGATGGGTTAAAGGGTTGACAGGTTACACTTGTACCAGCCTCTAAATGAGAAGCAGCAGGTTGTGAGCTGGTTAAAGGGGAAGGTGGACGTCCGAGTGACAGTGAGGGTTCATCGTCGTCGTACTCCAGCCTTAATCTTATCCCCTTTTCTCTTTCTTGGCTCACGTGGCGGTTAAGAAGATGTCTTAGTTGCAAAAAATGCCGTGACACACCTTCCATCGTCAAGTCGACACGTTCCGGGGTGTTCGTGACTCCTGCATGAGGAGAAGGAACCCCAGATCGTGAAGGAGTCGGAGTTCGAAAAGGTGAAAACTCGAGGAACAAAGGTTCCGTCGAGGTTCCTCCCGGAGTGGAGAAAATCGAGGTTGTCGTCGGAGTTTCTTGACCGGCGCTTGGTGTTGGTGTTCTTGACACTTGATTAACTTCTTCGGGAGATTCACTTTCTGTCATGGTGATGGAGCTACACTACTGGTCTTTATGATAAAGTAAGCGGCGTAGCCCCACGGTGGGTGCCAACTTGTTGCTACAACAAAGATAAGTCCATTGATAGTGAATAGACTGATTAGGCTAAAAGGCTTCAAGGGTTCAGATTAGCCTAACGCAGGTCGTGGTGTCCCTCTACGTTTGCAAAACGTAGAAGGAGGTTCACTAGTTAGTTGTTTGTTGTTATAGCTCACCAATGATCAAGAACCGTGATGTTTGGAATCAGTTTTGGAATGATGTTCTTGGTGAAGCTATGAAGATATTAAAGTAAGAAAGAAATAAGCTATGAGCATATTTCTCAAAGAAGAAGAGAAGATTAGGGAGATGGTGTTATCTGCCCAAATCTGGTGTGTTTGTGTTTATGTCTAAGCATCCTTTATATAAGTGAGGAGATGTAAGCCTTTTAGTTCAGATGTAACTAACTAGTTAGCCTCTTGTTTGCATAGAGAGTTGACCATTGTTGGGCGGGAAGCTTTGGACCGATGGTCCATAGATAAAATAATAATACTTTATCTGAATGTGTCCTTTGCTCAGAGGGGACAAGGATGTGAATAGTGATGTGACATTGTACTGTAGCACGTGGGTGCTTATTTACATAAGTTTAGGCGGGATTTGAAGCGTTTAACCTTTTAACCCTTTTAGCGATAATATGTTCCAGCCATTTTATTATTTCCTGGGGTTACCCAGGTCATCAATTATTATTATTGATATTATTATAAAATTATAGTTAACACCAACGTTATTTATCAAGCAATGAAGATAAAACGAATTGTAGTTGAAATCTAAACAATAATGTCACACATTATTGAACTTTTAATTCTTAAACTTTTATAACTTTTGATTATCGTTCCCTACCATTCATGATGAAGGATAATCGAAAGTGAACAAAATTAATGATAGAACAACCAATATTAACGGATAAACGCCAAGCATTAACCGCACTTGTGAATATAGTTCACGAAGATGGAAAATAGAAGATGGTAACAATAACATGGTTTATGCAAGTAATCTTTTTGACTTGTAACCATAAGGTCATATGTAGTGGGGGAGTTTTGGCTCAAAACGCCACGTACACCGCCCCCTCTTAGTTTTGACAAGCATTTTACAACTTTAAAGAGGATGCGTTTTGTGAGAATGGGAGAGAAAGAGGCCATGGTGGCCATGGTAATGATTGAATGAGAGTTGTGGATTTTTTTACGGCCACACCACTTTTTACAACTTTCAAATGCTGATAGGACCGCCACATGTTGTTAAATGCCCAAGAATGGAGAGTTTTGACTATGCATAATCTAAGCATATGCTCCATCATGATTTTGGTCGTTAACATATGTAGTTTTAAGTAGAAATGTATACAATTCACTTGTATTGATGTCTTTATGAAAAAGAAATAACGATGCTTTCTTTTGTTCTTTTTGGTCATTTCTCTCTTAAATATTAATAGTGAGATTAGATATAAAGGATGAGATGGGAATGCCTTTATGCTTTATTATAAAATCTAAATTGTTTTGCATTTTATTAAATTTTTGATCAAATGGTAACATGGGGAAAAAGTTGCACTAAGTAATGTGAATGTGTACCTTTTATCCCTCATTATGATGCTTCCTAAGTGCAAACGTCTTTTGTTTTATCTTATCTTCATATTATCTTTATCAAAAGCCTTTTTTGTTCAATGCAATGGATCGCATTACATCGTGTGTTACTATGTTAGGTTAATTACGAGTATTTCACAAATTGGAATTCGAAAAAATTATTAATTTTAAAAGTTTGTTTAAGAGCTTACTTTCTATTATAATTAAGAAGTAGCGGGTGTCTGATGTTATTCTAGCCTAGTGTCTTATTAGGGGGGAGGGGTGGTGGATGTGGGGGCATCACTCATCATACACCCCATCCAATTAAATGGTGCCACATCACAAACCCCAAATCCATCACATGTGATGGTTTTTTACTAGGGGTGGTGGTGTGGTGTGGTGGTGTGTGATGGATTTTTTTTGCAAGATTAAATGTTACAAAGATAAATAAATAAATAAAAGCCGACAAAAAAATGGTTGATATAGGCCTCGTCACGTTTCCGCCAACTTAGCCGACTTTTATATCATTTTTATAGCATTCAAAAGTTCAAGGTTTAATTCGTAAATTATTCTAAATTCTGTTTAAAAGAAATGTGAAAGTTAAGGGGTTAAATGTGTAAATTGTATTTAAAATATAATAATATAACACTAACAAAACGCAGCAATAGCACTCCTTCTTCCCTGTTATTTTTCCGGTGACCCATCACTTCCGGCGACGGCTCCCCCCAACGGTCATAACCACCCCCTCCCAACGGATAGATTTCTTGGTTTCCACCCCATCTCACGCGTGATGGCCATTACGCAAATCTCCTCCATTTCGCGTGACAAGGTAGTGGCGGCGGTGTGGAAAAACCCACCATGCATGATGGGAGCTCCATCACGCGGTGCCCCGTCCCCCTTAGTCTAATTGTTTTATTTTACTAAAAGTTTGTTGTTAAAGTAAAAATAATGAAAAGTAACCAGCAATTGCTCAAGACGTGAAGAAAACAAAATAAAAGGTGGCCACTTTAATGATTGTATTTCAATCATAGAAGTACAAATAAAACACTAACCAATTAAAAACCAACTTGTTATAACAAATGATTATAAATACCGACATCTCATTATGAAATTATACTTTTATCTACCACTTGATATATATACTTGTATATATGATCTTACCGTTTCACCTGCACCACTCAGGACGCGCTCGTTTTACGGAATGAAATTGATTGGAATTGGAATTTGCATATGATTTAGAATTTGAAGGAATTTGATTTAGAATCTGAACATTCCAATAGAAATTGGAATTGGGGGGAATTGAAATCCAAATACATTCTTAATGTGTTCGTTTGACAAATGAATAGAAATCAAGTTTTTTTTAACAATGACAACGGCGAAAACATTTTAGTTTTTTTAGATTTTTTGTTTTTTGTTTATATTTTGCGTTATGATTTTTTTAAGTTTTTTTTTTGAGTTTTTATATGGGTTTTCTATTAAGATTAAAAACCCCTCAAAAAAATATTCAAAAATAATAATAAAAAAATCATAACTCAAAATATAAATTAAAAACAAAAAACCTAAAAAAACTAAAATGTTTTGTTCGTTGTCCTCGTTAAAAAAAAAACTCGAGATTAGATTCCAATGAATTTCCTTGAATTCCTCCACATTTTGGAAGGATTTGAAATCCCTATATTTAAAGGAATTTGAAGGAATTGAATTCCAATTCCAATTCCAGTTCCAATTCTTTGAACCGAACACACCACAATGGAATTAAGATTACAATTCCAACGAAACGAACACGTCATGTCCTGAGATTTTAATTCCAATTTCTTTGAATTCCCACGAATTCCGTGAAACGAACATGCCCCTAGTATATATAGCCTATTTGTATATGTTCATTTGTATTTGGATATGAATATATAAAAGTTGCCTCTCCTTTCCTCTCTACTTTACTACACTTACAAAAAGTAATTTATTACAAATTCTAGAAGAGGGACTTTAAAAAGTTCGAAAGCATATTCTTTTTCTTATTGAAATTTACGGTTTCGATCATCTTTCTGAAATTAAAATTAGGTATAATGATTCCCCCAAGTGTCACTTGTTATTTTATGTGATTTGCATCTTTTTATTTAATATAATAATAACATAATATAGTTATGAAAATATGTCCTCCAGCCGAAGAAATCCATATCGTACATTAGTAAAACGAAAATGATTCTGTCAATCAAAATTATTAAATACAAATTCTTTACTTAACAAATATTTATATGCATGTACATCTCATATGACATTTGCAATACAAATTATGTACATGCACATCTCATATGACATTTGCACTTCTTGTGAAGATCAAACGAATCATTTTTTTGGCTGCCTCCAACTTTACGTTGCTAAGAACGACCAATGCCACACTATATTATTTTACATCTTTTTTACAACCTTCAGTGACATGCTCACGGAGTCTAATATATATGCGTAAGCATTTATTTATAAATTATAATTGGGCCCTTTAACAAATGAGGGCCCAAATCAATGTTTTTAGTAGCTTACCTACTGGGTAGGTACCGATTAAAAATAATGATTTTTATACATGTAAAACATTAAAAATTTTTTACAAAACTTAAGAATATTTGGTATGTTTAATTGTAGGCAATCAAAATATCCAATAGATAATATATAATTTTTTAAATTATGTGTCTTTTTCGTTTTTCTTTTTGAAATGTCATTGTAACTTGCAAGTGGAGGCTTCCTTTTAAATTATGTGGGTACTTGAAAGTGAAGATGAGCTAAGTTTCTTTCGAGGCCAAAAAATAAAATTGACCCTTCCTTCACGTTCAACCTTACATGTTTTTTTTTGAATGGCAAATTGGCTATTTCTTAAATTGTTGCCATTGAATATTTCACATTTATCAAACTTAAAAAAAAAAAAAAATCTTTTCAATTGTGGGTATTGGTTTGATCCAAAATTAAAGCTCAAATAATCATGTTATACAATGATTATTTGCAAATCAGTTGTAAATGTTTGTGAATTATACTTTAAGGGTGCTATTACACATGTTCAACGATTCACACATCATCCTCCGGTGTAATTCATGCTTATATCAGTATATGTTATCGACTAGGCTAGTTGTCTGGATGATCGTTGATGACCACATGATATTGTGTATTAATTATGTATTTATTTGGACCCAATCTTGTTAGTTGGGGACTTATATGACACAACATGCACATGCTTGATTTAGTAGGCAAAGCGTCGTGTTTTTGTTCACGCTACTGTTAAGCATAAAAGATTACATGTGCTCTTCGCCTATACATGAATTACATATTCCTCTTAAGATTCCACTGACTTTGTCGAGTGACAAGATTTGAGTTGCCTTCATAGAAGTCGATCTCGTGTTTTATCAACGCACAAAATACACTGATATTATCAGTTTGTTGATTTGTTGACGTTTAGCTTAAGAGGGCTTATAATGGTGATGCAAATCCTTTTTGTTGACCTTGACTTAGCTTCTCTTGATTTTCTAAATGTTTCGGACTTTCGGTTTCTATCTAATCTTAGTCTATAAATAGTAACATAGACTCTTGATAGGAAAAGTAATACTAAATAGTCTCTCGCCTTTAAACTATGGTTGTCAGTTCGTGTCTTAACATGTTTAACAGGTTAGAGATGACACGCATAATACAATTATCAAACATGAAAATGACTCTTTTAACAATTGATTTTGGTGATTTAAGCATGACAGTTATACGTTTTATGTACTAAGAAGGAGAAATAATGTATTCTAGCGTCCAAATTTTAATTATTTTTAGAAAGGTATAAAATGATGTAGCACATTTTTTTTCTAAACAAGTCTTATCGTGTCTAAACAGATGCCTATTATGACAGCTCTACTTTAAACCTCATTAACTTAATTTGACCAACACCAATATATCGTTAGTTTTTAGAACAGTGTGTAATGGACGAGTTTTAAAAATACAAAACAAACCGTAATATTTGATGAGCTTTCACATATAAGTTTGCTAACTATACGTAATAAATTGTATTTACAAAACACAATTTTTTAGACTTTCTATAAAGATATTACATTGTTTTTAAACCATACACGTGGATCTAAAAGGCGCCCATTATAGCTTTTTTGCATCTTGACATTTTTTGTGATAAAAGTCACGAGACTCATGATATGTCTTCCACTAGACCAAAAGCATAAAAAATAGCTTTTAAATTTTATTTACGTATTTAACCAAAACATATATATCAAACTTAATGTGTGTGATATTACACGATCGATGTAACATCCTTTTAACTATTATTGTAGGAGAGTATTTTAAATTCATCATCTTCAATAACAAATTATTAATCATATTGAGCTTAAGTTCTAATACATGCAGCCTACAAATATTAATTGCTCTTGACAAGTCTTGTCCAAGTTAATATGACACTATTAAAAAAACATATGACACTATTTTACGAGAAATACATCAAAAAGTTGGGTTTACAATAACATTTGCCCTAAACAAAATACCAACACGAACCTTGTTATAGCAAAACTATAGGTTCATGTAACTTGCACCCGGAACATCAACATACCTCCTAGAAAGAGATACCAACAATTAAGTTGTCGTTGGAAATTGGAATGCCATGTAGTTTCATTAGTTTCTAATATGTAGGATTAATATGAAGATGTTTAGACGGTTTATTAGGTTAGCAAGAGATGGGGTTAGATTCAAATACCTATCTTATCTTTTTTACCTAGAATCAAATTACATGCACAACAATTAACATGACTCTTCTAACTTTAACCTACAAATTCAAACGCATATAACGTTAAAACCACATAAAACACTTGTACATAATACTTAAGTGTAACACATACCCCATCATTCTTATTCACCTTCTCTTCAACTAAATCAACAAAAAATTATATACAAACATGCAGTTTTCACAAATCTTGGCATAACATTGCTTTAGAAAATAACGTGTCTAAATATCAAGACTTAAGGGCTTTACAAAGCCCAATGAAACATTTAAGATAGAGGTGTATAAATCGGGTTTTTTTTCTAATACCCAGTTTCGGATATGACCAGGTATTCAAAAATTGTGGCATACTCCTGTGGGGTTTGGGTTCATATATCATCTCCAAAAATCATACCCTATATACAAGAATTCGGGCCGGGTATAGAATCGAGTATTCTAAAACTGGGTACTTGAATACCCTATTTACTTTGGGTTTTTAAGGAGCTGCATTTTTTGGGGTGTTTTCGGGTGTTTTAAGGTATGTTTTAGGTATTTTTGGGTATTGATCAGACATTTGATAAACCCGGTTTTGGGTAATGGAAAATCCCGGTTTCGATTTTTGGGTATTATTGGGTATAAATCATGTCTGGTTCTAGGTACGAGTTTGAGTAATAAAAACCCGGGTATATCGGGTTTAGGTTTAGGGTGTGTTTGGGATTCCTTATTTAAGTCCAAAAGGACTTTATGTGAAAAAGAATTATAAACTTATGACTTTTTGAGTAGGAGTTTGTATAAAAGTGTTTGGATTAAGTTATGTTAATAAGTTGTTTTTTTAAGGAGTGTTTGGGAATATTATACCCTTTAAGTTAATAAGTTAGATAATCATAATTTTTCAAAACCCTCTTATTTTGCCTTGACCATAAGTTAAAAACCATAAGTCCTTATGGTTTGCCAAACACCTCTTACACATTATTAACTTTTTCAAAAAGTTTATAAGTTATAAGTTGATGTAAATAAGGAATCCCAAACACCCCCTTAATTTAAAGATTTAAAGTAATTAAGTGATGGGCCTTCTTCCAAACAAAATAAACCACCATGATGGGCTAAAAGCCCAGGGGCAAACTTTGTAAAACCCTAGCATAAGCTTCTTCATCTCTTCAATCATCTCACACTTTCAGTAAACCCTAGCCTCCAATAACCAACCATGCCTCCAAAGTTCGATCCATCGCAGGTAGTCGAAGTGTACGTCCGAGTCACCGGAGGCGAAGTCGGCGCCGCGAGTTCACTCGCTCCTAAAATCGGCCCACTCGGTCTGTCACCAAAGAAGATCGGAGAAGACATCGCGAAAGAAACCGCCAAGGACTGGAAAGGCTTACGTGTCACCGTCAAGCTCACCGTCCAGAACCGTCAGGCCAAAGTCTCCGTCGTCCCGTCCGCCGCCGCGTTGGTTATTAAAGCGTTGAAGGAGCCGGAGCGTGATAGGAAGAAGGTGAAGAATATTAAGCATAGTGGAAACATATCGCTTGATGACGTCATTGAGATTGCTAAGGTGATGAGAGGTAGGTCTATGGCTAAGGAGTTGCAGGGGACTGTGAAGGAGATATTGGGAACGTGTGTTTCGGTTGGGTGTACGGTCGATGGGAAGGACCCTAAGGATTTGCAGCAGGAGATAGCTGATGGTGATGTTGAGGTTCCGACGGATTGATTGATCGAATCGGTTCGGTCGAGTAAGTTTTATTTTATGTAGGTTTTGAGTTTCCGGTTTTGTCAGGATTGTTATTTGTTTTTGGAGATGTTTGGTTAAGTTACTCGGTTTAATCTCGTTGAATGATGATTTTATTTTTGAATATTTTTAATCGCGTTGAATGTGATTTAGACATTTAGTTGATTGAATTGTTGTGAATTAAGTGTAATTGATTAGTTAGAATACTGAACAATAAGCGGTTTAGAAATTAGAACATTTGCTACAAGTTTAGACCACTTCTAATGTGAGGTGTTCGAATACGTTCTCTTTCTAATGTGAGAACTTGTTTCTACGGCGAGGTTTGTAAGAGATTAAGGAACTTTCAACGTCCATGAAATTTATGTTATTGGTGTGGAGCAGGTTGTGCAAAGTGCAATCGTGGACAGTGGGAAGGAATTGGAGAATTGTCTAACGTGAATAGATTGACTAATCTAGTAGTTTAGATTAGACGTTTCTCTAGTTCCGCTCTTTTTGTCGACGGTTGTCTTTGCAGCCTTGTTTACATCTACACCTCCAACTTTCAAGGATGTGGGTAGTTTTCTCTTCTTTTACACAACTCGTAGTCTGCATCTGTTATCGCATATAAGCTAAATCTATTCTGTTAACATTTCTAGCTAGGTTAGATGTCTGTTTTGTTAATTTTAGCTAGGTTAGACGCTTTTTTCACACCACGGATCAACGTTCATGTAATTATGCAATTCTTTATTCTAAGTAGTGAATGACACTGCATACATTGTGATCATTCTAGTTGCGAATGGTTATAAACAAAGATTACTAGAACTCAAACCTTTGCAGTTACACCTAGTGTTGAGTATGGTTTTGTTACAGTCTAAAATTTGTAGTAGTTGAAGATGCTAGTGCACTCGAGGCACAGGAAAAACGCTAGCTATGAACAAGAAAGACATAATGATAACATAAAAAATTGTGAATTAGGCATTAAAATCAATGCTTCATTCCTCTAATTTGCTTTTCTGGTTTTGCATGTTTCATTCATCTCATCAGTTGACAGGTTCTGTCATTCTATCTTTCCAAAACAAAATAAATTTTTGCATCCAGGCATGTCTGAACTCATGCTTGTTTAAACTGAAAACTTGTTGGAGTTTGCATGAATGTCTGAATCAGTTTTGACTACCTAGATAATTGTTGTTAAGGTTTTTAGATTTTTATAAGCGATTGTTTTGGTTATGCACAGTTTGATTTGTTCGGTTATTGGAAATGATTGTTCAATTAGACGGGAGTGATCCAAACGAATTCTAGTTAGCAAGTTCAATTATACTTTTAAGTCAAGTAAAATGTTAACAACTAGGTGGTTTCCCTTGTGTGTTGTAGTGAGAAACATGTATAATAAGTTTATATACAGAAATATTGGCTTTAGTTAAACAAGAATCTTGTATGTTATATGGAAAATGTTAAAAACAATTCCATTAAATGTATGTTAGTGTCAATGTTAAAAGAATTGCGATATACAACAATGTTAGAACAGTTTCATTTTTTAGTCTTGTGATGCAAACATCTGATCATGTATCTTCTTTTGTCCGCGTCAATATACATTGCATCTTTTGTATGATACAAAAACCATGTTTATTATACATTTCGGATGCTAAAAAGGTATGCACCCATTATAATTGACATAAGTTTGAGTTGTATTACAAATAAATAAAAAAAGGGATACATTGTATTGACAACTAAAATTAAGCGAAGATAAATTCTCTCGACGAATACTGTTATTCATTATTTATAATACAATACAATGTTTAAATGACTGTAATTTGATGATAAAGTTTGGGCACTGATCTTTAAAG
This sequence comes from Bidens hawaiensis, assembly GCF_021521415.1. NCBI lineage: Eukaryota > Viridiplantae > Streptophyta > Magnoliopsida > Asterales > Asteraceae > Bidens > Bidens hawaiensis. The sequence goes on from NW_027491730.1 coordinate 494,704, forward strand.
TCAGCCGGTTCATTTCATAACACCCATTTGCTAAGTGCTAGACGCAAACGCGACCATTTGTTTGTGTCAAAAGTAGACATACTCTCGAATTATAATAAGTTGAGAATCTCAACGTCACAAACCAACCATGTATAACAGTTGATCACTTGATCTTATGATTTTAAACATCTTCAATATGTTTGGATCATTATCATGAATAAACCCACAAATGCATAACTTCCCTCTTGAATGTATTTAATGATGAAAACGGTCACTACACGAGTTCATGTCACATAACTGTATCAGTTGTATGTACGTGATACCCAGATGAAATGTGAGCACCGAGCACATGAGTGCTGCTTCACGTATGTCATGACTTTTTAGCTTTAACCAATTGAAATAAAGTCTAATATGCAAGTTAAAGCAGATGCATACTATAAATTCATGCATCTCAAGTCGATGCATCTGTTATTAATTTGATTCGAACGAGTATAGATAACAAACACAATACATTAATAAATTAAATTTTGATGAAACTTTTTGATATTTTTCATCAATATACAAATCTAAATGAATTTTGGCACTACATTCTTATCTCAACAAAAGCTGCAGGATCATCGCATTATCATCTTTCCTTGATATCAAACTTACCTACTTCTCTCGGCTTCTGTATCTTCAGTTTCAGTCCTCTGTGGAGGAACATCAAAAGATGGTGAGGATGCAGTTTGGGCCCGTCTTGGTGGCGGCCGTAAAACAATCTGGGAATTCATTTGCTGATCGGACATGTCACTGTCAGGCCACCATCGTCGTTTTAATCTAATAATCTCAACAATAATGGAGCTACCGCACATTGCAACCCCACACCCTGCAAATGTTGCTAGAAGAATCGACAAAACGGGCTGCACATGAACCTGAAAACGCCATTTAAAAGACTGTTACACAGTTAGGGGTGGAATCTTTTGACACAGCCCGAAACACGACCCAAAAACAACACGGAAATAATCAGGTTTTGGGTTGGCCTGTTTACTTAAACGGGTTGACATGTTTAACATATTTATTTAAATGGGTTAACCTGTCAACCTGGTTAGCTAACGGGTGGCAATTTTTGATACAACCCGAACACGTCACGAAAATAATCAGGTTTTGGTTTGCGTGTTTAACTCATTTAGAAACGGTTCGGGTTTGGGTTGATCTGTTTAATTACAAGGGTCGTGTTTGGTTAATATGTTTAATTAAACGGGTCGTGTTCGGTTGACATGTTTAGCTAAGCAGGCCGTGTCCAGTTGACCTATTTAATTAAACGGGCCGTTTTAAGGTTGACTTATTCAAAAAAACGGGTCGTGTTCAGGTTGACTTGTTTAATTTAACTAGTCATGTTCGGGTTGACCTATTTAGTCAAACAAGTCGGCCCACTAACCCGTTCATGACCCATTTTACCGATGTTTTACAACCCACCAACCCGATCAACATGTTATAAAGCTTGATTATTACCCGCCAACCCGTTTGATACGTTTAGAAAAATGGGTTAAACGGGTTGTTTTCAGGTTACACAATTTTAAGTTTGTGCTGGTTAGGATTCATGTAATTTACACTAACAAAAATATGGGTCGTGTTTGGGTTAAATATTTCAACACATTAACCTCTGACACGATTAACACCACTAATTAAAGCATTACACAATGAGTGTGTTTTCATGTGAGTTTGAAAGAAATGGATGAACTTTGTAGGTTGCTTACCACAGAGTAGAAAATATGCGCGAATATAACAACAAACGCGAACTGAATTGATGCATATAGCCACACAAATCTTCTTCCCACTGTAAAGATATCAGAACCTTATAAAAATATGTAATAGAGTGGTGAAGCTAAAATATGAACACCAAAGATTGACTCCTTACCCATGGTTGAAGAGGTCATGGATGAAAGAAGGCCCAAAACACACGAAAATGGAAGAGAGAGCGCGATTGCACTCGTACCCATGTTCCCAACCTTCATACGAAATGTGATTTTGTTAAGATTCTATATTGACTATCATGTAGCTGGCTTGGATCAACTTGTTTATCTTAATGAGTTGAAATGTCGAGTTTGGTTTTGGCTTGTCAAAAGCATGAGCCTAAAGTCTGCTCGTGTATCTTAACGAGCTCGTTTTTCATATAAAACCACTAAGATACTTGAAAACTTGTGAAGACCACTTGTAAATATTAACTTTTTAAAATTTTTAAACAAGCCAACAAGCCAGCTAATGAGCGAGCCACAAGGCAAGCCGACCCTGCCTAGGGCTCGACTCGTTTGAACACAGATGACCAGCTTTCTTAAGAGTCTCACCAGAAGCTGCTCAATGAAACAGAAGTAAGCCAACATGCTAACAATAACAAGAATCGGTACTTCTTGCCACACCCTATAAACATCACTGCACAATTCAAAAAACCAAATTAAAAAAAAAGGTAAAAAGTGGCAATCCGAATAATGTAACTAACTTACCCGTATCCGGTTACTTCCATGGGGCTAGATCTACTTGCACCAACACTTCGGTTTCTAACGCAGCTGTGTATCTTTAAAAGTGTAACGGGCAAGTTCTGCACGTCTTGATGACACACATCACATGTCTTGTTACCTTTGATACTAAACCATTTAACCGCACAGTCTTTATGTGCTAACGCGAGCTCCCCTTTGCAACTGCATTTCATTTTTAGAGTTTCACCGCCTTCGCATAATTCAACCATACATATCCTGCAAACAGCTTCTTCTTCGGGTATGTCTTCACCATCACCTTCTTTGGTATCTAAATAATAATAGACATTTGTTCACATAAATTATATAAATCGTGTTATATATGTAAATATGACTAGAGGTTCAAGATGTACTAATTATTTGATGGGAAAATCATCAAAAGAGGCATATTAACTCATCTTTTTTTTTTAAAGAAACCGGCATAGACTTTTAGCCTTTTAAAAATAGAAATATTTAAAACCAACTAATCACGCAACGCCAAGTAAGTACAACCAGCTAACAAGGCTAGTTTTCAGGTAACACAATAAACCTTGAAAAGTACTACGGGCCCACGAAAACGACCAATCATATCAATGCACATGTAAAAGCTGGCCAAGTTTTAGCCATTCTTTACACATGTATTGATTTAATCGGTTGTTATCACTTTTCAAGGTTAGCCACTTTATTCGTCGGTGCTTATTTGGCGTTGCCTGATTGATTGGCTTTGGATGTGCCTAACTTCTATAGGGCTAAAAGTCAATGTCTGTTTTTGCAAAACGACAGGTCAAAATGTTGATATTCATGATGTTCCCTTATTTAATTACCCGTGTCATGAGTTGGAGAAGGGGTTGGTGTAACGGTATCAGGATCTTTAACTCGTGGAGTTGAAGGAATCACGCGGAAAAAGGAATCCATTCGCTTGATGCTTGTGTCTTCATTTAGGACCGGGACCGAAAGTGATCGGGCTATATGTCCTTGGACTTTAGTCTACACATGAAACAGTTAACATGTTAGTAATGATTACTTATTGTGTCTAAAACCGAATTTTCGGTTTTTGGTTTGATTTGTGTCTAAAACCGAAACCAACCCATGCAGCCTCCTTATTAGTCTATAACATATTACATACCTCCAAATTAAGTGAACCACCCGAGTTTCCAAGTACAGATTCTTGATCCGATTGTGCAATGGGAGTAACCGGCAAAGAAGATGTCCTCTGAGGGGCAAACATTTTAGTAAGTGACCATGATCTCGGGATCGAGGCTGCTGGGATCACATTACCATCATTCCTTTCGGTATCTGGAACCGTATTCCTGTTCATAAAGTTCAGTTTTGGCAGTAAACTTTTCATTAAAGATTTGGTTCTTGTTGAACAGCTAGCAGAAGCTGCTGCATTTGCAGTCATCAACGGCGGGCTTTGGTTTAGATTAAAGTTTACTCTTCTAGGAGTTGGAGTCGGTGTTGAGGCGATCTTGATTTGAACGGATTCTTGAGATGAAGATGGTTGTGATGCTGATGTTCTTGATGGTATTTCAAGAAACAAGTTTTGTTTTTTCCAGTTTTTTGTATTTGATGGTTCAGTGGATATTTCTTGTTCAACCTGAAAATGATGAAGATAAATAATGTGACATTTATATCAAGAAAGTGTTGAAATGATGGGAGTGTGTGTGGCATTGTGTTAAGAACATGATCATGTGATTATTGTGTTTGGATATAATGAAAGTTACTCAGATAAACTAATGTTGAGTATATAAATGTTTAGGGGTTGGTGTAAATTTTTGAATAATAAGAATGTATTTAAATACTCGAAAACCTTAACCCGAGGGGTGTGCATGAAACCAAGATATCTTATCCGTAACCAATATAACCAACATAACCAAACCCAGCCCAAAACCAATGGTTGGTTTTTATGTTTTACCAAACACTGAACTTTTAGTTCGGTTTCGATTTTGTATGTAAAGAAAATTGAAAAACCTAACTGAAACGTAAAAACCGAATTGGCTTTTATAATCAAACCGAACCCTTAAGAACCGAAAAAACTAACTTTGTTATTGAATTTACAGGCTAAAATTAGTATTTTTATTTTAATGTTTATAAAAAGAACAATAAATGGTGTATCCCAAATATTTTGTGGTCAAATGTGTAATACTCCGTTACTCATAATTCAAAAAAGAAAGGACTTTCCGGCCCAATTTTGTTATTCGGTTTATTTTTTGATCCAAAGATTTCAAGCCCAAATGACAAAACTGAAAAAACCGGAACCAAAAACGAACCCACTGAGAAACCAAAACCTTAATCAAACGGTTTTCAAAAGGCCAAGAACTTACTATTTGGTTATTGATTCGGTTTGAGGTCAAAACAACCAATGCACACCCCTAATCAAATCTTTAAACAACAAAACACTATCCTGTACAATTTCATGACTATGATTATTCCATATCATGTAATCATTTTTTAAAAACGCAATATCAAACACCCTCTATAGCTAACGACAAGGAATTCGTTAACTTTAAAACTAATAAGAAACCCCACATGTAAAAACTAGTTTAAATTACAAAAACAGTATACAACTTTTGGTTCTTTTTGAAGATTTGTTTGATATATAAATGCAATCCATATCATTCTGCACTAACATGAGTAAACATCAAATATACCAAAATTTTAAAGTTGTATAAAGTATTCACAAGGATCCATAAGTTGGATCAAAAGTAAGAATACTTTCTCAATGTAAAACAAGAATTAGCCTTTTGTAGTTGCTTTTACTCCCACGTTTTAGGAGCTTTTAACCAAAGATTGTTGATAAAAAGCCGATACCTAATACGCGCATAACAAACCGTTCACATATCTAGCAAAAATCAGTGAATCACCCTTGTTCGACCGAAAAAGGGTTAGGATTGTAACATGTTTTTGATCATTAAAAGTAATGATTTCACTTTCTTTAAAAGTGGAAATCATAAGTTGACATAACATGTTTTGGTTTGGTATATGTTGCAAGTGAAGTGCCAACATAATCTGTGTTGTTTGAAAGCAACTATCATGAGGATACAACTATATAAGTCCTGAAACTTAAGTTGCATACTTAATGATGGAAGTTAGTTATAAAGATTTCAAGATTTATAAAAAAGTAAAGGAAAATTAAGATTTAAGAGAAAGAAAGTGTTTTATGTCCAGAACAACTTTTAGTAAAAGCATCAATTTATTGTTCATGAGAAAATTCTTTTTAAAGAATCTGAAAAACTGAAAAAGTGACATGACCTAAAAAAGGCAACTAGTTCAAAACACATGGCACTGAAATTAAAGTTTGGACCTAACTTAATTGATCTTCCTAAAACTTTAAAACTGTAATAAAAATAAGGTAAACATGTAGGAAAGATAAATTTTGTATTAGTTTTTATGGTCAAGACAAGGTAATTTTAATATTAATTTTTACGGTTTAACGCAAAATTATCGTTGATAAAGTAATTGAAGAGGATTTCCTATCGTGACCGGCCCGGTTAAAAGGTTTTGGTTCTTTATGCAAACTTTAGCTTCAAATCATCAAACAAATATAATATTTGAGCAAAATGCAATGAAATTGAAAATACCCTCATATAGCATCCAAATAACCATATTATGAGCACAAATTTTGTTTATTTCTTATTATAATAACTGATATTAGAAACAAATATACCCACATGATAAAAACTTAAAAAGATTATAACTTTAGCAATATATATCTAGATTATGCATGATTTAGTGATTTGCATAATAAAAAGAAACCAAAATCAATAAGGAAGACAGTGAAAACCAGCCTTGTGAATAGGTATGACAACTTGTTGACTATGTGATGAACTTTAATCATCATGGGCTTCAGCCACAACCATGGTCTTGTTATTATCTTCAGATTTCATGATGATTTGTGATAAAGTTTTGATTTTTATTGGACACTCAGAATCTGAAAGTAAATATATGTTGAAGAAAATTGGTTAAAGAAGAGAGAGAGAGAAGAAGAAGAGTCTTTAATGGCATGAAATCACAGAGATGATGTTTTGGTGTTGGTGTCATTTAAATCCCACAAATAATAATAATAACAGAGGCATGGGGCTACTTCAATACTCACATCCTTCTATGTTATGGCTTTCTTGACACAAGTCAACATCAAACTCTTCCAAAAATATATATATTAATTTTTATATATATAACAAAAGAAATTGTGTCCATCACCAAAATTTTGACAATGATGTCACAATAGCTTAGTTGAGAATTCTGTTGAAGTTACTTTCTTTTACCTAACCAAAAGTTGAAATGGGACTTCTTTGCTCCTGAGTAAGGTGTGTAGAGTAAGCAAGTTCCCTTTATATAATAATGGTTAGTGTTCCAATTATTATTTTTATTTACTCTCAAGTTAAGAAACTAGAACAAACACAATTATCAATTATGTATGATTGACTTAAGTAAATAAACTACAATTCACAGAATAATTTAATAATAAATTAAAAACATTTGAGATTAATTTGGATATTAGTAGACTATAATTATTTTTCTAAAACAACAATTTACACACTTTGTAACTCAATCAATCAATCTAGTTCTAAATTCCATTTTCTTTTGATAACCAAAGGACTTGAACCCTCACCATTCAAAAAGATAAAGACTTTAGTTATATTAGTTTCATGTTTTGCTATTGTATCTTTTAAGAATTGAGACTTGGGTCACTTGGCTATTCAGTGACTTTGACACTAGACGCTTTAGGACTTCTAAGCTTTTATTTCCACTTTTATTAATAGCGATCAATACTTTGTTGCTAGGATCAGGCGATTGCCGTAAAAGAAAAAGCGCCTAAATCTAGCTAAAAGTTCAGTTGATAAACTTCTAGCTCCGTTAGCTATTTTTGAGGTTTATGTCGATCGTTTACCATATATTGTAAAATATTACGATATTACTCAAAACAAATGTCGGTTTAAAGATTCTTACTCGATTGCTCGTGTAGCGAAAACCATGTACTTTATATAGAAAGATTAGTGAATTTTCATTAATATGTATTCTAGGTGATATCTAACCATTTTTTTACTAATGCTCATTTATTATGAAATATTTGTTAATAGAATATCCAAATATAGTAATAGTAATGACAATAAAAACATAATAATAGCTTATAAAAATATATAATTTAGGAAAGAAGTTTTGAGAAAATATAGGTATAATAAGGACACAGAATATACATGAGTGATAAGTGATGGAACTTGGCATGGTGTCATGAAGTTGGTGGGCAAATCATTATTTGGGATTTTGTGAATGATTAAAATTGATGATACTTGACTGTTTCTAAGATAAAGTCAAACAAATTATACCATAACCATATATTGTGAATCTATGATGTGTCATGCACTTGTGTCCTGTATACAGTATATAACCCCAATCACACCATCTCTTATTGCCTTCACCACTCTCCAGTCCACAATATTCACACCATATTTAATTCTATAAAGTAACAAATTCGATTCTCATTTTTATTGCATTAATTATCTTATAAACTGGATCGACAGGCGCGCTGGGATCGGAAAATTTCTTCTCATTGGATCAGTTTGCATGTTAAAGTGATCGAGGTCTATGATATTGTCTTTTCTTATATCTAGAGATGCATGCTATACGCGAGTGTCAACTATAAAAATTAAAAATTAAGTGAGTTATTAAAGTTTTAACATATGAAAAACATTTGCATATAAAATAATAGTGTAGGCTAGTCTCTTAGGCATCAATCAAATCATGAATGAACAGTGGATATTCTTTTAAATGCAAGAATAAAACGTCTTAATGGATAAGTCATGTTTTGATGTTATGCGCACCCTCCCACTAGCAATCCACAAAGTGCATCAATGTCAACTATATAACATTATTCAACACACACCACACAAGACGCTTGCAACGAGTACTTCAATTCACCTTATGTTTTACCAATAATATACCTGTTTTAGTATCATTGTTAGATTATTAAAATTAAATTTTAGGATGTTAGGTTTTGTGTTTTTAATCTGATTTGCGTAGCTCTCTAAATTATGTGTATTTCATTTTCAGATAAAAGTATTTCGTGGGTACACGAAATCAATAATTGAATGAGACAGAAAGCGTATTGCAAAAAACGAGATGTTCTTCCATGTCATTTTAATCATGAAATAAGACACGATGATTTCTTTATATAGCATCACAATGCTTCATTTGGTCTTTAGCAAGAGGTTATAACTGTTTTACAATTATCATTCGATATGAATACCATCAGTAGTAACTTTTTTGCAACCAATGTTCAGTAACCTGTTGCTATCGACATTCGTTACTATCGAGCATCGGTAACTATGTTGCTACTTGCTATCGATTAGTTTCAATGCAACTTTTAGAGATCATTTTCCATGAAACTTTTGCTATTTATGTCGTTCTGATACGTTTCAATTAAACATCTTAAGGTAATCTAGAACCAAACCTGCCCTATAACAAAATAAACCTTTGCACCCAAGTGAGGTCGTTGCTTCTTGGGCCCCACTTGGGCAACTTCCTGATTGCTTGCTAGAGCCGAACCCTTAGGACCCCATATGGTTTTGGGTCTCACCCTTACAAATACATGTTCTTTAGTACCAAAGCATAGCAGTATTGTACTTGACACATCCTAACTCGTAGGGATGAGCGTTTTTTTTACGAATACCGGTACTTATCGAACACAACATTACTGATACCGACATTCATCTTACACGTTTTTGGTATCATTACCCTTTAGTTTCTCAATTGTACCAATCGATACTCGTGCTGAGCTGAAAAATTAGATACAGTTGTCAATATTTACCCTTATTGCCTTCTCAACCCGTCCCCTATAGTTATGTGAGGGGAATTTGCAAATTATATGGTGGAGTTGTGACTGGTTGTGAGTGAAAATTAGAAGGTAGAGAGAGAAGTGCAGTGATTTTTAATATTTGTTGAATTGTTTATGAGTAAAAGAGAGAAAATTAAAATAAAAAAAGTTAAATAAATGTTATTTAATTGAAGATGAAAACGAAATTTAAAAGTTTTTAGTGTAATTATAGAAATAGTTGTTGAAAATGATACGGTATCTATTTGGTCTTCAAGTACACTTCTGTTACTTAAAATAACGTGATGATATTAAAATAAAAAAATTGACAACAAAACTAACAAAACTAATATAAAACTAATATAATTGTTGATTGATGATATTTCAAATTACGGTCCTTATTGAATGGTTGTTCTTTTTTTTTTCTTCGATTGGAATGTTAAATAATAATAAATAGGAAAATCATTAAATACAGAATGCATCATTTCTTATATATTAAATAACATTATCACCGTTATATTGTTTATATTATCGTTTTGCAATCAAAAATTTGTCACTAGTGGGATCCCTCCTTTCAGTTGGATGCATGGGTCATATAGGGGGGAGTAAATATTAAATACATCCAACCTACGATTCATATTTGGCTCTTGTTTTTGTTGCAATCCAATAATTTATCTAAAAATATAATAATATATTATTATTTTTCTCTTTTCTTTATTTTGCACTCTCTCAAATAATTAAAATATTAATTAAAATAATAAGACAAGATTATAAAATGAATGATCAGGTGAGAAATAAGAACATTCTCGTCTCATTACTAATAATATCAAAATAAAAGTGTTTCGTTTTGTTTAAATTTGAAATTCGTCATGAAGGTAATTTTAGCGTAATCAAATTATTTGGGTAATTGGCTTTACTTAAATCAAATGAGAAATAAGATTGTAGATTAGTTAGGATTTGTGAAGTATACATTCATTCAATAATGAACTTATTTCATGCATACACCAATGTACCCAAGAGATCAACGGGGGCAATGCCCCCACTGGCAAGGGTTCCTAGGGGCGTGTGGATTCGGGGACAATACATCATGCACCTATTACATTAAAGATGTTTCATTAGAAACACATTGGGTTCACATGAATGGCTAAATAAAAGTTATGTGGAAGAATAATGGTGATTGGCAATAGCAACGGAAGCTGAGATCAGTGGAAACTAATAATCAGTGCCACTGATCTCGTGCGGTTAGAGAGGGGTGTGTAGATGGCCTGGGACGATGTGAGGAACTATATTCTTGAGTGTTGGTTGTAGTGGTTGGTGGTACCTCATTTATGGTGCTCGACTCATAAATGTGACGAGAAATAGGTGAGGACCAAACGAGACATTAATAAGATGGCGTATAATTGTGACATAGACGGTGTAAGGAGCGAGCTTGTGTGGAGGGGAAGTATAATAAGACTAAAAACATCCAAATGTCGAAAACGAGTGGTCATCCATGCCGTTTTATTGAACATTATATCGAAGGGTATGGTATTTGATGTGGAGGGAATAATGTTAAGCGAGTGGTCATATGCACTAGCCACATTGTTAATAAGTTATGGCTTGCCATTATGGTGATAGGTAAGGGGGAAAGAGAACGAAAATTGCATTTCATTGGTGGCAATGTCATGTATGACATCAAATTTCACATGATGATCACATTGCAAAGAATTTATCTCACACTTAAATCAAGTATTGACATAGATATGGAAATTTGAGGATCTAGAGAGATTATCGAATTTTACGTTAAGAGGATAAATTTAAAGCGAGAGAAGTTACAGGTGTAAAAATCTAGTATAACGGAAGTTTGAACATTTGATATGAAAATAAAACAAGTTTTGTGCTATCATATCTAACATTTTTAATAGAGGTGTCAATGGGAGTGGGTTGGGTTGGATTTGGGTGATGGGTCAGGATGAGTATGTGTCAGGATGGATATTTAAAATAGAGGGTTAGGATGGATATGGGTCAAGATTGGTAAAACTAAACCATCTTGACCCAAATGAAGGTTGACATACAAAGGATTTTAAAAACCCTTCAAAAAATATTCAAAAAAACTATTAAAAAAATAATAACTCAATATATAAATAAAAAACGCAAAATGTAAAATAACTAAAATGTTTCCCCCCATCATCCTCGTTCATTAAAAAAAAAAAAAAAAAAACTGTTTCGTACCGTTTTAGGTTCAAGTTTTTCGGGGTTTTTTTCGGTGTGGTTTTGTTTTTTCATTTCGGTCGGTTTTGGTATCTGTTCGGTTTCAGTGATTTCAGTTTCAATTTCTCGGTTTTTTCGGTTTCAGTGTTGTTTTCTTTTAGTCAGTTTTTTCGGTTTCATTTCGTTTTTCTTGTTTCGTTTCAATTCATTTGTTTTATTTTGGTCGGCTACGTTTCAGTTTTTTTGTTTCGTTTTGGTAAGCTTTTTGATTGCATTTCGCTTTTTTTTGTTTCGTTTTGGTCAGTTTTTCTATTTCGGTTCAGTTTCGTTTCAGTTTTTTTGTTTCGTTTGGTCGGTTCGGTGTTTTTGATTCGTTTTGGTCTGGTTTTTAAACTGCATTTAGTTTTTTTAAGTTTCCTTTTGGTTAGTTTTTCAGTTTCAATTCGGTTTTTGTGTGTTGTTTCGGTCATTTTTCTATTTCGGTTCAGTTTCGTTTTTGTTTTTTTGTTTCGCTTTGGTCGGTTCATTGTTTTTGTTTTGTTTTGGTCAGTTTTTCAGTTGCATTTCGCTTTTTTTGTTTCGTTTTGATCGTTTTTCTATTTCGGTTAAGTTTCGTTTTGTTTTTTTTTTGTTTTGTTTCGGCCGATTCGGTGTTTTTGTTTTGTATTGATTTAAGCTTTTGAGTTGCATTTCGCTTTTTTTGTTTCGTTTAGGTCAGCTTTTCGGTTTCATATCGTTTTTTTGTTTCGTTTTGGTCGTTTCTCTATTTCAATTCCGTTTCGTTTCGGTTTTTTTGTTTCGTTTTGGTCGGTTCGGTGTTTTTGTTTTGTTTTGGTCCGCTTTTCAGTTGCATTTCACTTTTTTTTGTTTCGTTTTGGTCAACTTTTTGGTTTCATATCGGTTTTTTTGTTTCGTTTTGGTCGTTTTTCTATTTCGATTCAGTTTTGTTTCGGTTTAGTCGATTCGGTGTTTTTGTTTAGTTTTGGTTAGCTTTTCGGTTGCATTTCGCTTTTTTTTTGTTTCGTTTTGATCAGTTTTTCGGTTTCAATCTCGTTTTTTTGTTTCGTTTTGGTCGTTTTTCTATTTTGGTTCAGTTTCGTTTTTGTTTTGTTTTAGTCGGTTCGGGGTTTTTGTTTCTTTTTTATCGTTTTTTGGGTTTCGGATGAGTTTTGTTTCGCACGTGATAGTTTGGGTATTTTGAAATAGATAAATTTTAGATAACTTGGATATTTTGTTTTGACCCATTTTAACCTATAAATGAAACTCACTTGTATATTTCCAACCCATCCTGACCCACTTGAAGAATTTTTATGATCCATCCTAACCCATTTTACTTTTAAAGTTTATTCATCTTGACCCAAAACAATCCATTTGGGTTGGGTTTGCCACCCTTAATTTTTAATATACAAATTATGTTTAGGTTAATATATTTAATCAAACAAGTCAAGTCATGCTTGAGTTGACATGTTCAACTAAAAATGTTGGCGCCAATCTGTTTAATCAATCAGTTCAAACCCTAACCCGTTTAAGAGACTTTTACAACATAAGAGTTGTTCATGTTTGTTTTTAATTGATTTTCGCTTAGTTCTTTTTGTTTATGTTTGTTCATCCATTTTTAGTTATGTTCGTTTATAATGTTCATTGTTCACAATCAAATATAAACAATCACGAAAACGTTCATTTTCTTAGCAAACGAACACGACCAAGAAAACACAATCCATTTAATTATTTACGTCCGAGCGCTTGTTAAATTAAGTAAAACAAACATGACCATGCCTCATTCGTGTTCGTTTACAGACCTAGCTAGTTGTAATAATGGTATTAAGGCTTTTAACCGTGACAGTAGGCTTCTTAACAGTGATCCGAGTATGTCATCATTGGATCTGAGCCAAAACTTTTCAACTAGGCTGAATGGGTGACGGTGACAACACTCACAACTAGTCGGCTAAAACGACCTCAAACAGCGAGGTCTAACTAACCCAACAAAAAGTTTTCAACTACACATTATCTCAACCTGTACGATCGATAGTTAACACAATACAAACTCTTGTAACCAAACTCCCAAACAAACTCTTACTATACAAAAAACTAAAAAAAGGGTTTTGGTCAATATTAGGAAGAGGACTCTGTTATATTCCCATCAGACATTTGCTCCGTGAAGAGGTAGGTCCCAGCAGAGCCCAGTTGGACCCGCAAGACTCACCTTAAACAGGGACGTCTGCGCAGAAACCAACTGGATCCGCAGGACCAACCATGCTCAGAGACGTGACGTCCTTACGCGCAGTACGCAAGCTGGTCCCGCAGGAAATGCCTCCCAATGGTGAAGGACTCCGCCTGTCCCCGCAGCCTCGGATACAAGCCATTAGGGAAGGCCACCCGCGCAGCAAGGCTACACGCACAAGGCACTTAGCTCTCATTCAGTGTCACCTGAAGGAATGAGCGAAGCCGGGAACAATCCCGCACAAGGGCGGGAGGGGGAATACTCCCGCCCAAATAAGCCAGTCCGTACGATACGGGAAGATCTTCTGTACTGTACCTGACGAGGTATGGGAAAAAGATCTGACTAAAGATACGACAGCTTATGGACAACAGTATGGCGAGCAGCATGCTCCTACACTGTATGTCACTATTAGCCGCTGCCTACTCACCAACTCTTGTCATACCACGTGCGTAGCCGGCAGTTGGTGGAAAAGGAATAGTATACAGTAGGCCTGGTCTCTATCAGCCGCTACCTACCCACCAACTACCAGCAGGGCACGTGCGTAGGCTACTGTTGGTGGAACAGGAACACTGTTGCAGCCGGCCATACCTCCTTGGAAACCTACCTTCGGCTATAAATACCCCAAATGGTATGACCATCTTATCGGATCATATTATCATCATATCATATCTTATATCATCATATTATACCTGATATCTGCTCTAGCAATCTCTTAATATACTTTTATATTTAAAGAGCAATCTAGTCTGATTCTCACGCCGGAGGGTGGTCACAAGGAGGAACCCCCCCCCTTCTCAGTGACGAGCTCACGGTGTCTGTTTTGCAGGTTATCAGAAGAACCATCTTCTCAGGGTCTAACCCCTCGTGGGAAACATCTCTCTAACCCCCAGGTTACCAGTAATCTGCCCGGGGTCCGGTTAGTGTTTCTTCATTGGCGCCATCCGTGCATAAAGCTAGAACTACATTTTTCTCCAGTTTTTTCAAACTTCCACAAAGATGGTTAGAGAAATTCCGGTAACCACAACCCCAGCTACTGGGGGGAATACCGGCAACACAGCTTTTACAAACACTACCCCGGTTACCCAAGCCGGGGCAAGTGAAGTAAATTTTACGAACACTACCCCAGTTACTCATGCTGGGGCAAGTGCAGTAAATGATCGCCTACTGGGATTCACTGATACCCAGGTTGAGAAACGAAGACTCCCCCGCCAAACTCTCGATGAAGTTAAGGCATGGGCGGAGGCACGACAAAAGGAATTCCAGGCTGAGTTGGACGAACGCTTGCGTTCCGTACAACAGGCCGACGAATTCGAATACTGGGAGGATGACTCGGAGGAATCCGACTCCGACGCGAACCCTCGCCATAGGGCAAAAGGGAAGCGTAAGGAAATGGAATCCCAACCGAAAAGGCATTTTGGACAAGCCTTCAAACCAAAAAGCACAGGTGGAAGTCCACGAGACTTCTCCAAAACGTTCAGACCAAACGTTGCAAATGCAGGAACGTCCAAATTTGCAAGGGACATTGCGGAAGCAATCGCCCCAAAGAGTGCCAAACAAATGCCTAACATAGGCACATATGACGGTATATCTGATCCAGATGATCATTTGAACAGGTTCATAGCGGGGGCAACCGTCAGCAATTGGACGGAACCCACGTGGTGTTACATGTTCCAAATGACGCTTGTTGGGGCTGCTAGAGCTTGGTTTGATCGTCTACCGGTCAACCACATCTACGACTGGGCAGACTTCCAGCAGAAGTTTAGCCAACACTTCAGCCAGCAACGGAAGTATACCGAGGAGCAATGGACAATCCTCAAATGCATACGAGAGGAAGATGAATCTCTGCCAAACTTCATCACTCGCTTCAACTCAAAGAAGCTAAGTTTGGGCAATATCAGCGAAGATCTTGTTCGCGCTGCCTTCATCCAGGGCGCGCATGACCCAGAGCTCATCCGCACCCTAACGGGTAAAGATGGCATGCCATCCACATGGGATGCCATCATGACAGCAGCAAAACGCTACGCGGAAACGGAGAAGCAACTGGGTAGAGATCTCCCACAGAGCACAAACCTCTACACTCAGAAGACGAGATAAGACAACGTCCTCACCGCCCGATTAAATAAAAAGCGGAAGCTAGGCATTTGGCAGTCAAGGGTAAACTTTGACACCTCATCCGGCTTGCAACATCGATTGGGCGGAAGGGATAATGTACAGCCGCACCGGAACTCCAGATGGACGCCACTCACCAAAAGCGTCACTGAGATATTCGCCACTGAGGAGCTCCCGTGGCCAAAGCCTCCAATAATCCGACATCGTCACGATGCTGATTGGAGCAAATACTGTGACTTTCACAAGACAAAAGGCCACAACACTGAAGAATGCATAGACGTAAAAGACATGGTCGAAGCATTTGTCAGAGATGGGACGCTCGCGCACCTCGTGTCGCAATAAAGGCTGAGCAGGCGGGTGCGTGTAGAACCCCAGCTGGGGAAAACACGAATAAAAATTCCAGCTTCAATGTCGAGACTACATGCTGCGTAAAGAACGAGATCCCGAACCAGGTGCGTATCGGCTCGATGGCACTCCCATCCCAACAACATGGAAGGGAGCTCATTTACACAGTTTGCATGTAAATCAATTCCAATTTGTAAAAAAAAGGCCAAGAGCCACTTCTAATGGAAATGATTCTCTTTAGAACATCGAAGCTGATGATTTTACATTTATACTTTTCTGAACACTAATATGCCGGCTTTCACCGCATAATTACGTGAAGAATCGTGACATGGGGAAGACGGCAAAAGACCGCATAAACCCAAAAAGGACAAAACCTTTACGCAGGTCAGTTGAAGGGGAAAAGTTCAGCACCCAAAAATGAAAGTGCCGGTCTATCCGCACGAATCATAATGAGGAAACTGAACAATAACCTATCAACAACCGCGCGTCGAACGGTTAAACTATGCAACACTGGTGACGGCATTCACATTACGTGAAGTCGTTGCGTGGGAAGGCGGTCCTACCCGCACAAACCCAATAACGTGACAAACCTTCACGCAGGTCAGTTGAAGGGGAAGAGTTCAATTATCCCACTAAATGAAAGTGCCGGTCTATCCGCATGAATCATGAAAGGAAACTGAACACTAACCAATTGACAACCGCGCGTCGAACGGTCCAAAACAAAATTCTTAAAAGGATGAGGAAAACCTACACGCAGGTCAGATAAGGGTAAAGTTTTGCCATCCTACTAAGTGCAAGTGACGGTTCTACCCGCACAATCACGAAAGAGGAAGCAAAACTTCACACCTATTATCAACCACGTTCAAAGGTTAACTTATCCTCAAAGGATGAGGAAGACCTACACGCAGGTCAGATAAGGGTAAAGTTTTGCCATCCTACTAAGTGCAAGTGACGGTTCTACCCGCACAATCACGAAAGAGGAAGCAAAACTTCACACCTATTATCAACCACGTTCAAAGGTTAACTTATCCTCAAAAGATGAGGAAAACCTACACGCAGGTCAGATGAAGGTTAAAGTTTAGCCATCCTACTAAGTGCAAGTGACGGTTCTACCCGCACAATCACGAAAGAGGAAGCAAAACTTTAACCCATTATCAACCACGTTCAACAGGTTAACTTATTCTACACTTGGAAAATTGCTAATTTAAACTAAGTATGCAAGTCATAAGTTTATAAAGCAAGAAACCCAAAGAATGAAATAACAATCTTATACGCAAAAAGATTAATATTTCACAAACGAATTATTACAAGAATGGCCGGGTAACTACCCGCCTACGAAAAGAAAATAAATACATCTGTACAAGACTATCCTAGCAATGGGAAGGGATCTTCAGGATCAAGCTTCAGGGCCGCTTCCACTTGGACCCGCTCCATCAGAAGAACAGGGCAGTTCGAGGAAAGCTTTAAGGATAGCTAACCCATCATCAGCAGCAGCTACTTGGTTCACCTTCTCCACCACTGGATGCGGGAAGGCGGCGTATTGATTTACTGCTTGGTCATATATGGCTTCAGTATCAACATTATACAAAGGGAAGTTGGAAGGCGGGAAGCCTTTCTCAACGAACCCTAGACCAAGCAGGAAGCCGGCCCGTTCCCCATCCTCGTGAGAAGCGTTGAGGGCTGCGCTCATAGCATCGTCGTAGGATGTCTCTGAGAAGACCCGATGCACAACCTACAAAAAAGAAAATATACAAGTGTCAAACACCTTTTCTATGTACAAAGGAAAGCGTGAAGACGTAAAGCTAAACATACCTGAGGCAACGCTTCTCGAAGAAGCCATTCCTTGGCAACCAGAGCTTCTTGGAGGGCGGCTTGAGCTTGGGTGCGGGCGCGTTCGGCTTCGCTTTTGTTAAGGTTGGCAAGTAGAACTTCCTTTGCAGCAGCCTCTTCAACGCCCTTAAGCTTCCGCTCGGTGTGATCAAGCACGCCCCTCTGGTCCAGGAACTCTTGGAGCTTCTTGGCATCTTCCATCGCCAAGGCATCATGAGCACGTTGGAGAGCCTCCAATTTGGCCTTGAGCTCCTCGTTCTCCACGCGTAAAGGCTCAGGAACGGCTTCAGCCTTGGTGGCCCTCTCGGTTGCGTTCCTCGCAGTCTCCTTAGCCAGCCGAAGCTGTTCGTTAACAGCTTGGGCAGCCTTGGAGCGGGCCTCGAGTCGCGCTTGAACCTCAACCTCGAGGGCCTTGAAGGCCTTCTCCTTCTCCGCAGCAGCTGCGTCCAACTTTTGGTTCTCCTCCCGAAGAGCCCGCGCTTGAGATACTTCCTTGGCGCGAGCTGCTTTTAACTTGTCGTTTTCACGACAAAGCAGCTCGACGCGCGGCTGCATCCGGGCCTGGAGAACCCGAAGCTCATTGGTTAGCCTACCCTCCTGGTAGCTAGCCATGGCTTCCCCCAACGCACCATGGGGAGCAGCGTGGCGAGCCCATTCCACACACTCCACAGGGGTACGAAGGGTTGTTCCTCGGCGTATGTTCCATCGCGGAACATACACTTCATTGGAATCCGACACTGCAAAAAACAAAAAAGCAGTTAGGAAAAGATGATAAAAAAAAAATATAAGTGAAAAAGGGCCAAAGGAACCCTACGCACCTGTAGGGTCTATAACAGGCCGATAGCCGCCGAACCCATCACCTGAACCCAAAGGAAATCCATCCAAAAGGTCAGGCAGATGGGAAGGTGGCAAAGATTGGCGAGTACTCCCATGCGTACCTGATGGGCCGGCCGTCGGTGCCGGTGGCGGGGGCATGGTGGCAGCCGCCGCAGTCGCTGCCGCAGAATCCGCAGCAATAGTAACCGCCGGCTCGGTGATGGATGCTGTAAAAATTGCACTCACGGCCGGCGGTGACGTCAACTCGGCTGGAACAGTCGGCTCAGAGTGAGCAACTGAACCAGCGGGAGCAGGCGCAGGCGCCTGGGTCGACGCCTCAGGTAGGCTGACCAAGCCTACCGTCATCGGCGGAGAGGTACTCCTCTGCGCTCCACCCTGGAATGCGTCAACATCCACGCCTGCACAAGAAGATAAGTGTTAACAATAAATTTATGAAGTATGATAAATCTACAAAAAAAGGATGTTTGTACTTACGGGTTTTCTTGAGCCTGAACGTACGGACAGGCGGGGACGAGCTCGATGGAGCCGGTCGCTTGATGCCGGTCACCGTCGTCGTCGTTGGTTCTCCGGAGGTAACAGTCGTAGCCTCCGGAGCAGTGGTCTTCTCACCACCGGGGTCCCCCGCCACCTCTTCACTATCTGACTCGGTGTCAGATATGAGCACCGGATCAGCTGTGGAGGCCACCTTCTCCTTCCCTTTCCCGCCGGCAGCCTTCTTCTTCCGCACCAGCGGAGGACCATCTGCGGATTCCTCAGAAGAAGACAGGATGTCAGGAATTCCAGCAGCGGGTACAGCATTGAGGGGTTGAGGATAGAGTATCGCCTTACCTGGCCGCCGTTGGCTCAGGATCTCGTGGCCCAGCGGATAGACCTCCACAAACCGATCCGCCGTTTGCTCCAGGATGGGCAACTCGTTCTCGTCTAGAGCACGAGTGCCCACCCGCACGGGACCGTCAGCTTCCCGCGGATATAGGAGCGACTCCAAATCGTTCCCCTCTGAAAGAAAAGAAACAGTTAGAAGACAAACTCATATCAGCAAGAAAGACAAGACATACCATAAGGAATAGAGTTCAAACCGTATTCGAGAAGGATGGGAAACCGAGACGCCTCCTTCCATACCCGGCTCATCCCCAGCATCACCATCCCGGACTCCGCAAACCGGTAAACCGGAGATTGGACCCGGGATATCTTCGCGAACCATTCCGCCTCCTGGTAGCTGGAAGCGTGAAGGCTCGGAAGCGCTTGCCCCTTCTTAAACTTCATGGCAATGGGGATGGCGCGGGCAGAAATGTAGAAGAACTCCCGCTTCCACGATCGGAGACTGCGCTCGGTCACGCAAATCTTCAAACCCTTAATACGGGTTGTCAGGGTGTACCACCCCTGGACGCACCTCCAGGTATAGAAGGTCATCAGGCGGTCCACATAGGGCTCAATACCCAGAATCCGGCACACCCACTCGAAGTGCCGGATCTTGGCAATCGCCATCGGATGCACCTCGGTCAGGTGCACACCGTGCCTCTCCAGGACACGTTACACAAACTTTGTCAATGGAAACCTAAGGTTCCCATAAACAAAGAATGCAGCATATACCCCGATCTTGCCACTGGGGGCATCGTACACAGTCTGGTGGGGTTCAGGAAACTCAGGCTCAAGAGACTCAAGCATGAATTTCCTGACAACATACTGGTACTGATCGACAGGTAGAGCACACTGGCACTCGCCAGCAGTACTTCTATCGTCGGCTACAGCTTCAGCATCATGGGAAGACATATTGCAGAGGAAGAAGAAACGATTTCGGAGGAATGCTCAACTGAATAAGGGAGTATTCACCAGAAATCGCCTTAGAGATGAAGAAAAGAAGTGAAGATGTGAATTACAAAGGACCCTCTTCCCCTTTATATAGTGATCGCAATTAATGCGGTGAATTTAATGCGAAGGAGAGAGAAATTGAAGGTGCAATGAAACCGTGACATGTGGCACCAGGCAAGCTGGCAACAGCTGTTGACAGGACGAGTGCCATTAATTTCGCGGCCACGCGCCCGAAAAATCGTGCCCACGCGCAGTAAAAAGCGTCTGGAATGACCATATAATGTCACGTCACCATAACTTCCTGCACGTCCTGACACAGTCAGAAGAAACCGTCGCACGACGTTTCAGAGGTTTGGACTGTTCCTATCTTTCCACCAACCTTTCGAATTTCAAAATTCAAATTTTGAAAATATTAAAAAGTAAGCGGGAAAATACCCCTTACCTTGGCAAACAAGTAACCATAAGACGGGTGCGGGTACAGTGTAAAGGCAAAATCCTTCACATACCTAGCACCCGCAGGGAATTGAAGCCAAGTAAAACCTTGGCAAACAAGTAACCGTAAGACGGATGCGGGTACAGTGTAAAGGCAAAACCCTTCACATACCTAGCACCCGCAGGGAATTGAAGCCAAGTAAAACCTTGGCAAACAAGTAACCGTAAGACGGATGCGGGTACAGTGTAAAGGCAAAACCCTTCACATACCTAGCACCCGCAGGGAATTGAAGCCAAATATTCCTCGGCAACCAAGTAACTATAAGACGGGTGCGGGTACAGTGTAAAGGCAAAACCCTTCACATACCTAGCACCCGCAGGGAATTGACGCCAGGAATACCTTGGAAGTAAAGTAACCGTAAGACGAGCGCTGGTACAGTGTTAAGGCAAAACCCTTCACATACCTAGCGCTCCGCTGGGAATTGAAATAAACAAGGATCTTCTGGGCAATGCTTGCGGAAACGGAAATAACATCCCCGCATAGCGGGAACGTCGAGAACTACGTTGTTTGAAGCTCCAGGATGGAATTGGTGGTTTTAACATAATTGATCACTATGTTCAAAACTACCAAAACCTCATGGAGAGTCCACACAAGTGGGACTCAACGCTCCTGACTTGCGAGGAGGTTACAGACCTACCCGCATCATACCCAAAGACCAAGCAGGAAACTCGGGAATTTCTGCAAGTGACAAGGACTTCCGCGGGAAGAATACCCATGGAAAACCTTAAAAAACCCTTTTCAAAACCCTTTGCTTAAGTCCAAAAGTTCACCTCACTTTATTAAACACGCATGAGAAGAACATTGGACTGGGGGACTTGAAGAGGTAGGTCCCAGCAGAGCCCAGTTGGACCCGCAAGACTCACCTTAAACAGGGACGTCTGCGCAGAAACCAACTGGATCCGCAGGACCAACCATGCTCAGAGACGTGACGTCCTTACGCGCAGTACGCAAGCTGGTCCCGCAGGAAATGCCTCCCAATGGTGAAGGACTCCGCCTGTCCCCGCAGCCTCGGATACAAGCCATTAGGGAAGGCCACCCGCGCAGCAAGGCTACACGCACAAGGCACTTAGCTCTCATTCAGTGTCACCTGAAGGAATGAGCGAAGCCGGGAACAATCCCGCACAAGGGCGGGAGGGGGAATACTCCCGCCCAAATAAGCCAGTCCGTACGATACGGGAAGATCTTCTGTACTGTACCTGACGAGGTATGGGAAAAAGATCTGACTAAAGATACGACAGCTTATGGACAACAGTATGGCGAGCAGCATGCTCCTACACTGTATGTCACTATTAGCCGCTGCCTACTCACCAACTCTTGTCATACCACGTGCGTAGCCGGCAGTTGGTGGAAAAGGAATAGTATACAGTAGGCCTGGTCTCTATCAGCCGCTACCTACCCACCAACTACCAGCAGGGCACGTGCGTAGGCTACTGTTGGTGGAACAGGAACACTGTTGCAGCCGGCCATACCTCCTTGGAAACCTACCTTCGGCTATAAATACCCCAAATGGTATGACCATCTTATCGGATCATATTATCATCATATCATATCTTATATCATCATATTATACCTGATATCTGCTCTAGCAATCTCTTAATATACTTTTATATTTAAAGAGCAATCTAGTCTGATTCTCACGCCGGAGGGTGGTCACAAGGAGGAACCCCCCCCCCCCCTTCTCAGTGACGAGCTCACGGTGTCTGTTTTGCAGGTTATCAGAAGAACCATCTTCTCAGGGTCTAACCCCTCGTGGGAAACATCTCTCTAACCCCCAGGTTACCAGTAATCTGCCCGGGGTCCGGTTAGTGTTTCTTCACTCCCTCTGTAACGTATTACGTTTGCACCAGCACAAAAAATAATGTATCGGACCCTCCTCACCCACAACCCATGGGTGCACCGCAACCATCTCTAAAGTCAATCTCTTTGTCGGGTCTGTTATCATTTATAACATATATACATCAGCAAACATTATAACTAAAAGTCAAAGATAGTTGATGAAATTGTTTACCTTTGCAAAGAAGACCCTCGAGTAGGTTCCTGAGTAACGGGTTCATACCCACGGGGAGCCACATATCATCATTAACAATATGGGAAAAATTCAAAATATATAAAAAAAAATAAAAAAATTATAAGAATTGTATATAAATGCCAGGTGGCATACCTTATCATATGTATCTTGTAGTGTGTCTCCAAGAAAA
Organism: Bidens hawaiensis; assembly: GCF_021521415.1. NCBI lineage: Eukaryota > Viridiplantae > Streptophyta > Magnoliopsida > Asterales > Asteraceae > Bidens > Bidens hawaiensis. Next base: position 518,015 of record NW_027491730.1, read on the forward strand.
GGATATCTTCCTAGTATCATACAATATAAGGTTACTCCAACAGCCCATGTGTCAGCCGCTTTACCATGATAAGTTAGACCTAGACAACACTCGGGAGCGGTGAATAGAGTCCCTGGTGAGCGACGAAGCACGTCATTTCCATCCTATAAATCACATAATTTCCATTGAAATTCATTAATTTAAGAATTAAAGTTAAAAAAAAAAAAAACCTTTGAAAATATTATATAATATAACTGAAACCAAATGAAAATGACAAACTATTACCTCAAAAACCTGGCTGACACTGAAATCAGCAATCTTTACCGAGCCACTTGCGGTAACAAGAAGATTATCAGGTTTTATATCACCATGCACAACATTCTGAGACTCAAAAGGAAATATAAGAAAAAATTAAATAAAAGAAGAGCAAGAGAAGGTTTCATGGCATCATGCAACCATTTAGTAATTTTATGATATAAAAAAATGAGATGACTGCCCTCTAGTTCTACTAAACTACCCTACGTTTGTATGGAATCTCAATAAATAAAATAATTTCTGTTTGGACTATCAGCACAATTTTAAACACATGTTAAGTTGACTTTAATAGGAATAACACAAAGCACAAGACAAAAGGTAGCTTTTGCTATGATGTATAACAATTAGAGACATGGCACTGAAATCATTTTCTAGAAAGGATATATTTGCTTGTTCAGTTGACTATAATAAGGCACAATAATTGAGATAAATTTAAAACTTCATTGGCATAATTCGAATTAATTTCCAATAAAGACAATAAAAAAATTAGTTTTTTTTGTTGACAAAAAATAATTTTTTTGTTTGGTTAGCTAAAAAACAGCAGTAGAATATTGAAGTTGAAAGTGGAGTCATACATGAGAATGGAGATACATCAAACCAGAAACTATATCACGCATATATCTCCTTGAAACATTTTGACCCAAGCCACCTGGCGGTCCAGCACCTTCGAAGACCCATTTTCCTTCCACATATTCTAGAACTGAAAAGAGATTTTTTTTTAAAATAAATAAGAAATCCTAGTAACCAATGAAAACATAAAAAGCATTAATGCAAGAAAAAAAATAAATACAATAGCCTCCCATACCCATGTAGAAATGATCTGTGCTTGGGTCATCAATGACCTCAATCAGATTTACTATATTGGGGTGACTTAACATTTTCATAACTAAGACCTGCAAGTCAATTGATGAACCACCGTTAGCCAACAGAATTGTATAATTATCGAATTTCACTTTGAATAAATATAAAATAAAAATAAAATATGATATTATTAGACATAGTTTATTATTATATTACATTAGCGGGTCTAGAGTGTAATGTTGTATTCTATTATATACTCTCCTAATGTAACGATTACAATCACAATAATATACAATTCTGTTTTACAAGTTTGACTTCCCATGAGAAAACTGAAAAATACCTCGCGAAGAACATCAGACATTGCAGTTTCGGACGGGGCAACTCGTAGCTTTAACAAATGAGACTTGTGAAACGCCTGTATTTAAATATTAAACATGGCCCATCAAAATAAGAATAACAAAATTTATAAGGAAAGTCAATCTGGAAGAACATGAATCAACAACAAGATCTAGGAAAATCAAATTCATACAGTTTAGTACCCTACCTTAATTGCATAATGCTTTCCGTCCACCCGGCTTCTGTACAGAACCTGTTAGAAAATAGAAAATACAAATTGAATGAGTGAGCCTTAATAAAATACATCCTTTTTAAGTTCTAACTGAAAAAAGGAATTTTGCATAGCGTATAAAAAAATAAAAAAAAACTCACCACTTTCCCATGCTACCGGAGCCAATTTTGTACTTGTTTCCGTTCTCATCCTAGAAAATGAAGAAAAACATACATAAGTTAAAAAATAATAATAATATAGTTTTAACATACAATTACGGAACAGGATGGTAAATAAAATTAAGAATAATATGTGGACGCCACCAAAGTGTTCAACTTTTTCATCAAGACCACCCATATTACATTTAACTAATGTATAGGCCACCTAAGTATGTATATGGTTTAACTATACAAATTTCAGTCAGAAACAAATCAGATGCCGAAAATAACATTAAAGATTTGGTAGAGAAAATACCTTTGATGAGGTGTCAACATGTTATATGTTAAAGTTATTGTCTAAAACAAAGGGCATTATCATTATTTGCCGTGTTTCTCAACAGAATTGCTATAAGTGGAACCATATGCTGATACGCATGCTTGGGAATGCTATTAAGTAGGCTTCAGTTTATGGTGAACTTAGTGAAAAAAGTTGAAGGGCCCCACAACCATTATCTCCATATTCTCATAATAATATAACATCAAGATTAATTAAGTGCCCTAACACTATTTGGTATCCTCAAATTACAAAAGGGAATAATGTTAAGAGATGCTAGTGGGCGAATCAAAACTTTATTATCTTGCGAAAATTCAAGAAATAGACCAATATGAATGTCACAATGAAAAAAACAGTCACTTATGAATAACTTTGTGCAAAAGCAAGCAACCCATACATACACTAACCATATGTACCAAATTACCTCTGATCGGACAACTTTATGAGTTTCCTTAACAGGAAATTCCCTACAAATCAAGCCATTTTGCATCCTGTACAGAAGAATATCTTCAGAACGTCTTGACGGGTTCCTAAATTCTTCATGATCCCCTTTTTCAGATTCAGACATATCATCACCATATGAGTAGTTATCTTCTTCTTCATCTTCTTCCTCTTCAACTTCATCATTTAGCAACAACTCCTGTGAAATGTGGTTCCCAATGTGGGAATTAGGTCTAACTTTCTCTTGCTTTTTTCTAAACGAAAACCCAAAACAACCACAACATCCCATTTCTGCCACACTTGCAAGAGAGTATCCCCTAATAAACATAATTGGATACTTGATCTTAACTAATAGTTTAACAACTTTTAACAAACCTGCTCAACAAACGAAATAAACCTCAAATCAAACAACCATGCAATGATCCACAAGACCTCAGGTATTTGCAACCTACAAACAGTAAAAGTAAGTGCTTCTTATGTTCAAAAAGATAGCCAGACTTGTAAACAAACCAAACGAACACAAACAGAGCATGCTCGTGCACATTCGTTTAAATTTAACCAAGCAAACGATCGAACACGAAGGGAGTGTGCTTGTGTACGTGTGATTAAGTTCAACCGAAAAATTATTGAAGATGAACAGTTAAACGAACAGGGATTTCTTGTTCGTGTCCGTTCGTTAAGAAAATGAACATATTTGAGTTTGTTTATGTTAGTTCGTTAACAATATAACATTTGTTAAAACTTAAAACTAAACTAAGGTGTAATGGTCTAAATGTTAACAAACAAACATTTATGAACAAACAGAAACGAATAAATATAATACAACCGTTCACGAACATTAATGATCGATCAAAACACGTGCTCATATTCATTCGTTTTACGTAAATGAGTATCTTTTTGTTCACGTATGTTAGTTTATTAAATAAACAAACGTCCCACCAAACGGATCACCAAGTGTTCACTGAGAACTCGGTAACGGTTCGGTTACATGCATCAAGATAACTACTTTCAAAACTGAGAATGAAATGGCTTAAAAAGATAACTGATAAATTCAAGTTCATTTCAGTATGACTATTAGGCTTTTTGATATAATAATAATAATAATAATAATAATAATAATAATAATCTTTTATAAATACAATAAACTCTCAATGTGCAATTCATATCATAATTAAGTGTTTCAACAACATATTGACAAAATTTAGGTATAAGTAGAAGAAATAAGAAGTTCAATAACCTAATTGTGCCTACCTGCTACAGAGATTGAGTGAGCAATTAAGGCCTAGCTAATCAGTATTCCAATGGATGCCATTCAGAGAAATGAAAGATGCAGTTGATCAGACAACTAGCATTAACATTCAAATCCAATAACATCTCTCAATGATACCTTCAGCAAAAACGCCCTAATTGAACAACAAACGCACATAATATTATTATTACTATTAATACAAGTTGCATACAGCTCCAAATGATTATGAATTAGAATAATAATATGATGACGAGGAATAACATTGACGCATGGACTAATAATAATAATAATAATAATAATAATAATAACAATACCTTGGATTGGAATGACGTAAGCTAAATAAGAGGATGGGAATGATCGATTGATGAGGAAGTAGAACCAGCAGTGAAAGCTTTCCGGTTAATATGACAGTTAGGGTGGCGCGTGGGTAGCGCGTGGGTTGACAGCAACTGGTTTGGTTTGGTCGTTGCGAGGCTGGAAATAAATTTGATGATGATGACGGTGGGCCCGAGGGTGATTTGGTAATTTAATATGGTATTGATTAGGGCCTGGACTCCGTACCTTTTGCTTTTGCTATCGTGTCTTTCTCAGGTTTTGATTTGGCCCAATCATTTATTATTATTATTACTACTACTATTTTAGCATTCTAAGACAACGAGTCAGGTGCAGTCTATGTGAAAATTTGGTATAGAAAGTTTCACGTAGAGAGAAATGAATCAAAACGGAACGTTAAATTTGACAAGCAAATATGAAAATCTAGCGTATGATACGTTGTCGAGCGTGTTATACGCTTGGTTCTGGTGAGCTCATACACCAAGGGGTTGCCAACACCGGACCTGATTAAGGATTCAAATTAGTTAAATCTGTTAAAGAGGTTTTCTCTTATTTTTTTTGCCCCTACTTATTAAAGTTTATATAATATTTAAACATGTTCAAAAGTGTTTTTATTAGTAATGTCTGAACAATAAACTTGTGATGAAGGAAGTTGTTTTTTTTCTTTCGGGCAGAAATTAAGGAAGTGGCTTTAAAAATGAAAGGTTAAGCACTATACTATTGGTTCAAAAGTGATGTAGTAAACAAATATATTATTGTTTGGTACAATAGTTTGTTTCATAAGTTTCAATGCCTTTTTAATTATCATTATTATTTTATTAAAGTAAAGAGATGCAGTCAAGAAAAGGATCGACTGTCGAAGCCTCGAAAGGGTAAACAATAACATCTCAATTCTTCGCATAACAACGGAGCCGGCCCACCACAATGGCCCATTTCTTTTATTCACTTTCGTTTCAATTAAGTAGGGCTGTTCATGAGCTGAGCCGAACCGAGCGAAGACTTGCTCGTTGCTTAGCTCGTTTATAACCGAAACGAACCGAACTGAACAGTTGAAATTCGAACCGAGCAAAAACCGAAACGAGCCAAAATCGAATCGAACATTTTCCGATCGAACATCAAATGATTTCAGCATTATTTGTTTTCTTTTCACTTTTAAAATTTTCAATAAGAAACTTTAAAGGTTGTAAATAATATATTTTATAAATAAATTAATAGTTTTTAGACAAACGTGTAATAGGTTGTCAATTTTTATTAAAAATAGATTTAAAGTAAGATAAAATGATCATGTAAACAAACTTCTAGTATTCTAAAAACTTGAAGGGAGCAAATAAAACTATAAAATTGACGGAATAGGAAAAGTTTAAAGAGGTTAAAAAATTTGTAAGCTTATATTTATGTGTTTTGCCTATATGTTTATATATTTGTTCATATATAATTATATATAAAATTAATTAAAAATATTCGAGCCGAACCGAACAGAGCAGACCTTTGCTCGTTGCTTGGCTCGTTTGCAAACCGAACCGAGCAGAGCGGCTCGTTTACAATCGAGCGAAAAAATGAGCGAGCATTTTCTGAGCGAGCGGCGAGCGGTTTGGACAGCTCTACTCTCAAGTCTCAACTCTCAACGGGGAAGCGGCCCACTTATTTAAATTTTCTTTTTTCCTTTTTGCAATTTTGTTCAGATAAAACGTAAATTTAATCTTAAAGTTGATAGACTCTTTAAGCTCTTAAGTAGGCTAGTTAGATAATAGAGCACAATGTCACGGAGTTATTTTCTTGACTCACGTGCAGCCTTAGAACTCGGTCTAAGTAAGCCTAAAGGGTCGGACTTTGGTGTTTTGCAGCGGAAGACTTAGAAAGAAACGTTGTTTCGTGTAGACACGAAGGATTGGTTCTTGTATTCGAACAAGAGAATGTTTCTCGTAGTACTTGAACTTAAGTATACAAGAAGGATGTTTATATTGCTGGAACAAGTTTACAAGGCTTTAAAGTGTTACAAGTTTCTGGGTGATCTCAAATGAGACACCATTCAACCTATTTATACTAGTTCCATGATCTAGAGATTTCTACTTGAAGAGGTATGCACCCGCCTTAACATCGAGCGGGGCGGGTCAACCCACAAGATATAGACAAGAGGCTTGAAATCAGGATGTCATGAAGACACAAAGCCAAAACCTATGCGCGTAGCGCATATCACATATGCTCACGCATATCACATATGTTCACGCATCACATATGCTCACGCGTATCACATATGCTCACGCATCATATATGCTCACGCATCATATATGCTCACGCATATCATATCTGCGCGTGGCGCATCTGCGTGTGGCGCATATCACATATGCTCACGCATCATATATGCTCACGCATATCACATCTGCGAGTGGCGCATCTGCGCGTGGCGCATATCACATATGCTCACGCATATTACATATGCTTGCGCATATCACATCTGCGCATGAAACATCTGCGCGTGAGAATAAAGAGAAGACCTCGCGCATATCACACATGCACATAATCAACCACGTCCTTATCCAAATCAGGATAAGGACAACCATGATTGTGCTCATCAGACAACCTTCCAGAAGGTATCCTTTAAGGAATAAAGAATATGCTGATGTTGACAGCTGCCAATGAAGGGTGGACAACTCAGCAAAACCCATGTGCTACCACGTGATTGCACATGGGTCAGGTGAAATACCTTGGTCAGAGAATAATCAATGAAAAAGCACCAGGTGTCCTAAGGACACGTGGCGCGAAGCAATAGGAGGAGGCCAAAAGCCCTAATTGGGTCTGAGCCCAATCATTGGAAACCCTAATACTATAAATACCACACCACCTCCACAAGGGGAGGTAAGCAAGAAAATACATTCTAAGTCCTTACTCACTTTCAGATTATTATTATCTTCTCCTACAATATCTTATTCTCACACCGGAGGGTTACCCCAAAGAGGACCCCTCTGTCCCTTTCTGAGGGGTAAGTTCACGGTGCTGCTCGTTTTGTAGGTGGAAGAATTCATATTCCGGAAAACCATCGGTGATATAGCACACTCATACCCGAGGGAAGTTGATCGTATACTAGTAAGTCGATCCACGTTTCTTCATTGGCGCCATCACCTGTTACAACGGCAACAAAACCACTATCTCATCAGTTCTCTCTGAAAATCTTCACCATGGTTTCCGGTGTTCGAAACAGCGATCAAGTTCTGGAGGATAATGAGCTTGAGGATGTTAATGAGGGACATCAGTTTCTGAGGGCGCCGCGTGATACTGCGCGCACCACCAGTAACCATCCCTTCATCACAACACCTCATAGCCAGACTGAAACTCCTCCAGACGATCTCACGTTCCAAAATCTGACTGGTGCAAAACAAAAAGGACCAATGGGTCCGGAAGTTGAAACCAATGACCCTAAAGAATGGCTCATAAACGAACAACGGCGTTTAAGGACAAATACAATGAGCTGGTCAAACACAAAAAGTTAGTCGACTTAACACAAAGGCTCGCATTTGATAAACAAACCATTCAGGGAACAACAAAAAGGGCGCGCGCGCCGGAAGATGGTCACTCTGTTCACACCGAACACGCTGATGTTAGTGATGAAGAAGAGGTGCACAGCATGAGGAAGACGCAAGATACTCATGCAGGAGGTTCACAGCTTCGCGCGCACATGAACATAGCGCCTGGAGCCAAAGTTGATATGGATCTATACACACCGTACAACCCACAAGCGAAAGGGCAAGTGGACGTAACCACACCATATAGGCCAGCCATCTTGGTGAAGCATTCAAAATTCACTGAGCTCATTGCGAAGGCTCCCATTCAACACAAAACCAAGATGCCAAGTGGTCTAGGCAAGTACGATGGTACAACAGATCCAGATGATTTCTTACAAGGTTTTTACAACACTGGAAACCTAGAAAGCTGGACGATGCCAACATGGTGTCACATGTTTGCTCGCTGCCTCACGGGCGCAGCGCGTGTCTGGTTCGAAAGCTTGCCGACAGGACAAATCGATGGGTTCGAAGAGCTATTGGAGAAGTTCCAGGCTCACTTTGTACAGCAGCGCAGACACACGCGCGACCCCGATGACATCATGCACTGCGTGCGCAGGAATGATGAAACCATTGAAGACTACATAACTCGTTTCAATCAGGAATCTCTTGCAATTGGAGGTATCACTGAACAACTCTTGCGCGTGGCCTTTATACAAGGTGCGCGCAGTGATCAACTCCGCAGAGTTCTCGTGAGCAGAGATGGCATGCCAACCACTTGGGCTAAGCTTATGGAAGCATCGCGAGTCTTCACGCGAAATGAAAAACAAATTGCCCAAGACAGAGCAAGAGATAGAGGGCATCAAACAGAAGCACCACGCAACAATGAAAGGAGGGGCAAACAAAACTCCGTATGGTCCAGGTTGCAACAAACCAGTTATTCTCCCGCAGAAAAGCAAGCGCAACAAAGTTCACCCCAGCCCCAAAAAGACATTCGTAATCGCGGAGAAGGTGACAAGAGGGAAGGCGGCAGAGAGCCTAACAGACCTCTACCAAGAATATGGACTCCCTTCACCAAAACGCCTTCGCAAGTGTTAAGCACAGAGAATGTCCAGTTTAAAAGCCCCAAGCCATTACTCCATAAGGGACCACCAAACAGTGGCAAGTATTGTGAGTTTCACAAGTCCACAGGGCACAACACCGATGCATGCCACCATTTGAAGGATGCGATTGAAAGAGATGTGAAATCAGGCAAGTTGGCTCACCTGGTGAAAAACCCAAGACCAGAGAATGAACAACCAGACGGAGCCTCAGCCAGTAAAAAATTCAAAAGAATCTGTGTAGCTGAAGGAGGAAGGCAAGGGCAAAGATCGAGGAAGAGAAGCACGCAAGTCCAAGGGGATTGGCGCGAGCAACAAGTAATCTTCCCAAGAATCAGAGGAGGCCCGTCTATCAGCAGTCCTCTAGTCATCACTGCACACATCGCTCATTATGAGGTGTCAAAAGTCCTGGTGGACACCGGCAGTGAATCAGACATCATGTATGAGCAATGTTTCAGGAAGTTGGATCCAGCAGACCAAGCAAGGCTCGAAATTGTGAATGCACCAATCTCGGGTGTCTCAAACGAAATTATTCACCCCCTAGGTCAGATACAATTCGAACTAACTATGGGGGATGAGAAACACAAGCGAGCTGAAATTGTCAACTTCTTGGTCTTGCCCACCACTTCATGCCATAATATGATCTTGGGTAGAGGAACGATTGCCCAATTCAACGCCATACCGTCACCAGCGCACGGCGCGTTGGGGTTCCCAACACCAACAGGAGTAACATTTGTATACCGAGATCATTTGTGCGCAGTAACAAGTATACCGCGAGAAGGGAGAATGAAGCTTCCAATGGCAAACAACGCGCCAGAGGAATGGATTCTCAACCCAAAATTCCCAGAACAAACAATCACAATTGGAGCTACGATATCAGATGACACAAGGGTGAGAATGAAAAGATTGCTCACAACGTATATATCGGTCTTCGCGTGGCAACATTCTGATATGACTGGGGTTCCGCGAGACCTGGCGCAGCATTCTCTCAACACATTCAAGTCTGTAGAGCCAATTGCTCAAAAGAAAAGAGTCATGGGGGATGAGAAGGCAAAGGCCATGAATGAGCAAGTAGAAGATCTACTGCGCGCAAATATCATCCGCCCAATACGATACCAAACATGGGTAGCCAATCCTGTGATGGTAAAGAAGAGCAATGGGTCATGGAGAATGTGCATTGATTTCAAGGACCTCAACAAAGCGTGTCCAAAAGATTGTTACCCCCTCCCAAACATTGACGCGAAGGTGGACTCTGTGGCGCCATTTAAGCTCAAATGTTTCCTGGATGCCTATAAGGGCTATCACCAAATTCAAATGGCACCACAAGATGAGGACAAGACTGCCTTCAGAACTGACAAGGGTGTTTTCTGTTACACAAAAATGCCATTTGGTTTGAAGAATGCAGGAGCCACTTACCAAAGACTCATGGATGCGGTTTTCAACGAGCAAATCGGAAGAAACTTAGAAGTCTACGTAGATGATTTGGTGATTAAAAGCAGGGAGGAAAAACAAATGCTCAAAGACATCGAAGAAACCCTTTGGCGCCTAAAGGAAGTAAACATGAAGCTCAACCCGAGCAAATGCACATTCGGCATAGAAGAAGGGAAATTTCTCGGTGTAATGGTCACCAAGGATGGTTTCAAGGTGAACCCAGAGAAGGTGGAGGCTATCCTTGACATGCCCTCACCATCCACCATGAAGGAAGTTCAAAAGTTGAATGGTAGATTGGTATCAATTAACATGTTCCTAGCAAACCATGCAAGCAAATCTACCCCATTCGTTAACACATTGAGAAATTGCTTAAAGAAAAGCCAATTCAAGTGGACGCCTGAGGCCGAGTAAGCTTTCAATGAGATAAAAGAATGTCTGATAAATCTGCCTGCGCTCACAGCTCCACTTCCTGGTGAAACTTTAACGTTGTACCTGTCAGCAGGAGCGCGCGCCATTGGCGCAGTATTACTGGTGGATCGCAAAGGAATCCAAACACCAATTTATTATGTAAGTCGGGTGCTGACAGATCCTGAGACGCGCTACACCATCATAGAAAAGTTAGTTTTATCACTAACGCATGCGTCGCGCAAGCTTCACAGATATTTCAATGGTCATCCTATTGAAGTCCTGACTGGTTACAACATCCAGCAAGTCTTGCGGCGTCCCGCGCTCTCAGGAAGGCTGACAAAATGGGCGCTGGAATTAGGAGAGCACACGATCGCCTATAAGCCTCATCCAGCAATCAAGGGACAAGTCTTAGCTGATTTCATCGCAGAAATCCCTGAAGGAAAAGTTGAAGAGGCTCAGCGCGAATTAGACCCTCCGCAAGCCAAGAATGAAGAAAACGTTTGGAGATTATTCACGGACGGAGCTTCAAACAACGAAGGGTCCGGCGCAGGCCTCAAGCTGGTGGATCCAGAAAATCATGAGTATACTTACGCAATCAGGTTGGATTTCAAGAGCACCAACAATGAAGCTGAGTATGAAGCCCTGCTGGCTGGTTTGCGCATCGCGCACAAGTTCGGAGTCAAAAAGCTAGAGGCTCATGTAGATTCATACCTGGTAGCAGCGCAAGTCAATGGCCTTTATGATGCCAAGGAGAACACCATGCCTCTGTATCTAGAGCAGGCGAAAAAACTCATCGAACAATTTGAATCTTTCAGAATCATACACATTCCGCGCAGTGAAAATAAGTCTGCCGACGCGCTGAGCAAGATGGCATCAACCAGCTTCGATCACTTTGGCAAAGATGTCAGGTGGAAGTAATGAGCAACCTGTCGGTGGGAGCGAAGTCTGTCCTTGTAATTCATACAACACCTTCATCATGGATAACTCCAATAATGGAATTCTTGAAGGAGGGAAAGGTACCGGACGATCGCGCACAGGCGAGGAAGATAAGACACAAGTCGCAGAACTACGAACTGCTTGATGGTACGTTATATCGACGCTCTTATCTTGGACCGCTCATGAAATGCCTGGATGCTGAGGAAGCAAGCTATGTGATCAGAGAGATACACGAAGGAATCTGTGGAATACATGCTGGCCCGCGCATGGTGGTTGCCAAGGCAATGAACGCAGGTTACTATTGGCCAGGCATGTACTTGGACGCGTTAAAAGAGATCCAAAAATGCAAAGCGTGTCAGAGCTATGCGCCAAACACCATGCGACCAAAGAACAACTTGATTCCGGTGACCTCTGCATGGCCTTTCCACAAGTGGGCAATCGATATTGTGGGTCCCTTACCACAAGCGCTGGGGCGAGTAAAGTTTTTGGTAGTGGCAGTAGATTATTTCACAAAATGGGTTGAAGCCAAGCCACTAGCAAAAATCACAGCCGAGGCAATGAAGCAATTTATTTGGAGCCACATCATATGCCGTTTTGTCCTGCCAATGGAAATTGTGAGCGACAATGGCAAACAATTCACTGACAGGAAGATATCCAGTTGGCTCAAGGAATTGCGCATCAACCAAGTCTTCACTTCAGTATACCACCCTCAAGGGAATGGCCAAGTGGAGCGCGCGAACCAAAGCCTGCTGAATGGGCTGAAGAAAAGGTTGGAGGGAGAATCCCATGCATGGGTCGAGGAGTTACCTAATGTCCTGTGGGCGCACAGGACATTAAGCAAAACCAGCAATGGCGAGTCCCCGTTCAGCCTAACCTATGGAACGGAGGCTATGATTCCAGCAGAGATTGGATGCCCATCCTATAGAGTGCTCATGATGAGTAAAAATGACAACGAGCAAGAAAGGAGGTTGGATCTCAACTTACTTGAAGGGCGCAGAGAGGCGGCTATCATCAGTGAAGCCAAATACAAGAAAAAACTAGAAAAATATTACAATCAGCGCGTGAAAGAATGCCACTTCAAGAAGAATGATTTTGTCCTTCGGAACAATGAAGCTAGTCGCGCAATACCCCCAGGAAAGATGTCTCCCAACTGGGAGGGACCTTATCAAGTCTCGGAAGAATTGGGAAAAGGCGCATACGCTTTAAAAGATTTGAATGGAAAGAAGATCCCGCGCACATGGAACGCAGCACAGCTTAGAAAATGTTTCATGTAAAAGTTGTCAAGTTTGTAATCAAGGCCCTTTAAGCCATTATGAATAATGATGCGCGCTATTTTCTCTTAATGTGTGTTCTATTACCTTTTGCATACATGTTTCACACTTCCCTTTATTAATTTTGAGCAATATGACAACATTGTATTGACATCAAACTAAAAATAAAACGAAGTAAAACATACATGCGCGAGCTTCAAGCTCAAACGCGTTAACGAGTTTTAACTCTAAAACGTCGGGGCCTTAGCCCAATAATATGAGCCTTAGCTCAAATCACTCACAACATCCATCCTACATGCTGCGCAGCTAGACCATAAAAGTACCTAAGCACAACTAAGGCAAAGCACATGCCAAAACATAGTTGTTAAGGTCTCAGGTCGAGGTCACGCATGGGATTATAATGGATATCAGAGTAACACATACTGACACGTAAAGGCTAAAAAACTCATTCATAATTCCCTATAATAAATGCGCGATAACGTCGCGCAAAGGAGGAATAATGAAGTGCCAAGGCACGTGTCAGCATATTCAGAATATTGCAAAATAACTTGAAATGTGACAACTGTTAAGGATTAAATAAAATAATTTCCTTACAGCCTTGTCCAAGTTTCAATGTGTAAGCATACCTTATATTCAACGAGCATAAACATGCAATATAAAGAGATGAATTGGGAATGCGCAAGATGCGAATAAGGGAAAAACAAAATTTCATTCCAAAACATTGAAGTTTACAAATTTACAAAATGATGAGATAAAAACTACAAACAAAAAAAAAAACATGAAGGGCTTTTCAAGTCTCTATATCAACATCAGCCTCTTCATCGCCCTCATCATTACCTCCTCCCTCAGCATCTGGCGCAGCCCGCTCCTCGTCATCTCCAAACTTACCATAATCAAGCTGTTCGTCTTGAATGGAGTCGTCTTCTATCACGATAGTGTCAGGAGTAGGTCCTTTGGCCACGCCAGAGCCGCTAGCAGAGGCAGCATTGCCCGCACCATCATCGCTGCCACCAGTCCCTTCACATTCGTCAAGTAATTTCTTTCGCGTGCCAAGATCGGGCTGGTCAGCAAGCGCGGCTATCTGCAAGTCACAAGGAAAAGTATGAGTACAAAAAAGGAAAATAAGTCAAGGTAAACTCATTAAGGTTAAAATACCTGCTCAAGGATGGGAATTGGAGTATTCAAGTACTTCTCCCCCACCTCGGCCATGTCAGCGCAGACAACGTCGAGCTGATAAGGGTAGTCGGATGGATTCTTCTTCAGCATGCCATATTCATAGCCATCCTTAAACCCTTCAGCTCGACCAACCAAGCGCGACGCAGCATTGCAATCCATCACAAGGGTCTGAAACTCGTCTGAGTATTTCATCGCATAAGCGCAACGAGTCACACCCTGTGAAACTAGCCATTGACGATCCTGCGCGAGGGAAGAAACAGACGTCTCAAGAGCAGGAATCTGAGAGTTTAACAACTCAACAGTTTCCTTGGTTTGTTTTAGCTCTTCTCTGTCGGACGCTGCTGCCGCCAAGGCTTCATTCTTTTCTGCTCGTGCAGCATCGAGCTCTTCTCTGTCAGACGCTGCTGCCGCCAAGGCTTCATTCTTTTCTGCTCGCGCAGCATCGAGCTCTTTCTTCAGGCGCGCAACCTCACTCTCTAATAAAGATTTGTCAGTGTTAGCCTGCGCAAGAGTTTGATCACGCGCCTCTGCCTCCAACTCCAAGTCACGCGCTCGACGCGCGTACCTGGCCGCATCCGCTTCTGCCGCTTGCAGCTTCTCCCGCGCAGCCTGCAGCTCATGCCCGCGCTTCACAAAGGCAGCGTTGGCACTTGCTCGGTTCTCGCTAAGTTCTGCTTGGAGTTTCTCAGCTCTCTCTCGAGCGTCAGAAAGATTCCAAGCAGAAATCTTAGCCTCTTGCTTGGCCTCCACAAGGGCATCACGCACTTTTATATAATCATTGCGAAGCTCTTGGGAGGCATCAAAGAACGCAGACCCAGCAAAAAGGTGGTCGTTGAGCAAGTCCACGCGAGCGCGGTCCTCCTGAAACCTCCTTTCAGCCGGAGGAACAGAGTGAGCCCAGAAGTCTTCACACACGCCCATGGATTGAAATGAGCTATCTTCAGTAATATTCCAGCTCGGGCGGTATATGTGATCGGCTTCCTGCAAACACAAAGCAACGCAAAAGAAACGTTTTAGTCATCTAAACACTAATCTGGAAGTCCGCACAGCGGAGCAAAACAAACTTATACCTGCGGAAAGCCGGCAGAAAAGTCAGCGCCAGCCCACGAGAAGAAGGCTGCGCCACGAAATCTCGTGGCGCTACAGGGCTTGCGCGGCCACCATCAGAGCCTTCAGAATTGACCTCCTCATCATCCTCTGTAACAGGTCTCTTCTCCTGCGACTTGGAAAAATCAAAAACAGTCTCACGAGGGCTGCGCGCAGGAGGAGGCGAGGGAGGTCTTGACGCCGTTAGATCAGCGCGTAAAATAGTCTCCTGCTCCTTAGTAATCCCAATGAGAGGAGATTCAGTGCTTGTTGGAGCAGGAGCAGAAATAACGGCGCCGGCGCCGGCGCCAGCAGTGCCACCAGCAGCTTGTGTGCCAGCTATAATTCCTATGAAAAAACCAAGGAGAAATGATTCATGACTTGATCTAAAGGAAAAAATCAGAAAATCAAAGCGCAATAAATACCTTGGCGCACCGCCGTCCGCGAATTGAGCATCGCCATGAAGTCCATTTTCCCCCTTTTCGAGGGTAAAGCAGGGGACTTCAAAGCAACCTTCGGCGCAGCCTCGGTATCTTGCCGCGCCTGAGGTTGAGCCACCAAAGTCGCCGGCTCTACAAACATTTGAGTGAACAAAGCTTCATTAATAACTCTATCGGAATCACGCTCATAAAACCACAAAATATAAACAAAGTATTCCTGTTGGAGAAGATGAAACAGCAGGCGCAAAGCCGCTTCCCTTGTCCGCCGCGCGAAGAGATGAGGTGGCAGCACCATACCTCGTGTGGACGGGAGGATTGCCCACACCTCGAGGCAAAGAAGACGAGGAAAACTTGGAGGTAAATCCCTTGGTTTTCTCAAGTCCCTTCGCTTGGGTAGGAGGAGGATTCTGGGCAACAGGGGCATCATTTTTCTTCTGTTTTTTACTGGCCCCTGCGCTAGTTTTGCCTTTAGCTTTGCGCTTGAGTTGTGGCGCCTCAGCTTCTTCCTCCTCCACCTCCTCTTCCGCAAGCTCCAACTCATAATTCTCGAGCGCATCTACAATACGTGCAACAGAAATGTTAACCAAATTTGGTATTCTAAAGGCCTAAGCATAAGTACAAAGGCTTACCAGGCGCATCGCTGTCAAAGCAAAATTCTAAATCAACAGAGATGAACATATCATCGAAGCGATCGGGGAAAGCAACTTCCCCAGCGCTCAGCGCGACAGAGCCACCCTCCATATGCTCGTCATAGGCGGCGTGGACGTATTCCTTGCTTACTGCATAATACAAGACAAATGATATCAGCAAAACGAATTATATTCGCGCAGAAATAATGCAATGAGCTAATAACTCACCTAAGCCATCAACTTGGACGACAGGCTCAGTCGCGCTGTCGGTCCACCTCTTGCTCATACCAACCCCCACCAGCGCCTCCTCGCAAATATTCTTGGCGGGGGATGGTTCAGCAGATAACTTGTTAACCCATGTGCCCGTTGGGTTCTTAAGAACATTCTCATCCGCGGGCGCAGAAGTTATCGCGCGCATGGTCATGCGGATGGGAATCACCCCAGCCTTAATATAAAAATTTTTTTCAGACCAGTCATGAAGGCTTTTGAAGGAAACAGTGCAGCACTTAACCTTCTGATTGCGCGGTGTGAATGAGAACCAAGAATCTTGGATTTTTGGCTTGTAAAAATATTGAAAGCGCCGAGGGGTGGGCTCCTCGCGCTGAGCTTTGCACATGAACTCAAAATGAGTCATGCGCACTAGTCCACAAGGATGGACTTGGGATATGTGAATCCCATAAAACTGAAGGAGCGCACCTATAAACCTTGTCATCGGAAGACGAAGGTTACAGTGAGTGAAAAAGTGAGAGTATAAAGAGATATAGCCGGTGGGGGAATCTGCCGCCGTTTGCCCGGTCGCCGGGAGCAGACAACTGTACTCAGGGAGAAAACCCTGAGAGGCGACGAGATTATCGAAGTCAGACTGTTTCAATTTGCAGGGAATCTCATCCCATCTCTTCACCGTTTTGTTCTTCCACACCTCCTCCGACGAGGCCTCGGCAGCCCGTTTACCCTTGCCGGTCTTCTTCAAAGTGGACATAACTAATGATTTTACACGGCGTTTGCTGGGGGAAATTATGGTGTCTGGGTTATCAGACATACAATTGTGAATCAAACAGCGGTTACTTTAAGCACGGAAATCTGGAAGCAAAAGATAAAGGCTCTTAATCGGAATGAAAATTGAAGGAGAAAGAGCTCTGAAAATAACAATGAAGATGAAGAAAAAACCACTCAAAAGGCTTGCTTTTATAGGCCCAGGAGAGAGAAAGAAACAGGGTGGCGCGTGGGTAGCTCGTGGGTTGACAGCAACTGGTTTGGTTTGGTAGTTGCGAGGCTGGAAATAAATTTGATGATGATGACGGTGGGCCCGAGGGTGATTTGGTAATTTAATATGGTATTGATTAGGGCCTGGACTCCGTACCTTTTGCTTTTGCTATCGTGTCTTTCTCAGGTTTTGATTTGGCCCAATCATTTATTATTATTATTATTATTATTATTATTACTATTTTAGCATTCTAAGACAACGAGTCCTATGTGAAAATTTGGTATAGAAAGTTTCACATAGAGAGAAATGAATCAAAACGGAACGTTAAATTTGACAAGCAAATATGAAAATCTAGCGTATGATACGTTGTCAAGCGTGTTATACGCTTGGTTCTGGTGAGCTCATACACCAAGGGGTTGCCAACACCGGACCTGATCAAGGATTCAAATTAGTTAAATCTGTTAAAGAGGTTTTCTCTTATTTTTTTTTTGCCCCTACTTATTAAAGTTTATATAATATTTAAACATGTTCAAAATTAGTTATGACATTGTGTTTTTATTAGTAATGTCTGAACAATAAACTTGTGATGAAGGAAGTTGTTTTTTTTCTTTCGGGCAGAAATTAAGGAAGTGGCTTTAAAAATGAAAGGTTAAGCACTATACTATTGGTTCAAAAGTGATGTAGTAAACAAATATATTATTGTTTGGTACAATAGTTTGTTTCATAAGTTTCAATGCCTTTTTAATTATCATTATTATTTTATTAAAGTAAAGAGATGCAGTCAAGAAAAGGATCGACTGTCGAAGCCTCGAAAGGGTAAACAATAACATCTCAATTCTTCGCATAACAACGGAGCCGGCCCACCACAATGGCCCATTTCTTTTATTCACTTTCGTTTTAATTAAGTAGGGCTGTTCATGAGCTGAGCCGAACCGAGCGAAGACTTGCTCGTTGCTTGGCTCGTTTATAACCGAAACGAACCGAACTGAACAGTTGAAATTCGAACCGAGCAAAAACCGAAACGAGCCAAAATCGAATCGAACATTTTTCGATCGAACATCAAATGATTTCAGCATTATTTGTTTTCTTTTCACTTTTAAAATTTTCAATAAGAAACTTTAAAGGTTGTAAATTATATATTTTATAAATAAATTAATAGTTTTTAGACAAACGTGTAATAGGTTGTCAATTTTTATTAAAAATAGGTTTAAAGTGAGATAAAATGATCATGTAAACAAACTTCTAGTATTCTAAAAACTTGAAGGGAGCAAATAAAACTATAAAATTGACGGAATAGGAAAAGTTTAAAGAGGTTAAAAAATTTGTAAGCTTATATTTATGTGTTTTGCCTATATGTTTATATATTTGTTCATATATAATTATATATAAAATTAATTAAAAATATTCGAGCCGAACCGAACAGAGCAGACCTTTGCTCGTTGCTTGGCTCGTTTGCAAACCGAACCGAGCAGAGCGGCTCGTTTACAATCGAGCGAAAAAATGAGCGAGCATTTTCTGAGCGAGCGGCGAGCGGTTTGGACAGCTCTACTCTCAAGTCTCAACTCTCAACGGGGAAGCGGCCCACTTATTTAAATTTTCTTTTTTCCTTTTTGCAATTTTGTTCAGATAAAACGTAAATTTAATCTTAAAGTTGATAGACTCTTTAAGCTCTTAAGTAGGCTAGTTAGATAATAGAGCACAATGTCACGGAGTTATTTTCTTGACTCACGTGCAGCCTTAGAACTCGGTCTAAGTAAGCCTAAAGGGTCGGACTTTGGTGTTTTGCAGCGGAAGACTTAGAAAGAAACGTTGTTTCGTGTAGACACGAAGGATTGGTTCTTGTATTCGAACAAGAGAATGTTTCTCGTAGTACTTGAACTTAAGTATACAAGAAGGATGTTTATATTGCTGGAACAAGTTTACAAGGCTTTAAAGTGTTACAAGTTTCTGGGTGATCTCAAATGAGACACCATTCAACCTATTTATACTAGTTCCATGATCTAGAGATTTCTACTTGAAGAGGTATGCACCCGCCTTAACATCGAGCGGGGCGGGTCAACCCACAAGATATAGACAAGAGGCTTGAAATCAGGATGTCATGAAGATACAAAGCCAAAACCTATGCGCGTGGCGCATATCACATATGCTCACGCGTATCACATATGCTCACGCGTATCACATATGCTCACGCGTATCACATATGCTCACGCATCATATATGCTCACGTATATCATATCTGCGCGTGGCGCATCTGCGTGTGGCGCATATCACATATGCTCACGCATCATATATGCTCACGCATATCACATCTGCGCGTGGCGCATCTGCGCGTGGCGCATATCACATATGCTCACGCATATTACATATGCTTGCGCATATCACATCTGCGCATGAAACATCTGCGCGTGAGAATAAAGAGAAGACCTCGCGCATCCCCAGGATAGGCGCATATCACACATGCACATAATCAACCACGTCCTTATCCAAATCAGGATAAGGACAACCATGATTGTGCTCATCAGACAACCTTCCAGAAGGTATCCTTTAAGGAATAAAGAATATGCTGATGTTGACAGCTGCCAATGAAGGGTGGACAACTCAGCAAAACCCATGTGCTACCACGTGATTGCACATGGGTCAGGTGAAATACCTTGGTCAGAGAATAATCAATGAAAAAGCACCAGGTGTCCTAAGGACACGTGGCGCGAAGCAATAGGAGGAGGCCAAAAAGGCCCTAATTGGGTCTGAGCCCAATCATTGGAAACCCTAATACTATAAATACCACACCACCTCCACAAGGGGAGGTAAGCAAGAAAATACATTCTAAGTCCTTACTCACTTTCAGATTATTATTATCTTCTCCTACAATATCTTATTCTCACACCGGAGGGTTACCCCAAAGAGGACCCCTCTGTCCCTTTCTGAGGGGTAAGTTCACGGTGCTGCTCGTTTTGTAGGTGGAAGAATTCATATTCCGGAAAACCATCGGTGATATAGCACACTCATACCCGAGGGAAGTTGATCGTATACTAGTAAGTCGATCCACGTTTCTTCACTACTTCTAGGTTTTTCTACACAAAATATCTAGGTTATGATCCAGATTTTTCCATCAGCATTCATGATCCTTCATGGCTGCTCTAGAGAGCTCTTTGGCAGCCCAAAATATCCAGGTTTTCTAGACCTTTCAAGGTCTAGAAGGGTCTTGCACAAGACCTGAATTCTCCAGCATGTTTGCTGTGTTTTTCCAGCATGTTGATGATGTTTCCGGACCCTTCCGGAGCTGTTGAATCAGCCCCATTCTTGGCTGTGCATTCAGCCCTTTTCCAGCAGCTTTCAAGACGTTTCAAGGCTGAGTTCCGGTGTCTTGAATATGCAGGGCTGATCCAGGGAGTTCGGGGCTGTTCCGGAGTCTTCCGGGCAGCCCTAGATCGTTCCAAACGGTTCCGGAATGATCCGGATGTCGAGAAAAATGATGGGTAATTTGAAGGTGCGTGACATCGCACAAGGTAGAAACACTTTGGTGCGCAAATTTGGCTAGGAGTTTAGTTACATGTATCATGTATGATTTCATCACTCAAAATTTCCTTTACATTGAGATTTCTTCTTAATAAAACGGGTGAATAACTTATCGAAATAATTTATGTATCTACTTACGTATATAGTTTCTAGTTTGTCATTATAAAAAGTTAATATTACATTTGAAACATTGAGTTTTTATATCAAATTCTTAGAGTAGTATTCTTGCTTCCACTTTGCGTCTACAGTCATTCGTCAGTTATAAATAACTGATTGGTCCAATCGGGAACGGCTCAACCCATCTCCAACTAGCTTACCTAGTCCAGTTTTAACAAAGCTGATTTCTTCTTCGTGGTTATGAATTATGATCGATCCTAAATAATTTACTTAAAAATACGTTTAATTAGTAATTAATTGGATACTATAAACTCATTACCACCCACCTTAAAGCCTTTGCATGAAGCAACCGCGTGTGGTGTGAACACCAAACAAACCACTTGACACATCAATTTTGGCCTACGCAACAATGAACCGGTCCAGAAGTTTTGACCAAGTCGTTGCTAATTCAATAATATTACTATTTTTGTCTTGTGGGCTTGCAAACAAACAAAAAACAAGTTGTCGTTAAGTCTTTGAGATCTGAAGCTATATATGCGCTGGTTAATACTTAATAGGTTGCTTGTTGCAACACTCAAACGCACCTTGTGCTAATATATATGTCACAACTCCATGAATGCAGGCTCAAGCAAACGTTTTCAAATCTAGACCACCATGTCCACCTGTTTTCTAATATTGTCAATGAGATGGACAAATTAACTAGATGATTAAACACAAAAATTAAACCTTAGGAAAGATTAATTAACTTACAAATGGCTATAGTTTTTTATTTGTTTGGAGTTACGAGGCCCATTTTATGGAGTGTCGCGCCTTAACAAGCTGGATGTCTGACCTTCGAACCCGTATTACTTCACCTGGAGCCACCCTAACAGGATTTTGACTTTTATTTAATTACGTTTCATTCATAAAACGCGCAACTCATTGATCGAGTAGTGTAATGTCATTTTTAATTCGTTGATTTTAAATTTCAAGATATAATGTTCCTATCAACTTATGTGATTGATATAGTTATGTTCAGGTATTCGAAAACAATATTGCGTTCCTCTAAAAACTTATGTTTATTTTCCATGTTTGTGTTTCGTTTCAAATGGAAATTAGAAAAGGCACATAAAACTTTAGTTATAAACATGCATTATCTTAAAAATGGAATAGAGATATGATGAGATGATGATCAACATTAATAGAATGAATATGAAATGGGAGAAAAACATGAGTTGTATGGGTATAAATTAAATGGAGGTTGGATCATAAATCTTACGTGTTTTGATCAATAAAATAGGCTTTCAAAGACGTGACTAGTTTTGCTGTCTTTGATACTTCATGACTTCATGTCATGCTACTATTTACATATTTACCATATTTGCTATGTTACAACATTGTGAACAGGATCATTGTGCTATTCAACATCCCCGAAAGTTCGAATGTTGAAACGAGCTTGAGGCTAAACTTTATATACCAAGCTTAAGCCTGCGAGCTAAATATTTTAATACTTGTTTTAATACTTGTTAAACTTCATAAATGATTATATTTCTAAAAAATATAATAACTTTGATTTATAATAATAGACTTAATTAAGGAGGGGATTTATAAAAAAATCCTAAATAATGCACATTAATATTACCATATACAAGGTAGTTGATGTAAATACTAAATATTATGCTCTATGTTATAATTATACATAGAAGTATGTATATATTTATAAATAAAATAACTAGTATATAATATACGAGTCTAGTTTGAGCTTAAAAACTTCTTATACATGAATTCAGCACGAGTCTTAATTTGCTGTAAAACGTTAAACGAGTCGAACTCGAACTTTAAACTCGTTTGCACCCCTAATTTAACTTGGGAAAATTTTAATATTTTAAAACTTTGTAAATTAAATATATTAATGAGTAATATATTAGTTATTTTATAGATTTTAACATGAATCACGGTCAATGATCCATTTTGTGAAACTAACTTATTTATTAATCAACACATTAATTAAAGAGCTTAACTAATTAATTAACCATCATGTGAAATTATTATTCATAATATTACAAGAAGAATTAAATGAGAAATTGGAATAACATTATAATTTATAGCTTTCTTGCCTGCATGATCGCCGAACTCCACGACCGATCTCTCTATAAATGGTTTCAGCTTCTTGTCACAAAGCCATCATTTCATCTTCACATAATATCCTTCACACTTATAATTAACACACAACCATTAATAATAATATACATTCATCATGGGGACGAAGTCATTCCTTTTGGTGACTACTTTCCTTCTCATTTTCGTCTCCATTCACCCCACCATTGTCCGGTCTGCCGATGACAAGAAGAAGAATCCAGCACCTGTGCCCGCGCCTAAGCCTAAGCCTGTTGTGGACGATACGACTAACTACGATGTCTTGGACCCTGAACCTGAAACCGGACACAACGGGCGTTTTGTAAGTCGAAAGGAGCTTGTAACTATAACGTGCTTACTTGTCCGGCCGAGTGCCCGGAGAGGAAGCCCAAGAAGAACAGGATGCAGAAAGGGTGTTTCATCCATTGTGGTAGCAAGTGTGAAGCTACATGCAAATGTAAGACTAAATGCATGCATATATATCTTTCTTATTAACAAGGCTCGAACAAGCTGAAATGTTGAGCTCGAGCTAGATCATTTGTTATTAAATTTTTATAATTTGTGGTTTTCACATATACTATAATATTTTTTTAAATGGAAAATAATATTTTTAGCGTAAGGGTAATGCAGATTTATTAACTATAAACCATTTATAATTTACATATACTAAAATTTGAGTGACAACTTTTATATACTAGAAATCTTGGGTTTAATTTAAACGAGCCAAATGAGCTTTTTGAACAGCCCTACTAACCAAGTTCTAAATTTTAACAGGGAGAAGAGCAAAATGCAACGGGTATGGTGCACTATGCTACGATCCAAGGTTCATCGGTGGCGATGGAGTTATGTTCTACTTCCATGGTGGTAAAGGGCGTAGTTTCGCACTAGTGTCCGACACCAACTTGCAAATTAATGCCCTCTTTATCGGGAACCGCCCTGATGGTCGGGAGCGTGACTACACATGGGTCCAATCGGTCGCAGTCATGTTCGACACGCACACCCTGACCGTCTCAGCTAAAAAGGTAGCACGGTGGGACGACCAGGTTGATGTGCTTCTCGTGAAATGGGACGGTCAGGAAGTGACTGTCCCATTACAGGGTGACGCAGAATGGAAAACCGACACTGGAATAAGAGAAGTGTTGGTTGAGAGGACCGACGACACCAACTCAGTTAAAGTTATCGTCGCTGGGTTGGTAGAGATTGATATGAAGGCGGTCCCCGTGACTAAAGAGGACAATCTAGCTCATAACTACCAGTTACCGTCAAATGACGCATTTGCCCATTTCGAGACACAGTTCAAGTTCTCGAATCTTTCAGACAATGTTGAGGGTATTTTGGGGAAAACTTATCAGCCCGGGTATGTGAGTCCGGTGAAGCAAGGTGTGGCCATGCCGATTATGGGTGGGGAAGACAAGTATGAGGTTCCACGTTTAAACTCGGCTGCTTGCAACGCGTGCATGTTTAAGAAGAAACCAACTACCGGCGGTTCGGCCGATGTTTGATGTTTTGGTTGTTGATTAATAATATGTTACGAGTACAATTGTTTGAATTGCAAGTATATGCAACTGTTGTATAATTTGTTGGTGTCAATAAAAGTATTTGTCAATAATACTAAATAATAAAGGTTTCTAATTATGTATATGGTTGTTTAATGTTTATCAAGAATACATTCATTTCTTATTACATCTTCCATCCTAATAATGTTTCATTTGATATTGATAGTTCTTGAGTACATGGATGATTCAAGGAGTAACAACATATCAAGCTTCTTTTCAATTTTGCAAGATAATAATGTGCATAATTTGTTTATGTGGATATGTATAATATATAAAGGGGATATGAATGGCTTTAAAAGGTGAAAAAAGGTTGTAGAGTAGAGAGTTACTATTACCATTCGTTCTCTTTAACGCCCTTCGGGTCGAAAGAAGAAGATTGGTGACGGGTGGTCCATTGGACAACCCTGAAGTGATTTAAGACCGTTAATAATCATGCGTTTAATTGGTTTATCTTGTTGAATTAGATGACTATGTTTACTCGTATAATTGTAGGTAGAAGAAGATAGAAAATGGAATTATGAGAACGTGGGCGAAAACGGTAAAGAAAACGGAGTTGAAACGAGAAAGATACGAAGAAAACAAGAAAATGAGAAAGAGCTCCACCGTGGGCCACGGTCCGGACCGTGGGCCAAGGTCCAACTGATCAAAAACGACAGTTTACACCGTACCGTGGCATTCTGGAGACCGTGGAGACCACCGTGGGCCACGGTGGGAACCGTGGGCCACGGTGCGGAGCTGTAACTGCCGAATTCTTTTTGTTTATTACTCGTATTTTGGCTGGCTTTTCATTATCTTTGATCCCAAAACACCCTAGGGGCGAATTTGTGAGAGCAAGAACAAGATTTTGGTGATTGTAATCATTCGTTTGGGTTTGTGATTCGTATGATTACCCTAATTGAAGTGATGATAAATCAAACTATGTGTGGCTAGTACTCTTTATTGTTCTCTCCCGAATTGTAAGGTTTCTAATTGGATATTTGTTAATCATTTATGTTATTGGTGAGATAGTATTGTAATCATATGATTATTGTGCTATGGTGATTGTGTGTTTGTTTTGTAATTGTTAGTATGTTATAATTCGTGTTCTTGACTATCCGTTCTTGGTGCCATAGGCAATCGAGATATAGCAGAAGAGAATTAGGGTTAACAATAATACTAAACTGATTTTTGAGTGACAACCTTGCGTTTTTGTAATCCAAGTACTTAGTCCTCTCTTATCACATCCAAACGCATTTTCACGAACTATAATTGTGTAGTTCATCTCACAAGTAAACATTAACTTTATCAACTTCGGAAACCTGAAATCGGGAGAGAGCATTGTTTCTTATATTGTTTAAAACTTGTTTATTGTTTTAGTTATTTTTGTTAATCAAAAATCAAACAACCAAATCATTGAATTTACATTTTGCACTTAGATTAATTTAGATTAATTTTATAGCTACTCAGTAACGCATTTTCCACAAACTCCCTGTGTTCGATACCCACTTACTGCTATCTATTTAGTTGTATTTGGTTTAATTTTGAGTGAGTCTTCGACCTCACGTCAAATTTTGGCGCCGTTGCCGGGGAGTAGTGCGCAACGTGTGTCAGCTTTAGTAGTTTTTGTTTGTTATTTTCGGGTTTACGCTGGTTGTGTTAGTGTGCAGGTACCTACAGGTGTATGCATACTAAAAGCTCTAACAGGTCATCACCGCTAGTTATTGATCCCGAGATTGACAAAACACTTCGAAGAAACCGAGTCTTACTTAGGGAGAATAAGCTTCTTGGTTCTCCAACCGCATCAAACAACATGGATTCACCAGTTCCCACTTCGGGTCAAACAATCCCGACTACACCTCCACCAAATCCACCTCCACCGATTACTACTAATATACCTACAGCATCAAGTGAACTCCAACCACCACCCACAACCGAACCCATAGCTGCTCAATACACCTACTCAACATCATCCACATTGCCACCTATTACCAATCTTTTTCCTAACTTTGGTGCGTCATCATCATCTCAACAATATCAACAACCACCCTTTCAACAATCACAATCAAGCTACCAATATGTCACACCCCGACCAAAGGCGGCGGAACATGTCGGGGTGCAACGTGATTGGACAAATACACAAGACACTAATTAGAGTGACAATATTTAATTAACTCATTTTATTTCAACAAATCAATAAACAACACATTTCGTCCACACAAACAAATTGAATACAAGTAACATTTATATTGTTCATTTTACTAATACCCTAATGGTCTTGGTAACGTTTTTTGGTCAAGTCCTCGAGTCAAAAAAAGTCAAACCTGTAACATTTCATAAAATAAAGTTTGTCAACACAAAGGTTGGTGAGCAATTAATAAGTTTGAGCATATAAATATAGTAATAAGAAGCCACAACACTTGTATACAAAACAATGAATAAAAGCACTAGAGTTGGATAAATTGACAATTGCTAAACATATTAGCACCACCTAGCTATCTAGGATTTTATGACAATTGCTAAACATATTAGCACCACCTAACTATCTAGGATTTTATGACAATTGCTAAACACATTAGCACCACCTAGCTATCTAGGATTTTATGACAATTGCTAAACACATTAGCACCACCTAGCTATTCTAGGATTTTATAGTTATCGTTAATTGCATTACGTTAACGACACCTTGCCATGAGGGGCTGCCAAATGGTATAGGATTTATAGTTCCACCATCCAAAAGCGATAAACGCATAAGCATATAAGCATGTAAGCATAGGATACCAAATCAAGCAATTATTCAGGTAAAGTATACAATCACGTTTGTGGGTTTAAAGATTCAAGTAATTAAAGCATTTAGTTTAATAAGTATGACATGTCACCCCAAAACGGAAGATGGAAAACGGGGTATGAAAGTACTCACCTCGATTGATGAACCGATAAACAAAATAGACACATAAATGAAGCTCGAACGGTAAACTAACATATCCAACTTGAAACGATAAACACCTTAGCTAAAATAAATAACGTAATATATATTAATGAACTTGAAACCGTAAAATAAAATATATAAATGGGACGGTTCGGTAGTAAATCGGATTATCGGTTAATTTGTTAATGATTAGGGACTCGTACTTAAATGATAATTAATATGAAAATAATATTATTTTATTTGGCCTTTTAATAACTAAACCAATATTAAATATAAACAAGACGGGTTTTAAATCAAGGTTCGGTTTTTATAGAAATGAATTGATAATAAAGTTTATAATAATATTATTAATGATAAGATAGTAATGATAATAATAATGCTAAAAGATATGTTTGGATATATATATATATATATATAAGATAATGATGTTAATAATAATAACAATAATTATTTATAATAATACTAATATAGTATAATAATTATAACAATAATTATTATTAATAATACTAATAATAATAGTTATAGAATAGAAATCTTGGTATTAATTATAATGATGTTGATAAAAATGATAATAACAATAATAAATAATATTGATAGTAAATAATGATATCATACCCGATGTTGGCTCGATTTCTAAACGAGTTCATAAAATAGATATAATAATATTATTGTTAATAATAAATGATAAAAATATGATTTTACTAAATAATAATAATATGATCTTTATTAATAATAATACCAAAAAAACCGATCTAGGATGAGTAGAACCTGAGACCTCTAATTTAATAAACGTACCAACCAAACCGAACCAAAATAATTAAACCCAAGAACTTATTATATCCATTCTCCGAGTGTTCATCTTTTACCCAATTCATACCAACAACGCAAACCCGATTCGTTTCAAAGTATTTGACCAAAAAACATAACCGATACTACCAAGCTAATTATTAACAATCTAATTCCGACAAATCGACATAAGAAAATTAATAATAACAAAACCCGAATTGAATTATACCTATTAGTCGTTCACGGGTCGAAACTGCCAGAGAGAGAGAGAGAGACGGCTGAGAGAGAGAGAGAGAGCCGAACAGAGAGAGTGAGGAGACGAGAGAGATAGCGAGATAGAGAGAGAGAGAGAAGAGAGTGGCGGAGCACCGACGGTACACGGCGGCCGGATCTTCGGTCGCCGGAAAAACGACAGAGAAGGGGAAAACGGGGTGGCCGACGTCGGGTTGGGTTACAGGGAGGCGGAGAGTGGTGGTGTGCGGTGAGAGGTGGTGGTGGTGGCCGGAATCGGCATCGCCGGAAAAACGAGCCGTCAGGGGGCGGCGGTCGGAAATCCAGAGAAGAAGAAAGGAGGTGCGGCTGTGCTGGAGGTGGTGGTGTCGGGTTACGGGGGAGATGATGGCTGGAATCGGGGTCGCCGGAGCTCGCCGGTCGCCGGAAAACGGCGCCGGACATGCGAGAAAAGAGGAGAGGTCGGCTGTGTGTATTGTGAATTAGGTTTAGGTATTTTAAGTTTTATATATATATACATATTTACAGAAACACCCCCTTAATTTTCAATCAATGTTTAAAACGAGTTTAAAGGTTCTAAAAGCTTATAACAACTTAACGAAAATTAGTTTGAAACACTTATTTTTTTCTTGACTACTCTATAATATGACAAACATCGATTTATTGGTGATCGAAATATATAATATAATATTGTATAATAAATAAATAAAGTTCTAAAAAAAATGTTGAGTCGGGTTCACGTAATAAAAGTTTACAAAACGAAAACAACTCAAGACTTGAATTTGACGGATGTCACACAATACCAACCCCAATCTTTCATGCAACATTCAAGATCACAAGGTGATGGATATGGATATGGGTTTGACAGTGAATTCGAGGGGTATGAAGTGGAAGGTTACTACACGGGAGGTGATGGAAGTCAAAGGGTAAATCCGGGAAATTTGGCCTATAGTCAATGGCAACATCCGGAATCGGTGCAAGGGTTTAATAGACAACCACCACCGGTTGTTCAACAACAACAACAACAACAACAACCAGTGGTTGTCCAACAAAACGTGCAACCACCGATTCAACAACAAGCTCAACAACAACCACCGGTTGTTGTTCATCAACAGGTTCAACCGCCACCGATTGTTCAACAACCACAAGGGTAACCTCAAGATCCACAATTTCAACAAATACCCCAACCACAGTTTCAACAACAATTTGTGCAGCCAAGACCCGTTTATAGACCAATGGGTCAACCAAGAGTACCAATGGGGGTACCAAGAAGGCACGCAAGAGAGATGGCTATGGGGATTGAAGCCCACTTCCGACCCATAATTACTAATAATCCGTCTCCGTTGGTTATTCCTCTCAATAATCAAGGGAGGACATTTGAAGTAAGAACCAATTCCCTTCAAAGTCTCCCGAAGTATAAAGGTCTAGCAACGGAGGAACCTTACTTCCATTTGGAGGCATATGACTCCATTTTCAACACAATTGGGGGTCAAGGTTTTACATCAGATGAGGTAAAGTTGGTTTTATTTCAGTTTTCATTGGAAGACAAGGCAAAGAGATGGTTTTACACTTTGCCTTCCGCATCTATTTATACTTGGGCCGAGATGCAACAAAGATTTTTGGAAGAATTCTATATGGCCCAAAAGACCAATGATGCGAGAAGAAGTTTAAGAACTTTCCAACAAGAATCGGGGGAAATGTTTCATGAAGCATTTGAGAGATTTAACATGATGATTAAAAATTGTCCTCATCACGGTATTGCTTTATGGGAATTGTTGATTGCGTTTCATGAGGGTTTGAGTATGGAGGATGAACGGGATTTGAGGTCGATCACGAATAGCACATTTGGTACCAATTATGAACAAGATGATTGGGCATATTTGGAACAAATGGCGGTTACTTCAAAGAAAAAAGCCCAAACCGGACGAAGGGCAAGATCGGCGGTTGGTAGACCGCAAGTGCAAGCCGTGGAAGAAGGAAATGTACAAACCACTAATCAAGTAATCGATGTTTGTACAAATTGCAATGAGTTGGGTCAAGCACCGGTGGAAGAGGTGAATGCACTTCAAGGGGGAGGTGGTAGAAATTACAACATGAACTCCAACACCTACCACCCCGGATAAAGAAATCACCCGAATTTTCGTTATGGAAACCCGGCCACTCAATCTAACCCAAATTTTCAAGGAAATCAAGGCAATTATGTCCCTCACCAACAATATAATAACCAAGGTAATTATCATGGCGGGAACAATCAAGGGTTGCAAGGTCAATGGGGTGGTGGTCAAAGTGGTCAAAGCGGGTCAACGGGTCAAAGTTCATCGAGTGGAAATGAGGTTATGGACATGTTGAAGTTGACGCAACAAGACATGCAACGAAGAAATCAACTTGATGAGGTTAGAATGCAAAAGGATGAAGTAAGAGATAAAGCCATCCAATCGTTGACCACACAAATGAGTCAATTCTCAACTGAAGTATCCGAGTTGAAGAAGAATAAAGGTCAATTGCCAAGCGACACAAAGGTAAATCCTTCTCATAACTCTTCTCGTAATGTTTCTATTAATCACGTTAGTGTTTTAAGAAGTGGTAAAGAATATAAAAAAGATTTATCACCGGGTGTGGTTGATGGGGAAGTTGAGGATATTATGGGTAATGAAGGTGATGATGAAATAGTAACAAATAAACCCACTAAACATGTCACTTTTGAAAAACCGTTACAAAATCCAGGTCAAACTTCAAATTTAAACTATAAAAATAAGGAAGTAGAATCAATGGTGGTTCCATTTCCCTCGGCTTTACTTGACCCGGGTAAGAAAAACATCATTTCAAGAAGGGGTCCTCAAAAAGAAGAGATGTGGGAAGTTTTTAAACAAGTAAAGGTAAATTTACCTCTACTTGAGGCAATTAAGAAAGTACCCGCATATGCAAAATTTTTGAAATAATTGTGCACTCAAAAGAGGCAACAAAAAGTGCCTCTACGAGTGGATTTAACTGAGCGGGTAAGTGCGGTTTTAAAAGGAGATCTTCCTCCTAAGCTTCAAGATCCGGGAACGCCCTTAATTAACATTCAAGTAGGCGATTTTCAAA
This sequence comes from Bidens hawaiensis, assembly GCF_021521415.1. Classification (NCBI taxonomy): domain Eukaryota; kingdom Viridiplantae; phylum Streptophyta; class Magnoliopsida; order Asterales; family Asteraceae; genus Bidens; species Bidens hawaiensis. The sequence goes on from NW_027491730.1 coordinate 549,660, forward strand.
TGTCTAAGGCGTTACTAGATCTTGGGGCTGGAGTAAGTATTCTTCCGGGGGGTTTATACGACCAATATGATTTTGGTCCTTTAAAACGAGTTGAGACAACGGTTGTGTTAGCCGATTTGTCTCATAAACTCCCCCGAGGAATTGTGCGGGACGTGATAGTAAAAGTTGAAGAACTTTACTATTCGGTTGACTTTTTAGTCTTAGACTACTCATCGGTGGATTCAACCCAACAACAAAATGTTATATTGGGTCGACCGTTTTTAAACACCGCTCATGCTATTATTGACTGTCGATCTGGCACGGTTGATATGGTGTTTGGAAATAGGAAAATGAGATTAAATGTGTTCACTAACGGATCTAATGCTTTATGTGGTGATGAGTGTTTCATGGCAGATATTGTTGACATGTGCGAACCGCATGATTACGAGGAAGATGCTTTGGAAGCATGTGTTTGTGATTTTTCTGAACAGGTACATATTTGTGCATTGAGGATGGAAGAGAAAAATCAAGACGTGTTGGCGGTAAAAGAAGGACGACCACCATGGACTCATCAAATTGAAAGTCTGCCAACTGTGATCGATTCGGGTACAAAACCTTCATTGGAAAGCCCACCGAAATTGGAATTGAAGGATTTGCCAAGCCACTTGAAGTATACGTTTTTGGGGGATAATGACACATTACCAGTCATTATTACATCTGATTTAGAAGAGGCCCAAGAACAAGAATTATTGAAGGTGATGAAGGCGAATAAAGCGGCCATAGGTTGGACAATTGCCGATTTAAAAGACATTAGTCCATCTATAGTTATGCACAAAATCATCACCAATGAGGAGGCAAAACCAACCCGAGAGACTCAAAGAAGGTTGAATCCTAATTTGAGAGAAGTTGTGAAGAAAGAGGTAATAAAGTGGTTGGATGCGGGAATCATCTATCCTATCTCGGATAGCGCATGGGTAAGTCCTACACAGGTGGTACCGAAAAAAGCAGGTATACAGGTAATTAAAGATGAAAGCGGTGAACAAATCGCTACCCGACCGGTCACCGGGTGGCGAGTTTGCATTGATTATCGTAAATTAAATGCCGCTACATCTAAATACCATTTTCCATTACCTTTTATTGACCAAATTATTGAAAAATTATCGGGTCAAAAATATTACTGTTGTTTGGATGGGTACTCGGGTTATAATCAAATTGCTATCCACCCGGATGACCAACACAAGACCACCTTCACCTGTCCGTATGGCACTTTTGCTTTTCAGCGAATGCCATTCGGATTGTGTAATGCCCCGGCCACATTCCAACGGTGTATGATGAGCATTTTTTCGGATATGGTTGGGGATTCACTCAAGGTATTTATGGATGACTTTTCCATTTTTGGTCCAACTTATGAAACTTGTCTCAGTGAATTAGAAAAAGTTTTAAAAAGATGTGTTGAGACAAATTTGGTTCTAAGTTAGGAGAAAAGTCACTTCATGGTGCAAGAGGGTTTCGTGTTGGGTCACGTGATTTCGGAAAGGGGAATGGAAGTGAATAAGGCAAAAGTCCGGGTAATATCATCTTTACCATCACCTAAAAACATTAAAGGGGTAAGGTCATTTTTGGGGCATGCGGGTTTTTATAGAAGATTTATTAAAGGCTTTAGTGTGATCACAAAACCTTTATGTAATTTATTGTTAAAAGATGCACCTTTTGATTTTACTAATGAATGTTTGCAAGCGTTTGATGTTTTGAAGGAACAGTTGGTGAAAGCTCCCATTCTACAACCACCGGATTGGTCAAAGCCGTTTGAGATTATGTGTGATGCTAGTGATACTACTATCGGCGCGGTGTTGGGTCAACGAGTTGATAAAAAACCGGTGGTCATTTATTATGCGAGTAAAACATTATCTGAAGCGCAACTTAACTATACAACCACTGAAAAAGAATTGCTTGTGGTGGTGTATGCTTTGGATAAGTTTCGCTCGTATATTTGGGGGAGTAAGGTGATTGTTTATTTGGACCATAGCGCGGTTCGATATTTGATGGAGAAGAAGGATGCAAAAGCACGGTTAATTCGATGGGTATTGCTTTTGCAAGAATTTGATTTAGAGGTTCGGGATAAAAAGGGGTGTGAAAATGTAGTGACGGATTACCTATCCCGAATTCCATTGGAGGGTGTCGATGACCCGATGGAGATAAACGAACGGTTTCCTGACGAACAATTGTTAGTCGTGTCAACCGCACCGTGGTATGCCCACTTTGTGAACTATTTAGCAACGGGGTCTATTCCAAGTCATTGGGTGAAGAAAAGAAGACAACGGTTCATGGCCCAAGTGAAACAATATATTTGGGATGAACCGGACTTGTTCAAGATTGGTTCGGATCAAATGATATGGATGTGTATTTCCGATTCTGAGGTACGGGAGATTTTGACTCATGCACATGCATCGGCGTGTGGAGGTCATTTTAGCGGTCAAAAGACGGGTTACCGGGTGCTCCAATGTGGGTTTTATTGGCCCACCATTTTTAAAGATGCAAGTGAGTATGCCCGACATTGTTTGAATTGCCAAAAGTTGGGTAGTATCTCGAAATGGGATGAAATGCCATTGCAACCGATTTTGGTGTTAGAGATTTTCGATGTATGAGGAATTGACTTTATGGGCCCGTTTCCAAACTCGAATGGATTTTTATATATCTTGGTTGCGGTTGATTATGTGTACAAGTGGGAAGAAGCGGTAGCAACAAGAACCAATGACCATTTGGTAGTTTGCAAATTCGTTCAATCCAACATCTTTGCTCGGTTTGGTATCCTGCGGGTTATTATTAGTGATGGTGGGTCACATTTCAAGAATTTCAACTTTGCAAAGCTTTTAAAGAGATATAATGTGAACCACCGAATTGCTACTCCTTATCATCCGCAAACTAGTGGACAAGTCGAAGTGTCCAATCGCCAAATTAAAGAAATTTTGATGAAGACGGTGCGGGTCGATAGGAAGGATTGGTCTTCTAAGTTAAATGATGCATTGTGGGCGTATCAGACCGCCTACAAAACTCCTATTGGCACAACTCCTTATCGGTTAGTTTATGGGAAAGGGTGTCATTTACCAATGGAGTTGGCACATAAGGCATTTTGGGCGATCAAGAATGTCAACGCGGATTATAAAGAAGCGGGTGAATTGAGAAAGTTGAAGTTGAATGAGATTGAGGAAATCCTGGACGAAGCATATGAATGTGCTTCCGCGTACAAAGACAAACTAAAGAAAGTCCATGATGAAAAGTTGAGAAAACGGACTTTTGAAGTGGGTCAAAAGGTGTGGTTGTATAATTCAAGGCTAAAGTTATTTCCGGGTAAGTTAAAGAGCAAGTGGATGGGCCCATATGTCAACACAAAAGTGGGTCAGTTTGGTGATGTGGAGATAGAAGATGTTCAAGAGCAAACAAAACAAGTGGTGAATGGTCAAAGACTTAAACCTTACTTGGAAGGAAAGGACATCAATATGCTCGATGTGGACCGGGTGTGTTATTTGTTACGCTCACCGGATGAGGAAACGAATTAAAAAGGCCAAGGTATGTTGTATATTTTAGTTTAGGTTAATTTAGTTTTTATTTAAAATTGGTTTTAAAAATTACCTTCCTCGTTTTGGAGTTTGTCTAAATCAAGTGTAGGAAAGACCTTATGTTTTTCTTTACCGTGTTGGGGACAACTCGGGTTTTTCATGGGGGGTAGGGTAATTTTTATTTATTATTTTTAATTGGGTAAATAATTTGCTTATGGGTAAATAATTAAAACTTATTTACCCAATTAAAAATAAAAATTACCCTACCCCCCATGAAAAACCCGAGTTGTCCCCAACACGGTAAAGAAAAACATAAGGTCTTCCCCACACTTGATTTGGACAAACTCCAAAACGAGGAAGGTAATTTTTAAAACCAAATTTAAATAAAAACTAAATTAACCTAAACTAAAATATACAACATACCTTGGCCTTTTTAATTCGTTTCCTCATCAGGTGAGCGTAACAAATAACTCACCCGGTCCACATCGAGCATATTGATGTCCTTTCCTTCCAAGTAAGGTTTAAGTCTTTGACGGGCCGAAACGGCGACGGGGCATTTAATTTCGGTCAGTTTTCGGACTTCATGACATCTATCTTTGGGCCGGCCCACCCGCCTTACAACTGATCGAGCCGCGTGAGTCTAGGTGAACCCCGTTTTGTATATTCTGTACAATTGTTATCTTTTGTTTTGTGTTTTTTTTATTTGTTTTTGGGTGGATGGGTGGTGGACATAATACTTTTGATTAAGTATTAAAGGGTTGTGTTGAAAAGAGGGTGGTGTTTATGAAGTAGTTGTTTTATTTTTCTCAAAACCGTACATTGGGGACAATGTATCCCAAGTGTGGGGATGAGGAATTTTCGTTTGTTTTGAAAAAATTTCGTTAAAAAAAATCAGACAAATTGAAAATTTTTAAAAAAATGTGTTTAAAGAAACCGGAAAGTGGTAAGATGGCGGGGTGAAGTTTTAGTCCCTTTTCATGGTCACAATTCCCTAAATAACACGTGCCTAGTTTTTTTTAAAAAAAAGGAGATTATGTAGTTTTCTAACCAAGGTTAGCATACTTTCGGTGTAATAACTTGCATAACACGTTCGTTTACACTTGAGAATTGAGAAAGTATTGGTTGGTGAGACGGTTGATATTCTCCGATAGAACTTGAACAATTAGTGCATTTCGAGATCTTAGCTTGGCATGAGTGCAAAAGTGATAGAGGCACTTAGGTTAAGCCTCGTCTTGATGAGCGAGAGTGTGGGTACTGGGGGGTTGGGGCCTCATACATTATACATATGAGGATGGTTATGTGAGGGGCGGGGGGTTGGTTCCTTTAGAAAACCTTATTGGGCCTATTCTTTTATTTAACTAACCCCGGTGTTATATTGCGAAACGATCCGACTTAATAGGTTTCTATGTAAATGTTTTAGTATTTATTAGTTAGATATGTGAAGCATTATGTTTATCATGCCGGTATGTAATGTTCAAGTATTATATTAGTTCAAAAAAAAGTTTGTATTAGAGTTGAAATGCTTATGTATGCATAGTTCAAAGTATTATTTATTGAGTGAAAAAAAAGAAAAAAAGAAAAAAAGAAAAGAAGAAAAGAAAAAGAGAAGTTAGTGATGTTTATAGTTGTTTATTTTATTGTATACTTAGTTTGTTTGTAATAAGTCGGATATGATCGCTTGAGCTACTTTCAATATTCCCTTCCATACCCTTACACTTGGCCCCATTACAACCCGTTTTTAAGACCATCTTGATTTGTATTCATGTCAAATGCGTTTACATAGGTGGAGATTTGATGATTGTATCAGCGTATGCGAGGAGAATTGATTAAAGATGAAATGTATGGATGATCACCAAGGAAAAGTTAATGTGTAAATGTGTGTTATGTATAAGTAAAAACCGAAAGCATGTTAGGTTTGGTTAGAAATCTATGGTTTAAATGGAAAGTCAAATGAACTAGGTGCAACCGATAAAAACAAGGGAATAGGGTATGACTTGGGACCTTAACTGAACCGGATTTGTGGTAAAATTGGTGGCTACAAGTTGAAAGTAATAAAAAGTTTGTGTTGAGATGTTGCTTGGGGGCAAGCAACGATTAAGTGCGGGAATGTGACGGGTGTTCCATTGGACAACCCTTAAGTGATTTAAGACCGTTAATAATCATGCATTTAATTGGTTTATCTTGTTGAATTAGATGACTACGTTTACTCGTATAATTGTAGGTAGGAGAAGATAGAAAATGGAATTATGAGAACGTGGGAGAAAACGGTGAAGAAAACGGAAACACCCCAGCCCGGTTTAGGCCGACGTGTCACTCGATACGATAAATAAAAATCCAAATTTAAAAGTTTAAAACAATTCAATACCGAAAAGGTTCAATATTATTGACAACGAAAATAAATAAAGTTGTTTCACTCAAAATAAATTATTAAGTTCATTGTTTTCCAACTTCTAGCCTTTTTCTTTTACACTCTTATCACACATTCCCCTGATCCCCTTGAGTACCTGTAACAAATTAAAGGAAACACAGAACAAAGAAACACGGATGAGCCAAAAATTTGCCCAGTAACGGAGGAAAATAGCAGTAACAAACGGTGAAGAACAACGCAATACAATAAACGATTACAGGGGAAGCAAGTACAGTCTATGAGCCGGTAACACTAACAATACGCTGAACTATCAGTTATGAATCAGTACAATAACAATATATCTATGGAAATACCCATGTGAGCCCGTAACAGTAACAATATGTACATTAGCTGCAGACTAATGCACCAGTAATTAAGTGAGATAGGAATGTGGACACACACACCTAACCATCTCACTCCAGTAACAGTTTACCTAGGATCGATCCATACGCCTCTCAGTAATCAGTATATCAGTAAGTGCTCTCATCGCACAATAAAAATAGAGACGCTGTGGACTAATCGCTCCGCCACAGATAGAGCACGTCAAAGGTGCCTCGATTGACGCCCTATGTCCCCATAGGTGGATAAATGCTCGGGTATTGAGGTAAAATAAAATGCGACAACAATGGTCAATATCGATATATGTCTCAATAACAATTAGTCAATGTACAATGGTCTATTAGGAACATGCGATAATGAGTGCAATAAAATCTATTCTATCGCATGCATGTCAACTTAACTGATCAATTGAACAATAACAAACAATATGCAATAAATAAAGAACGAAACTATAATAACGGTGGCACGATACTATGAATCAACTAAATAATTATAATGCGATTAACGAATCAAGAACTCATATATGAGAGCGGAGAAACGGTAAGACGCTACAAGTGCAGGACCACAAGGTCCGTACACTATGAGATCGATGGAAACAATATTTACGCTACAAGTAAAAGACCACAGAATCCGTACACTACGAGAACGGTGAAAACAATATAAAGCTAAAAGAAGAGAAACACGGAATCCGTACCTTATAAGCGAATTAGCGGTAACCGTAAGCTTGAATTAGACGCCGTGAAGACCTATAATATAATTGTAGCTTGAATCATAAACTTGTTTGGTTATGTTTTTTGTTTGGTTATTATTTATGTGGCACCTGTTTCATTTATTAACTTAACTTTAAAAATATTGATGTATTAAGTCAATTAAAACATATTTATCTAATTATGTTCGTGTTCAGAATCTATTAACCCAACCCAAGGTTATTTAAAAGGTGTACACCATAAAATATCTTATTATATGTTCTTTGATGGACAAACTTGTTTGCATATTATATATATAAAAGAGCATCTGAGTTTGTAAAAGCTGTAGAGCAATAAGCATTACCAATTTATATTTCTATGGCTATATTTATTTAGAAAACAAATCGATTAAAATATGTAAATTGGCAAATTCATAAAGTAATTATATCTGGCCAAATTTTAGTTCACAAAAGAAAGTGCAGCACGTAAAAAAAAGAAATAAGTGTGAATATGCAAAGTTAATGTTCATCTTCTCCAATATGAACACCAGTAAAACCAAAATCCAAAAACAATTCAAGTATTCAGTTTTCATGGTGGTTACGTTTCGGTTACCTGAGATCGACAGAAGAACAAATCAGAAAAGAATAAGATAGCAGGTGGCGGTGACTGGTTATCTCCAGGATAAACAGAAAACGGTGGTGGCGGTTCCCGAAAATTTGCAGGGCGGCCGCAGGCGTCTCCGGTGACAAAGGTAGCAGTGGCGGCGGTTGTCGGTTACTAGCAGTGTCGGCGAGAACTCGTGTAACGTGGCTGCGGTGCCCGCGGTTTTCTCCGCCGAGTTGCAAGGTTTGCGGTGGTGGTGGTGTATACGGCAGAGAGAGACAGAGATTTAAGGTTTTGTTATGTTGGAGTCTTATCGCGTTTGTGTATATATATATTAAACGAGTTATAAACACGATCAAATTTCTAAATAAGTTAGTGGTTTGTTGCTCAAGTTTTCGCTGGAATGTTACGAGTTGTAAACTTGTTCAAAATTCAAATTTCATATTTTATTCTAAATACTCATCCGTTATTATTATTATTAACTGTTTGTTGCGTACAGATATTGCCACATTTTGATTTTATTATTATTATTATTATTATTATTATTATTATTGTTATTGTTATATTCATTTGATATTTATGATTATTCGTTAGGTTTACCAATCTTCTAATACTCGACATTTTATTTTATTATTTTATTGCTTTCGAATTTCAGTATATTACATGAAACGAGAAAGATATGAAGAAAACAAGAAAATGAGAAAGGGCTTCCCCGTGGGCCACGGTCCAACTGATCAAAAACGACAATTTACACCGTACTGTGGCATTCTGAAGACCGTGGAGACCACCGTGGGCCACGGTGCGGAGCTGTAACTGCCGAATTCTTTTTGTTTATTACTCGTATTTTGGCTGGCTTTTCATTATCTTTGATCCCAAAACACCCTAGGGGCGAATTTGTGAGAGCAAGAACAAGATTTTGGTGATTGTAATCATTCGTTTGGGTTTGTGATTCGTATGATTACCCTAATTGAAGTGAGGATAAATCAAACTATGTGTGGCTAGTACTCTTTATTGTTCTCTCCCGAATTGTAAGGTTTTCTAATTGGATATTTGTTAATCATTTATACGCAAGGTTATCACTCAAAAATCAGTTTAGTATTGTTAACCCTAATTCTCTTATACTAAATCTCGATTGCCTATGGCACCAAGAACGGATAGTCAAGAACACGAATTATAGCATACTAACAATTACAAAACAAACACACAATCACCATAGCACAATAATCATATGATCACAATACTATCTCACCAATAACATAAATGATTAACAAATATCCAATTAGAAAACCTTACAATTCGGGAGGGAACAATAAAGAGTACTAGCCACACATAGTTTGATTTATCATCACTTCAATTAGGGTAATTATACGAATCACAAACCCAAACGAATGATTACAATCACCAAAATCTTGTTCTTGCTATCACAAATTCGCCCCTAGGGGGTGAGATAGTATTGTGATCATATGATTATTGTGCTATGGTGATTGTGTGTTTGTTTTGTAATTGTTAGTATGTTATAATTCGTGTTCTTGACTATCCGTTCTTGGTGCCATAGGCAATCGAGATTTAGTATAAGAGATCCAAACGCATTTTCACGAACTATAATTGTGTAGTTCATCTCATAAGTAAACATTAACTTTTTTCAACTTTGGAAACCTGAAATCGGGAGAGAGCATTGTTTCTTATATTGTTTAAAACTTGTTTATTGTTTTAGTTATTTTTGTTAATCAAAAATCAAACAACCAAATCATTGAATTTACATTTTGCACTTAGATTAATTTAGATTAATTTTATAGCTACTCAGTAACGCATTTTTCACAAACTCCCTATGTTCGATACCCACTTACTGCTATCTATTTAGTTGTATTTCGTTTAATTTTGAGTGAGTCTTCGACCTAACGTCAACTGGCTCGTGTGTTATCAATGTTTGTCAGTTGTCACACAATCTAAGTTACTAAGGGGAATAAGCCTACCTTATTTGAATTTAAACTTATTATGATAATAATATGATTTTATTCTATGATGTAACTTAAGACACATATTAACGTGTCTTTCATGCACACGAAGCTTCTACCGCTAAACTTTTTACAACACCTATACAAGGATCACCAAATGTGGCTGATGAAACTTCAATGTTGCATGTCCTTGATCCAATGCAAGCCTGCATATTAATCATTTATAAGCTCAAAACAGTTTAAATAAACATGTATGCGCATAAAAAGGTCAAAGTCAAAAGAGTTGACCTTTTGTATTATTGAAAGTGCATTAGGACTCCTACAATAACCATGACTGAAACTTCCACATTTCCCTTGAGGTGTTCCAAAGCTAGCAAACTTGATTGAAGATATTACTTGATCAGGATGAGGGCACTCAAGCAAAATTCTCGGCTTTGACTTTGGGTTTGACTTTCTTGTTGTATTATCTTGACTCCATGCTTCCACCGGGAGCGGGTGAGATTCAGAGACTTGCGCACACAAACTTTCTAACTCTTGTGTCGTGAAGGATACTTGTGTCGGGTCGCCACCTATTTCCTCAAACAAGACCAAAATATTCCCGTTTCGTTTCAACCATGATCGCGGCACATGGTACCTTCAAGATTAAGTCAAAGGTTAAGTCAAAGATTAAAAAGATTCAAACTTTATGAAATGTTTTCAATAAAGATTTCACTTACAGCTTTTGTGAAGGTTTCCCACAATTCTTGAGGCATTTTGATGAACTATAGGGTCCTTTGTAACTACAAGCTGAGCAACCGCCACTTGGAGCAATATAACTTGGCCAATATCGCCCAATGCTTTGACCATTGACCCACGCCTCGCCTTTCCCCATTCCCGTGAAGTCAATTGCAATCGGATTATCACCAGAAGGGGCATCAAAACTGGTCTGTTTCAAGTTTCAACATAACTCTTAATTAACATACAAAACTAATGTCATTGTTGACTTTTTTGTCCACTTTGATATTACCTTGTACCAAGTCAAAGGTTGACTTTTAGGCGACCCCGAGACCCAAAGTGATGAACCGCCAGTGTTCAGTCCTAGTGATTCTCCTTCAAGCCCGATTTGATATGTCCAACGTTGAGATGAAAGGTCAACTGTTGACCCGTTAGTCAAGCCCTCTAACTCAACTGGGCCAGTAATACCCGCACCCGTTTTATCAAAAAAGGCCCCATAGTTCTGCGCATAAGATAATATGAGTATTATATACAGATTCACCGTTTGCTACCCATATCTATGAAATTTACTGAAGTCAAACCTGAAGTCCAACGGTCAAACTTAAGAGATCAATTTTGTTGTTTCCCGATTTGAGGACAACCGAGATATCCTTTGTAAAACCGGGGTGGCCCGCATTGCCAATTGCACTACCTACAAGTTAAAATCATCAAACATTTAAAAAGATTCAAGAAAGATAACACAAGATTCCTTTTTTTTCTTATTTGTAGCTTTCTCGTACCTGCAAGTTGACCATTTATGAACAAATGAAGAACATGACCGAGTGATTTCACATGCAGAGTTGTTTGATATCCATCATGAAGGAATGGCTCGTTTCCTTTAATGTCCGCACTACAAAATAAAATAACTTGACCTCAGAGGTGGCAAGATGGATGGGTTGAGTAACTGGCCAGGTTGGCGTGTTTAATAAACAGGTCGTGCTCGGGCTGACATATTTAACCCTTTTAGTTAAACAAGTCACAGCGCCAAACAATAACCCCTCAACCTGGCATAGTTAACCCCTATTGTAACCAAAAAATCTTTTACCTTATTGAATACCATAAATAATCACTTTGATCAGCTGTAGTGTTAATTTGCTCCACTAATCCCGGTCTATTAAACGCATCATTACTTGAAATCCCCACCGGTTCACTAACATAACTCCATTCTGAAGAAATCGCCTTTGAATCACTTAAACCATCGTTAACACTTGTAGCTACAAACCTTCTGATGGTAGTCACAGAGTTTATCTGTCAAATATCAAATTGTCAACAAGGTTTGACTTACAAGTCAAAAAGAACCAAAGCCAACTTCAATATTGCCAACGATTATACGGACTTTGTAAACTTGATAGCCACATTAAAGCTTATAACAAATACTAAAATTAAGTATTTTATTTATATTTAATTTGTAAAGAAACCAATTTGATCAGTGAATTGTATAGTTACAAGGGTTAACTGCAAAAGTCAAACTAACCTTCGCCGTGTTATAAACTACATTCTTGCAGTCGGGCAATATGCTAACAGACCACGCAGGTAATCGATAAGAATTTCCATTATAGTTAACGGTTGCATCCTTTTGTGTATCGAAATTCGCCAGAAAAGCCGCACATGTTGATGATGTCTTATAAACACTAGCCTAAATAATTATAACAAATAAAACTTTATGTTAGTGAAATACATCCGTAGTTCATAAAACAAATCAAGACTATTGAAATGGTTATATTTTACCTCTAAATTTTGACCAAGAGAAGTAGTTGTCGGGTCAGTTGCCACTAACGCGTCTTCACAAAGCTTGATGGCCTTATGCAAATCTTTCAAATGGCCCCACTTAGGTTGTCGAGGCGCTCCTAAAAACAACACATTAAAAGACATACAAAATAACGCACGAAATAATATTAAGAAGAAAACATACCGTACTCGTCAAGTGGAGCATCATAATCATAACTTGTTGCAATAAACGGGCCTCCGGTTGTACGGCCAAAATTGGTCCCACCATGGTACTATGATGGGCCATGCAATATACCAATAAATAAAAACATCTTTGATATTAGTAAGGGTGTCAAACTGTCAATCGTGTCAGGTTGGCAGGTTGACGGTTGCAACCCATATTTTTATTTACACAAAAAACATCAATCCTAACCCGCTGTTAAATGGGTCATAAACGAGTTCGTGGGTCGACTTGTTTAACTAAACGAGTTAAACAGATCAATCCGAACATGATTATTTTCGTGTTGTGTTTCAGGATTAATAATTTCTAATTTGACATTAAACACGCACTATATGCATATGCATATACTAACCATATAATAGTTTTGAAAGGTTCCGCCCCTTTGGTAGAAACGTGCAACCGCAAATGCAATATCTTCTGACGGTCTATAAGGCACGGCCCCACCAAACGAAAGAAACCACCCGGTCCAATTTTCTGTCCACATCGTGGGCTTGTTTTCAGCATTTGGTTTGTACCCGTCACAGTAGAACCCGTTGCAAGTGTCTATCTGCGTTCATATAATTAAAAAAAGCGCGTGTTAATTTTTGTTAATGTGTCAAAAAAACTAACATAAGTTTACTTCGGTGTTTGTTTGTTTAGTATTACAATTGGGTCAGGTGCATCTCTTTGCTGACACATCACCCATGGCACCCCTGTATCTAAAGATGTAGCCATACTTGCTGCCCATTTGATGTAAGACTTTGCAGCCGGCCCGTAGCTGCTATCGATGTTACCATATTCGTTCTCGATCTGCCATAATTAGCAACGAATAATAACCTTTTATATTCATGTAAAACGAGTGGTTAAAGTGTAAGTGATAAACGTGTTAGAAAATGACCCAGCTTAAAAGCGACATAACTTTTCCCGGTTTTAGCAATTTTATTTTATTTCCGTTTTATTGTAAAAACACTCGTATGTTTGGTTTGAAAGTCAATTTGGTTCTTATTCATACTGTCAAAATTGGCTTGACCAGCCAAAATTAAATATACTTTTTTTCTTGCATCCACTCCGTGTCAACAAGAAACTGATAAACTAACCTGGGATAAGATTATAGGTCCGCCTTGAGACACATAAAGATTCTCCGACTTCATCATGTTAACTATCTTGGCTGTAAACCGTTTCATTTCGGCCTAAAACATACACAAACTGGTCAGCAAAATGTTGACCAAATAATGAACCTTTTTAAACCAACTAAAAGAGGATAACTAACCTTAAACGGCTCGTTATCCGTCCGAAGCACAATTCCTGGTATGAAATGTAACCAGAGCGGAAACCCACTGTTTGCAAACAGAGCTTATTAGCATAAACACACAAAAACATTGGTGCATTTTGAATGTTAAAGATTATAATTAAGTAATTAACACTAACCCGTAATTCCATTCGGCACAAACGTAAGGACCGATTCGAAGGTGAACAAAAAGACCAGCATCAGCTACCAGTTTTATAAATTTAACCAAATCTTTTCTTCCTTCAAAGTCATACTGTTGAGTGTTGAGTTTCAAGATTTTGTCAGCATGCAGTTTGGGAATTGGGTTATAATAATATTCAAGAATAACACTCATTTGGGTCAACATAGTTTTTAATTAGAAAAATGCCCAAAAAGAGTATATAACAGAATCTGAATCACTGGGCTAGCTAAATCAAGAAAATCTTACAAAAATATTTATTTATTTCCAAGAACACTAAAATATCAAACCAAAAAAAAAAAAAGAAAAAGAAAGATCAAAACTTTATTACTTTTGAAGAACACCCAAATATCAAGAAACATTTCCCACCAAAAATTCTTATAGATTAAAGAAAACAACAAAAGAAAGATCAAAACTTTATTAATTTTCTTGAACACCCAATCATCAAGAAACACTTCCCACCAAATAATATGCAAATGGATACTCCAAGATTCTTGAAAATCATAAATAAATAAATAAATTAATTAATTAATTAACTAATTAATTAATAAATAATAACCTGATTTCTAACAGGCTCATGCAAATTCCAGAAAACATAAGTTTCAATCACATCCAATCCTCCATCTTTAGATTTCTGAATAAGCCCAGGCCACATCTGTAATCAAATTAAATTAAATAAAGTTAAAAAAAAATTTTTAATTAAAAAAAAATAAAAACAAAACAAAGAATAAATGTGTGTGTGTCGGTGGTTAGAACATGTATACTTACGTCTGGTGTACTTCTGGGATAATGAATCGAACCAGAAACCAACACCCGCCGTCTACCGTCAATAACCACCGCCCGGTGATCATACGTCACGTTCACTCCGACCACCGCCGCCACCAACACCGACACAACCAACAACTTCATCATCATTACCATTGTTTTTCACAAACTCAAAACACACAAACACATTTATGTCTTTTCACCTTAAATGGTTCGAAAAAACACTTTACTTAAAGCATTTGGTTAGCTTTTGCCGGAAAATACAATATTAAGTAACGAATCAAACCAAAATGTGAAGTAACTTATATAGTTATATACTTATATATGCCACGTGACAACATCAACAATTTATTATCATCTTCATCAAATGAAAGTGTTGGATGGATATTATTTATAACGAATAAAAAGTTATAGTAAATTTATTTAATAAAAAATATATATAAATGAATATATATTAAAATGACTGCAAATTCGTCGCATTTCAAAGATGGTGAAATTATTTGACGGAGAACAAGGACAAAGTGTGACTCACGGAAATATTAACAGAGTACAGTGTGTTAAATTTTACGAAAATGACACTTTGGTGTGAGTTTAAACCCCTAGACTTTGAACAGTTGACAGATTGTATCCCTGTAATTTGATTGGCGGGCCCGCTATAGTTGTGGCGGGCACGGTAGTTAATGGCTATCGTTATTCCGGAGTAGAGTAAACACTTGATTACGTGCAAGTTAATATGTTTTATAGTGTTAACTTAGAAGTAAATAAAAACAAATTTTAAGATTTGATTTGAACTAAACATAAACATAAAATAAACATAAAAGGTAAATGATTTGTTTTTAATGTTTGACGATTATAGGTCGGTTATAAGACAAGTTTGGATAATTGAAAGCTATATTTGATTATAAAATTGTATCGTATACGTAGTCTGGTGTATGTCATGTTCCCATTATCAATACATGTTGAGTTTGCGGATTTCAATTCCCCGTATGTATCGGTATGTCCATTTATCATATTATCTTATTACACATTAGATGTTATGTCTGTATTCTCTTTGCTCAAAAGCTAACTTTATTTGAAATGTTAAATGTTCAAATGTACTGTAATTCTATATTTTCATTAAACAGTATTTATTTAGCATATATTTGTATTTATTAATTATTATAATGTATATATCGGTGGTAATTGTCCCGATCTTGTATCCCTATTTACATCATATGTTTGTTAGAATTATTGTGTATATAATATGTTACCATCATTTTTTTTATTTAGAACGGCGACTTTCTTTTATTTTATTTAGGCTACCGTATTCTTCAAATTGGAGAAACGCGTTGCCTCATTCTAGCCAGACTATGTTGTCTTAACCAGGCCTACGCTAGTTTCAGAGTTTGGTTTGAGCATTCTACCGAAAAACCATACCTCATCATGAATAAAAGATTGAACGATTATCAATATTTTATATTACAATAAAGCATACAAAAAGTAAGCTATATGTATACGGTATAAGAGCATTCTCAATCCATTCTCTATTTCTATAATAACACTAAAAACATTATCATTTCTCTCTCATTTTTTAATTAAATAATACGTTTTTATACTTTTACCACTACATTTTCTCTCTCTTTCACTCACAATCACCTTAAAATATATTAAAACATTATAGAGGTGAACAGTGTGTTTCTCTAAATTTAACCATGAACATTAACATTTCCTCTCTCTTCATCTCACAACCACTTTTAACTACCTCTAAAAAATAGAGACCCTCTCACATAATTTGAAGAATGGGCCGGAAATACTATAAAACTATCAACTTTATTTTGCTATTTGTTATATCCTTATTATCGTACAATATATTAATATTCTTTTTCATATGGACATCCAAAAAAAAATGTCACTCAATACCATCCTAAAACCATAAAGAAGCTTATACCTAATCTATATATGTAGAAATTAATATTGTCATAAATTGTCATAAATATTTTAGTCTAATACGGAATTTTTATTTTTTTTTAATTTTCCAAACTATACCTATGTAATAATATGAATCCCGTGGTGCCTCAAAAGCTCTGGATAGGCGCGACCAAAAACGACAAACAGGTAAGGCTGAGGGGTGTGGGGCGCTAACTTGGGCGCGTGAGCCCCTCCGCTCGCGCCCCCAGGCGCTAACCCCACACAACCGGGGCGCGAGCCGGGGCGAGAGAGGGGCGCGAGCGCGGAAATCCAGGCAGGCGTGAGTGTGGTCGCGGGAGAAGAGAGAGGAAAAGCTGGTGGGCCCGCCCAAAAGAGCCGTTGAGCTCCGTTTTTTTTTTAAAAAAACCTTTAAAAACTCCTATATAATACCCCAAAATCAACCCATTTCAACCATATCAAAACACAACTTCAATCTCCAAACTCATATATAATATCCCAAACTCCTATATAATACTCAAAAATGTCTGGAAATTGGTACCCAAACCTAGATTCAGATTATAGTTACGACGATTTATGGTCGTCACCAGACCAATCGATGTTTTATACGAGGCCGCAAGAAACATCCGGCTTTCAACCATCCAACATACAACCGTCTCCTAACTTTGTTGTTCCAGAGACACAAGAATCACACGGTGATGCTACGGGAGCAAGAAGACGCGTCCACCGGAAAAAACAACTTGCAACGGACGGGCCGGGACCGGCTTCGACTCCGAGGATGAAACGGAAAACCACTCCGTGGTCATCGGATGAGAAGGAAGCCTTGTGTCGGGCTTGGATAGTCATTTCTGAGGATCGGCGTTGCGGTAATTGTTTTAACGTTTTTAAAAATGATTTTTAATAAAAAAGTTAAATAAAAAAGTTAACTGGAAATCTAATTTAATTATTCATTTTGCAGCCGACTACCAAAAAAGCAAGGTTTTTTGGACAAAGGTTAGGGAGACGTTCTATACGCTCGTTGGGAGTACAGAGCGAAACGCCGATATGATTTCGGGTCGGTGGTCCGAAATCAGAAAATTTGTCGGCTTGTTTACTAATCTTTTCAACAGGAACGCCGGTTGTATGAGACCAAGTGGCAGTGATGATTTGGCGGTTTACAATTTCACTGTCGAAGATCATAAACATCGTCGATCTTGTTGAATCCCTCAATAAATTCAACAAAACCATGGAGGTGGTCTCTAATGACAAAAAGGAAAAAAGTCGAATGAGAGATTTGGACTTCCTTACAAGAGACTTCAGTAACCTAAATCCGGTCGATCAAATGCTGATGGAAAAGCAAAAGGAACGTATCCGAAAGAGGTTGATCGAATAAGACCAAGCCGAAGAATAAGAATAATGTTTTTTTAGTACTTTAATTTTTATTTTATTTTTAGATATTAATGTGTTTTTTTAATGTGTGTTTTTTTTAATAATTTATGAGTTTTTTTAATAATACGTTTTTTGAATATATTTATAAAAAAATAAAAAAAAATCCGCTGGAGCCCCTGCTGGAGCCCCTCCACACCAGGGCCAGGGGCTCCAGCGGGGGCTCCAACACCCATCTTATCCAGTTTCTCTCTCTGCCACACGTCACAATATTATTGGCTGGAGCCCCCACTCGCGCCCCCGTTAGAGCCCCCCACACCCCTCAGCCTAACAAAGACCAATAGAGATTCTATGAACTACCTGCCAACAAATTTTGTTTAATCTTATTAATTTATTCCTAATAAGCGATGCCTAATAAACACTTTTAGCTAGAAAGAGATGTTACTTTTATTTTAAAACAGTCATAAAAAAAGTTTATACTTAAGACCATATATAATATTAACAAAACTTAAGATAATTATACGTATTATATTTTGTGAAAGATGTCAATACCAACTATTTACTATTATAACTTTTCATTATATTTTTCGTTATTGATAGTTAACTTATATTTTTAACATTCTAATTGTCTAATATACTTGTTAGGTTTACATAAGCTTTTGGAGTTTTAAGTCTTCCGGAAATTAGCATTTCTATCCCAATAAGATAAGAGATGTGATTGTGTATATCTCGCAATGTCGGGATCTTATCAACAACTTTGCTATGAATGAGATACACTTAACGACATAATACTTAACAAATTCACCACATTTATGGCAATTGGGAGCATGATAGTTAGATACTCAAAACTAAAAACATAATAAGTTTACTATTAATGTCACAAGATGACATAGATCAAACGTTTTCTTTATTACAAGAATATCATTTATATGCATGGGCGTAGCCAAGTATAAGGGAGGGGTGTCCCCCGTCCCCTGTGAAATTTTTTATTTTAGTGTTAATATGCCGAAAAATTTCCGACCGACCCCTATGAAACTTTGAAGCCGTACCCTGTATAATTTTAAGACGACCCCATGAGATTTTGAGACTAACCCTAACAAAAAATACAATGACAATTTTATAAATATAATTATATAAACGTTATATAAACAATTTTTCTATTAAATTTGTCTTTAATATTAACAAGTCCATTAGTCCAATATCTAATCCAACTTTTAAGCCCACAACCCAACCCAATTCAAACCCTCTCAATTTTTAGCCCAAAATCCAGTTCTAACTTCTAAAATTTATTTTTTTGACTGCCTTTGCTGCCTCACTTCGTCCTTTCGATCGATGATGACTACATTAACATACGCCAAGAAAAAAAACATGAAAAATCGCCACTATTATGAGTATGGTTGCTTCAATGCGGTTCTAGATTTGCAAATCCAAGAGTTTGGGGACCGTTTTAATGAGGTAACATCCGACTTACTTGTTTTGTTGAGTTGTTTGACTCATTGTGATAATTTTCGGCCATTTTCAATTCCAAAAATTTTACGATTAGTCGAGTTGTACCCATATGATTTTGATGAAAGTGATAAAAGAAGACTCTCGGTTGAACCCGCGACATACATCGATAATTTGAAAGGAGATAAACGATTTAAAAACTTGAATGGTTTAGCAAGTCTTTTTCAATTGATGGTTCAAACAAAGAAACACCATTCCCTTGCATTGGTGTATCGTTTATTAAAGTTAGTTCTCGTATTACCCGTTGCAACCACAACCGTTGAAAGATCCTTTTCGGCAATGAAGTATGTGAAGTCCGATTTGCGTAATCGAATGGGTGATGAAAATTTTAAGCGACAGTTGTATTTGTTATATTGAGAAAGACTTGTTTGTCAATGTTAAAGTAAATGATGTAATGGTTAGATTTCAAAAAATGAAAACTCGTAGAGAACAACTTTAATATATTTGTTATCTAATATTTTGTTTGGTAATCTTTTTTTATATATATGACCCGATTCGACCCGACCCGACCCGATTCGACCCGACAGTTGTATTAATACCGACCATTAAAATTCTCGATCCCTGTGAAAAAATTTTCTGGATCTGCCACTGTTTATATGATGAATTATTGCACTTATATATAACAAAAATATTGGTGGTGTTATTTAATTTTTTTAAGAAAGGACTAATGTGGTGATCTTAGGGTGGTTGTACCTTTAAAAGCAAAATTGATTGAGGTTGGTGGGTGGGTGCACGATTTGGCATCGACCAAACAACTTCAGGATTTGATGTTGTGTATGACCTTTCTCACTATTAACAAGATAACCAATTGAACATGGGTTAACGAGTGAGATTTTGACTTTGTTTTATTTGCTAATTGAGATTCTAACTTTAGTGATTTTAGTGTCGTTATATAAATATAATATAATTGAATTTACAAATTAATAATAATAAATAACTAAGAATAAATATTAATATGAGATAGGAGGTATGGAGTTTATACTCGATAATGAATTTTTTTCATTCCATGCACCGACGAACCTACAAATTTAAGGGTAGATCACCCCTACTGGATGCTGCTTTAGATTTGTACGATTTATGAAAAGTTGTATGGAAATGCTCATTAGTGGGAACTGATTATAATAATAAGTTGTTGCAGGTGATTATTGATAATCGAGATTACCAGCAACTTGACCCATAAACATCATGTACGACCAATAGTATTTGAGCATTAGTGGCACTGAACATAAATGATTAATAGGTGATTACACTAAGGTAATTGTATAATTGTTGACAAGTTTCTAGTAATGGTTTTCTCGTTTATGTAAGTGCCAATAGTTACAATTATTATTCGACAACTACCAACTGGAATATTGTGATAGTTAGTCTCCAATCTCCTATAAAAGGAAGATCTTTATTCTAATATGGTATATGTTGTTTTCATAAAAGATCTGTGTACACTTTTAATTTTATTTTTCTTTTATTAACACCTAAACTTATTATAATAATCTTATAGCTAGTTCCTTACAATATTCCGACATTATTTTTCAAATTCACCTCATGTTTATCCTTTAATACCGTATCATGTTAACAGTTAAAACACTTTCTTAATACAAATGCTTCTATAATTTCTATATTCTATTGTATATGAACAAACTACACGGATATATCTTTGATCTTTAAATATCATGTAACTATTCATCTTTTTAATAACCCTATCTAAACATTTAATATGTCATATTAAAAACCATATCTGCATTCAAGTTCTTTTTTTTTTTCCTCGAGAGGCTTGAGATAGCATATTACGTAAGGCAACATACTAAAATAACATTTTGTAATAACAAACAAAAGATAGATCTTCGATATGTGGTCAGTATCCAACTATTTTGACAATAAATACATTCTTATCTCGAATAACCTTATTTATATGTATATATGGCTAAGATGGGTGTGTTGGTTATGACGTGACTTCAACATTTCACTTTCGGTTTAATGTTATAACATTGAAATGAGTATAACAGAGTTCCACACGTTTGAAAAACACCTTTATTTGGCGCAATATATGTATCCATACTTGATCTAGTTCGGCAGGAAAATAAATAAATAAATTGAAACATGTACTACTATAATATATTTTCCATGTTAATGAAATCTTGTAGTTTTCTTTTTGTTTTTTTATCTCTTTTATCAGTTTTTGTTGTATATGTCGTTTAGTTATTTTATTAGGATGAATGATCCAACACAATAATTTCTTATCGTACATTAAGTACGCGACACCTCAACCCTAGATTTTAAAAAACACACGGTGACAACTTTGTAAATTATTTCAAATCATTTCGATCCTAATTAACCATAGCGTCGATTCAACCATCGTCACGGACGCCTTTTGCAGACACGCACTTCAATTGAATTGAAATACGCTATTAGCAGAAACCCAATTGCAGGTGTTTCATATTTGTTCATATGATGGAATCAATGATCATATTGACGGTCGATTGATGCTTGTTTGATGATTACGATATTATATGAAGTGATTTTAAGTGTTGAATTTCTTGTTACAGATGCTTCATTTTAGATCTGAGCTTGAGCTTCTGAATGTTAAAAGGTTTGTTCAAGTTTTTTTAAGTTTTATGTTACTGGACGTTTAAAGGTCTGAATGTATAAGTTGAACTTCAAAACTTTTTTTGTTAACCTTGAATGTATAAGCTGAACTTTAAACTTTTGTTTGTTAACCTTGAATGTATAAGCTGAACTTCTAAACCTTTTTTTTTGTTAACCTTGAATGTATAAGCTGAATTTCTAAACTTTTTTGTTAACCTTGAATGTATAACCTGAACTTCTAAACTTGAATGTTTATAGGTGTTCGTTTTGGTTAGAGCATTTAAATGTACATAGTGTCTCCAGTTTTGCGCAAAACGTTTAAATGTAATATTTTGAACCATAATCAGAGCTCAATTGAGTGTATTATTTCTGCAATTTCATAATCGTTTGATGAATCTAAATCCTTCTGCACATCAAATCGATTGATTAAATCATCAATTTTTTTTTATCAATTTGAAGATTTTTCTGAACTTCGACGTTGTTCTTTTTATTTTGGTTTTTGACTCTTGAGATTTCATACTTTAAGCTTTGATTAGAGTTTAGAAATTGGATGAGATATAGCGAGAAGCTTAGAATTTGGATCAAAATCGTTTTGTAATCGATGAATTTGATCATGAACTAGTTTTTGGGTTATTTACGAAACTGTCATCGCGTGTTTTGTATTCTAACGCTCTGGAAGGTCGCATACGTAATATAGATAATTCATTGTTGTACAATAACCCACCCCATTTAATTAGTACTAAAGAAAATATAATACTTATGTAATAATTATCAAATATTATAAAAACTAAAATGATATAGGAGTCAAGAGTCAATAAAACGTATCGAACACTTTACCATATGTTCGCCCTTATTTTTTAATATTAAACCACCTTTTAACCTTTCATTGTAGATCATGGTCAACCAAAGTATGTTAAGATGTATGTTATGATCTTAACATATCCATACTCATTACCAACTTTCTAAATAGAGCTTTAAATCGTTTTGTAATCGATGAATTTGATCATGAACTAGTTTTTGGGTTATTTACGAAACTGTCATCGCGTGTTTTGTATTCTAACGCTCTGGAAGGTCGCATACGTAATATAGATAATTCATTGTTGTACAATAACCCACCCCATTTAATTAGTACTAAAGAAAATATAATACTTATGTAATAATTATCAAATATTATAAAAACTAAAATGATATGGAGTCAAGAGTCAATAAAACGTATCGAACACTTTACCATATGTTCGCCCTTATTTTTTAATATTAAACCACCTTTTAACCTTTCATTGTAGATCATGGTCAACCAAAGTATGTTAAGATGTATGTTATGATCTTAACATATCCATACTCATTACCAACTTTCTAAATAGAGCTTTAAATCGTAACAAATCATTTCAAATTTGTTTGGTACAAATTCCACTCGTTGGAACAAATCAATAGGTTAGTATTGTTTACTAAAGAGCATTTAGAAATTAGGAAAATAGTTAAGTGGTTAACTAAATAACTAAACCAAAAAATATGTGCTATAAAAAATCACAAAATTTTTACCGAGTGATACATCTTTCGGCTATTATTAAGGTTTAGTCAGTCAATGAACGTTTGTGAAAAAACTGAGAGTGTGCAAAGCTCACAATGATGAATTAACAACCATTATTACTAACATATACCATGGATCATTGAAGGTTTCTTCAACTTCGCAACAATTGTGGATATCATCGACAAATCATCAATGACGCGTCACTAATGGATCAACAACAACTATTAAATAAATATATTTTTTTAATTGATTGTCGATGTTCCCTGGTAAATACTTCAGTCAGTGAAGGTTATTAGATAGTAGCGATGCCTTAGACGAGTTTTTAGGTTTAAGATAATGTTCAATAAAATATTGAACCAACAAATCCGGTTAACCAACTTTTGCAAATTATTTACCCGTTAATCTTGTTGGAAAAAATGTTAAAAGTTGAGTTGTTTCACTAACTTTGGATGTAACTAGTTATTGTAACTGCGGTTAATACAAAAATTATTTATTTGGTTTGTGTTCTACAATATGATACTCTGGACTTGATGTTTATTACTGCAAAAATTAAAATGGAAAAAGGTGAAAAGAGTGGAAATTGTCTCACGTAGAAGATGAGTAGAACTTTGAAGTGGTATATAAGTAGCACTTGAGAGTCATCTTTATAATTTTGAAAGTTGATGACTCGTAACGAAAGAAAATAAATGCTAGATACGTTCTAGCAACGTTGGATAAAACTTACGTGGAAGAAATATTGTTATCATATATCAAAAGTTGCTTTAAACATTACAAATAACCATTTTTTATAGGATATTCTAGTAGCCCAAAGTAACATTAAACTAAATACATAAATAACGAAGACCATAACGGAAATACTAATTTTAGCCAATATTCTAGACTTTGTTTTAAATAAAGAGACGACAAAAAAAAAAAAAAAAAAAAAACTACTAAAAAAATCAGCTTACTCCTTCCGTCTAATTATAAGTGTTCACATTTCCCTTTTTATCTGTCCCATTACAAGTAAGGCTGTAAACGAGTCGAGTCGAGCCATAGTTGCTCAAGCTCGAACTTAAACAAGCTGGCTCGAGCTCGGCTCGTTTTCTTTATCGAGCTGAAAGATCAAGCTCGAGCTCGGCTCGTATAAAGCTCGAATCGAGCTCGAGCTCGAGCTCGTCGAGCCGGACTCCTTTAATTTTTTTATTTTTTATTTATTATTTTTTTATTTTATATTTTACAAATTTTGATACATAAAATACAAAAAATATAATTTTAACATATATATTATATAAAATTATAAACTATAGAATTTATAAATTTATTTGCTTTATTTTCGTTATTCTTTTATAAGGTTTTAGGTATCGACTAACATAATATATGTATAATTTTTATTTATTTATTTCTTGGTATGATATTATTATATATAGATATTAAAATTTAGGGTTTAATCTAAACGAGCCAACGAGCCGAGCTAACGAGTCGAGCCAAGACCAAGCTGACCCTGGCTCGTTTAAAAATCGAGCCGAGTCAAGTCGAGCTCATTTAGAATCGAGCTTTTTTGAGCCGAGCTATTTTCGAGTTATTTTCGAGGGAGTTTCGAGCGAGCCACGAGCCGCAGGCTTTTTGAACGGCCCTAATTACAAGTGTCTATTTCTAAAATTTATTAATTAATTTTAAAGTTTACCCTTAAACACACACAACTAACATTAATAAACAATATTGATCTTCTTGCAGCAATTTTGAAGTACAATTTGGGTACTCAAATTTTCCCTGGTAGTACGCAATGGTTCGATTATTTGTACGCATTATTGTATTATATTTACTTTATTTTTAGTCATATACTGTAATTTACTCTTTTCTTCCGTAGTCATGTGTTTCACTCTATGTTCTATACCCTCAAATTCTTTTAATATATTTTATAAATTATAGCAGAATTTATAATCTCTAATAGTAACTACAAAAATTAATTAAGAAAAACTAGACTTAACATTTCTAAAGACCGTATAATACTTCTCCAATGTCAATCTTTTTAATGTGTCTTTCAGCTAAGCATCAATGGAAGCATATGCAATTGTTGAACGTAGTTTGGCCTCAGTTTTCATCTATTTTTAATGAACTTTGACCGGACCGGAATGAAAACTGGAATTTGTGTTATAGGACTCGAAAATAGACCAAAGACAATCGGTACAAGTTGAGGTTGGAACAGTCTTGGCCCAAAAAATGCACTCCCTTAATAATAAATGTCATCAAATTTATAAAAATGTTATTTATCATATTGTTTATTTGCTATGAGCATATGATATTTATTATTAGCTATTAGTCCTAGAGAAGAAATTTATAAAGTAAAACACACCTATAATATTTTATAGTAACACGCAACTTTATCCCATTTTAGAATAAGGGTATGATTGGTATGAGGTAACAGAATGGATGACGGAATGGAATGGACATGGCAATGGAATGTACAAAGGAATGGATTGAGTTATTACCGTTCCAATGAAATGTTTGGTTATCACATGAGAATTAAATAAATCATCACTTTTTATTGTTGGTAGGTAAGAAAAAAATAAAAAAAATAAAATTAAAATGGTAGTGAGTGGTGGTGGGAGCGGTGGCGGTAACGGTGGAGGTAGTGGTGGCAGTGACAGTGGAGGTGGTGGTGGGCAGCGATGACGGCGGGCAGCGTGTGTGATGGTGGGGCGATGATTGATGGATGCGGCGGGTGGCTGGAGATGGTGGGTGGCTGACATTGATGGCGATGGTTTGTGGAGGTGGGTGGTGGTGGCGGAGGACGCCGATGATGGTGATTGGTGGCAGTGGCGGCGGTGGTGGGCGCGATGACGGTGGGCGGCATGTGTGATGGTGGGGTAATGGTTGATATACGCGGCGGGCGGCTGGCGGTGCTGAGTGGCTGCCACCGATGGCGATGGTTGGTGGCGGCGGTGGACGGCGATGGTGATGGTTGGTGGCGGCGGTGGACGGCGATGGTGGGTGGCGGTGGTGGGTGTTGATGTGTGATGGTGGTGGTGTTGGGATGGTGGTAGAGGTTATGTAGGGTGAAGGAGGGAATGGAATGAAAAAAACATGAGGTATGGATGAAATGAAATTGGGGTATTTTAGAGGGAATGGAATGGACTAGGTAATAGGTCATTTCATTCCTTTGATCAACCAAACACACTATTTTTCATTCCCTCATAATGGGTCATTTTATTCCGTCCTTCATTCCTGCATACCAAACGATACCTAAGGATAATGTACACTTCTGGTGGAATATTGGAATATTGACATATTTGGATGTTTGGCACTAAAAGGCAACAAACATGCCATATCTAAATAGAAAATAATCATTTTTTTATTGTGTTTTTATGATGATTTCATGATAAATTCGTCTTCATATTCTCGGGATACATCTTAATATGATACATATCGTATTCACTTTCATTTAAGTTAACTTACAGTATTATGTAGATACATACATAATTCTATTTGCGTATCAACTTTATACTCACATATAAGCTTTAGATATACTCATGTATTGTCATTAACACTTGAAGATCAAGGTTAACGGAGACGATCCATTGATTGTAATACATGGGCAAGTTGATATGGGAAAGAAGGTCATGCTTACATGGGTCGGGTTCGGGTTTACAGTTCAACCCTTCAATTATTAACCCACCAATTGATCTAACACGATCCCCCACTTGTGACCTAGTGATAGAAGGCTTGGGGTTCTCTAATGGAGATCCAAGTTCGATTCCCACTTGTTGAACTTTGGGTGATCGACAACGAAAGATTTGAACTAGGCCTTGCGAGACTGCCAGTTCGAATTCTAAGCTCACCCGGGTTTTAGTCCTACCGTATGTTACACTAGAGTGCTCTGTCCTTGTGGTGGCACAACGAATGTCAAGTGACAGCCAACGGTATGGTTTTCCGGGGGAACGTCCAACCCAAACTATAAAGCCAACATATGCCCGATTAAGACAGTGTAGTCTAGCCATAGCAAGGGAACAACTCCAAATTGGAGAGCGTGATGGCTTAACACACTAGAAAAGTCGTCGTTTAAAAAAATGTAATTATACCAACGTATGTTCTATTTATAAGCAATCGGACATAAGTACTAATTATTAAAGGATGCTATTTTTTAAAAAATAATTTTTGTTTTAGGTTAAAACTTTTTGATGGTGAATAAGTACATCGTAGTGGGTGGGGGAAAGGTAGTTTTGTCATAGATAAAAGCACCACCAATTTTGGGCTCCATAATCGCACCTATATAACGTGATCGAACTCAATCATTATATTGCAAACATGCCCATGTGCGATTTTTTATATTATCACTACAAATTAACATGTTTTAAATAGACTTTGTAAACGAATACCAACGGAGCATGTTCGTATTCGTTCGTTAACAGAAGAAACAATCAAACACGACCAGTTACAAGAAATTGTCTTCTAGTTCACGTTTGTTCGTTAAGAAAATGAGTGTATTCGTGTTTCTTTCTGTTTGATGTAATAATATAAATGAACTGTTCAAGTAAACGTAAAAAATATAACCGGACATAAGTGAATGCAAGGATGAGCTTGGTACAATACTCGTATTTGTACCCGTACTTGTACCCGATTGTACCCGTACCAAAAATCAATAGAAACATGTACCAATACTTGTACCAAAACTTTCGTGACGGTACCCGTTTTTTACCACTTTACCTTTTTCTTCCCAAATTTTGAAGATCTTGAAACCGCTAGCAATACGAGTTACAAATAACCTGAATTAGTTCGGGTACCGATCCTCGTACAAGTACGTGACGGGTACCAAATTAGTACAAGTACCAAATTGGTCGCCAATTTAATGATAAGATAGTACTGAAAAACCCTAATCCGATCTTCGAATTTAAGTGATTTGTTTGTTTGTTCAAGTCTTGGATGTTATATTATTTAATATTGAAGTAGCGTTTGATACTTGTTCAATAATAACACGGTTGGATAAATTTATTTTATATATTAAACATGAAGAATCCTAATTAAACCCCTACATATTTCAAACAGATAAAAATACCAAACGTACTTGTACCGTACATGTACCGTACATGTACCCGATTGTATATGCATGTACCGAAATTCGACAAAAGTCGAGTGCTGATGCCCATACATTATAGGCTAAATCGGTACGTGTACGGGTATGAGTATTTGGGACAAAATGCTCATCCCTAAGTGAATGTACATAATTGGACTAAAACTAATCGAAAGTAGATACAAATGATTAGTTGGGCCAAAAAAGTAACGAAAACTAGACTAAATTGTAATGAGTAAAAGTTTAAATGAATGTATTGCAAAATGAACTTAAACAAATGTATACTAAGTGACATAAATGAACATAAACGAAACTAAATAAACAAGCATTCACAGACGTACATGAACGAACATGTCATGTGTTCTCATTCGTTCTTTTAAGACCAAGCGTAGTGGAAGAGTTATGGGCAACATTTTGGCCCAAAACGTCGGGGAACACCATCCACCTCGGCGTCTTGCGGTGTTTTGAGCTTCAAAAGGTCTCCCATCGTTGTGAAGAAAGCGCTTGAAGAAGATGATGGTGGGGCCAATTAGGAGTTGGAGATGGAAGGTGGGGGCATTTTGACATTTTCTACTGCCCTTAGTCTAACTAAATGAATAAAAATAATTTGTTTATGTTTGTCCATTTACTAAATAAACAAACTTTTCGATGATAATAACATATAGTAATTATGTAGTAAAACTGTATCGATCTCACATAGGATCCTTAGAAGCATATGAACTTACGAAAAGACCTCAACATAGACCATGTGATTGTAATCCCATCTAATCATGTTGGCCTTAATTTAGTAAATTAAAAATAATTAAATATGAGCTAATAGTTAACATAATTCGTTCCAACTGACTTACATCCACGAGTGATAACTAGGTATTCTTTATTAAGTGACAACAATTACAAGTATATAACGTGATATAAATAAAGACTAGACTAGGATTGGTACTTAGTAAGCAAGCAATCTCAAACATACTAGGCTTAGGGCCGACCGCTCCGCACTCATATCCTGGCCTAAACAAGGGCTAAGAAGTACGAACCCAACGCTAACTACAAATCCTAATAACTCAATACAACCTTACTCCTAATATTAACAATCAAAAGCATTGAAATAAAATCAATGTAAAGAGAGTTATGTAGTAATAAGTAATAACTCAATGCAACCTCAACGTATGAACAGGAGGGTGGGTTTATTTGGTGGGAGCCTAACGAACCAGCACTAGACTGATGGCACCGTCACCGACACATGGTCCATACCCACAAAGAAAAAACAAATCGGAAATGATAAGGTCGGTATTGACTTGGGACGTGTTGGACCTCCAAGTCATTTGGTGGTGGCGGTCCCTGGGTTCGGTGTCTTTATCTATAAACAAAACAAACGACGCATATTCATTGCATTCTTGATTGCAAACAACATTATTATTATTATTATTATAATAACTTTTTGTGACACCAAATAAATGGATTGAAACACGTATACCTTGTAAAGTATCACATTGGACAAAACGCGGTTCAAATGTAGAAAAATATAATGAGCTTTAGTTGACAGCCAAAAAGGATTTAACTGTTTTATATAATATATTTACAAACTTTGGTGTCGGTAAGAGCCGATGGGGCCACTTGACGGCATAATATTGATCGTTGAATTTATTTTTCTTTTTGTTTATTTTGTTTCAGTACCCGTACCGTGACAAATATACAGAAACCGAACAAATTAACAAATTTGCGTAGACTCAATGCATTTTGTTTTAATTTCGGTACCGTAACCAATGTGATGGAAATCAGCCGAAATTGCGTAGACTCACCGCTTCAACTTCCGGGATCGGCAATGCTCGGATCTTCCCAACGCCTGAGTGTTTCCGATTGACGCCACTCAATCGACCCACCTCATATTTTATATGTTTCTGGTTTTTAGTTCAGGTATCATAATGCACTTATCCGAAACCGACCGAATTTACGTCGACTTACTGCATCAACGCCTGGAACCGATAACGTTTGGGTTTATCATTGTTTAGGGTTTACCAACCTGCTCGGTGCAAAGCGCCGGGTATAACTCTAGTTTAATATATACTTCATCTTCAACAACTCCTTAGCTCACCGTCTCTAACTTTCTATCGAAGTGGGGTGATCTTGTATCTTTTAGAAATCACATACAAAGAATATGTATCTTCATATTTCTATATATTGGTGTTTTAAATGAAAAAAAATTTTGTTTTGAAAAGAATCTCAGTTTATAATTTGCTTTAGGTCATCCAAATGGTAAAGTGAGCCATGGATCGAATGTTAAAAAAACCAAAGTGGTTAATTCGGTACATGAAAAGAATGTCATGTAGACTATTTTGTCAATAAGAAACTTATACCGTGTGATATAGTTTTGTTGCCAAAAACAATCTCACTTTGACGGGCAAGTAACTTTGTTTGACCCAAATTAACTTTATGTCGTTTGAAAACAATTTAAAGCAGTATGATTGAGATAACAATAGGCCGCTTTTTAATTAAGCGCATACGAAGTTCATTCTTCATTGGAAAATGATTACCTTTAGAAACAAAAATAAAACTCAGGATTGGCATATGAATTATTGCAACAGTATGTATTATTAAGATGAATTAGATTCTTTTTAATATATTGATTGAAACTAGGGTATAGGCTCGTGTTACACGCGGGTGGAAAAACATAAAACATAATAAATTTAAACAACAAATTCAAGCAACACAAAACTTCTTCAACTTTCAGATCAAAACGTTAACCATTTACAATGTCTATATATTAAAAGTTTGATATATGAAGCCAAATAAATATATCAATAAAAACTACATCATGATATATGAAGACATAAAATCTTGTTTATTAAACAATCATCGAAATAAAAAAAATATGTTGTAATTCTTTATACTTTAAAAGAAGAAAACAAAAATCACCACATAATCAAATCCAGATAGTTATTTGCATAACATACAACTTATATATGCAAAGCATATACAAAAGATATATATATATATATATATATATATATATATATATATATATAATTAAAAAGTAATTTGCATTACACATAACTAACAGCTAAAAGTAATTTGCATCATTAGTTTTTCCTTTTTTCAACTAAATCATTAAAAAGCTAAACATAAATAACTTAACCATCACACAATAACACACATATACAGAAAATATAACTTAATAGACAAAGCAAAGCTATAAAGAATACAAACATTCCTCAAATACTCAAAAAGTAAGAAGTTAAAAATGAGACTTTTACATATTTTCTACCTTTATATGTAAGGTCAAATCATATATCTTTATCCTTTTATAATATCAATCTTAATGATTGTAAAAAAGTTTTTGATAGTTTAAAATTTGTGTTTAGAAATTATTTTAAGCAAGACTGAAAAGAAGAAGAAGAAGTGTGATATATCTTGGATAGAGAGCTTGATACCTCTTTAATGCTAAGTCTTGAAATACAAAAGATATGACTTTAAATCTAAAAATGGTAACACTTTTGGTAACTTTCGTGTTACAAAACTTACATGAGAGATAATATCAAATCAAATCTTGTGGTATTAAGCATATGGTACCAACAATTACCACAAATTTAACCTACATACATAAATGTATAGGTTATAACCACTTCGAAAATAAAAAGGTTTAATCTATGAATGCATTATCTCATGCTTTATATTAATATAATTATAAAAATGTAAATTTACTAAAGACATTATCAATCAACTTTTACGATCTCCTATACTTATCCACACTTTAATCAACGAAAGCGCATCTTTGCAACTTTGTTTTTGCATCATCAAATTTGGCCAACCAATCTTGACCGAAGAATAGGTCAGTTAAGTTTAAAGTAAGAAATATATATATATATATATATACATATATATATATATAGGGTGCAGTTACTGTACGCTAATGCTTAACGTACGGTAGGTACGCGAGACGCTCAAAGACAAAAACCTAAAAACGCTCACAAACCGTTAAACGCTCGTTAAACGCTCAAAAACCGTCTTTGTGAAAAAAAGTGAAAAATTGATCGATTAACCATTCAAAACTGTTTTTTTCGGTGTAACAATGATTAATTGGATATGTATTGACGATTCTCGAGATATTTGGATGTGATTTCATGGATCGATTCGTGAAAAACGGAATTCGCGTACGTATTTGTACGATAAGCATTAGTGTATTGGATCTTCTCTATATATATATAATTTAATAACGTTTTTGATTACAATATCTAAAAAACATATTTAAGCTTTTTTTAAGGACTACTGTGTAACCAACATAACATCTAGTAGGTTTTGTGATTTAATAAGAAAATGAAATATAACCAACAAAATGAAAATTAGTCACTAAAATTGTAGAAAAAACAACACATTAATTCAAAACTGTATATTGAAGCAATAATAAGCATCAAGTCACTATATGTTAACAAACATTGAATTTGTAAGTACGTGTACCACATGTGGTGATAATTAAACAAAAATAGTAAAAAAAATGTTAAATAAACGCGAACAAAAGACAATTCAAAATACATGTTAAATAAACACAAATATACAACTCACAATTATGTAAATAACTCCTTGAACACATCATTTCCTTTGTATTTGTGAATTGTGACACTATCGCTCTTTTCTTATCAAAAATTAAAGTCAAGTCCTCTACTTAAAAAAAAACTATTAACAAAATAAAAAATTATAGAGCTCTTGTAGCCTTAGATTTAAATTCATCTTCATCCTTGATTATATGTGGATGAATGGATAATACTTTTTCTTAGCTTCCAAGTGAACATCTCCACCTTAAACAACATTCAATATGTTCTTCTCAATTGAATCTTTGTGGACATCATAACCCTATGAAATCAAGCATATTAGGAAATGCTAATGAAACTTGGCTCAGTAATTTGCCAGTGTGACACTTGGGTTGAAAAAATAGTTTTTAAAACAAATTAATATACATAATCTATAAAATTTTAAAAATTGAATTCACATTTAAGACAGAAGATTAATAAATATATATACTTTTGTTTTACCTCGAATCAAGGGGTTCTTGATGTCACTGAAAACAAACTGAGAGCCGGGTGAAGCTGCCAAAACACAAACTTATAATATTAAATGAGCATATACCTAACAATGGTTAAAACATATTGAGAAATATATTACAGTACTCCAAAGAATATATTATTAGATATATATCATAATATTATTAACTATTGAATAAATATAAAATGATTAAGCATAAATAAGTTAAATAAACCTAAACCTAAATTTGCGACGATTATGCTTAGATAAGAAAGTTAGACAGTACATGTCCATGTTCTTAATAAACGAACTTGAACAAAAACTTGTGTTCGATTAAATTTACACGAAGATGCTCCTTTTCATGTTCGTTCACTTCATTTACAAGCCAGAAGATCAAGCTTAAATAGGTAAATTAAACAAAATCAAATAAGCAAATGGCAAGTAGTGTGATAATTAAAGGGTTTGGGTGTCCAAAATTAACATGATTCAATTTCTGCAAACGGGTATATGTATGGAAACTTTTTCTACATATGAGTCATTGTGTAGATCTCTTTTGAAAATCACATGAACATGGTTACATAGTATTAGAATGTAATCATTTGAACTATTTTTCAAAATAATGATTAAACCTAAATAAGTAATTTATTAAGAAATACTTTACAGTAACTTAAAAACTAAATCCTTATTATTAGTTATATCATAATACTATTAAATATTAAATATTTAGATTTGTTTATGAAATAAGTGCAGAAAGGATAGAAGATCGTACCTGATTGATTGCATTGAGAGACTAAATATCGAAAGCGAAGTTGACGACGATGAAGATGAGATCAGCCTCCGGTGGCCGTCGACGAACGTTATCCTTCTCTTATCTAAATTTGAAGACTTACATGTCTCTATGTTTGTTTGTGTAGCACACATGTGCAGACAAAAGAATTTGTTCCAACTTCCAAACTTCCAATTGGGCGTGTTCCAAATAGA
The DNA here is from genome assembly GCF_021521415.1 of Bidens hawaiensis. Taxonomy (NCBI): domain Eukaryota; kingdom Viridiplantae; phylum Streptophyta; class Magnoliopsida; order Asterales; family Asteraceae; genus Bidens; species Bidens hawaiensis. The sequence continues at coordinate 584,019 of NW_027491730.1, forward strand.
AATATGCGCGAGGTTAACGCCAAATAGAAAAGCATCATCCAAATCCAGATGAAACGCAACAGAAAACATTAAATTCAAATACAATAGGAACAAAATGAACCATAACGATTTCACATAAATTATCTCATCAAACAAAAGCATATGATAGCATAACTGATCAAGTATTTTATAAGCTTATTGCATGTTCAAAAAGCCGAAATAAGTTGATGATTATTTGTTTATTTTGAAATAAGTTGTTTTCAATAATCAATTTGAGATTGCCAAATTTCAAACTGATTTCCTCATGAAATCAAAATTACAAGTTTACTATTAATTTGATCACCTAAAAACCAAAAAAAACCCTACCAGCCATATAAATCTCCAATCACTATATCAATTTTTAAATCAAGTAGTGAATTTGGCCAAAAATTTATAAACTAACATTATTTGAATATAGTAATGGAATCAGCAAACATAAGCGAGCCCTAATTTACACTTCATATCCATAAACATGAATAAACAAACTCATCACGTATCAAACTAAAAGACTTTAACAAACTCAGCAAAAAAAACACATAATAATTGGGTTGTGAGTGTTGTGAATTGTGAATTTGTAATTGCTGTAGATACCAGAAATTATAATAAACAAACATAATTAGAAAATTTAATATGTTGAGGATGCTATTTACCTAGTGCGAAGCGTGCCTCTTTCAATGCAACAATCATACGAAGGTTGAAACCAACAACCCTGAAAGAAATGAAAATAACACCCAAAAATGTAAGGTAACTACTAAAAAGATTACAAATTAAAAGCGTTTTATGGCACTCCATGTAACCATAACAGTTAACAAACCTAGAAAAAAGAATATAAGCAAACAACTTCACTTAACACATACGCATACTTTGAAGTAACCGTGAATTTTCTACCCAAATTACATTCCCAAATAAAACAACTCGTAGCCATGCTCCATCAACTTTTTAAACGCAAACTTTTAATACCAACATATTCAACTATAAAATGAACCATATTTTCGGTTATAATCATAGCCAGACCTAAACCCTAATTGTTAACACCAACATACTCGGTTAGTTGATGAAGTAATTAACATCAGAAATTGCAATTAAAAATAACATTGGTTACCTTCAACACAAGTATAATCGATTGGGGGTAAACAAAACCATAAATTACCTGCAAATATTTTTTGTCTTCTACCCGATTTGCAGCTTTCTAACCCTGGACATTTAAAACAAACTGCAGAATAATGGTTAGATAACCGCAAAGCGTAGATCTGAGAACGAAAATAGGTTAAATGTTTCAAATATACGAAAAAAAAAAATAATGGGGTCTGCCATATACTAACAAATATAATTAAATGAAAATAATTATACTGTAAAAGTTTGAAAATAACAAAAAAAATATAAAATAAAATTAAAAAATAATAATAAGTCAAGAAATTAATTAAAAAATGAAAACTAATAAAAAAATCTAAATTAAACAGAATTAATTTTCGGAGAAAACAATAAAAGAAAATTAAAAGATTAATAATAAAACTCTTTAAAAAAAATCTAAAAGTGGCTGCAAAATGGGTGTTGGCTGCAATCAAAGTGGTTTTAGGGGGAAAACGTAACTCAAACCTTTCTGATATGGACGAGCACGACGGTGGTGGAGGAGAGTGACGGTGGTGGAGCACGGCGGCGACGGAGGATGACGGTGGAGGCGGATCTTGTAGCAGATTGGTGAAGAGAGGGCAACAGTGAGTGAGTTAGGATTTTATAACATTCACTTTCTTTTTCATAACATGATTAGGGCTTACAAAGAGTGAAGATGAAAAAGGGATAGGATAGAGCAGATGAATGAAAGTTGGAGGATGATAAATTTAGGGTTGTTGTATAAGCTGTGTATCTTCAACCTTCCTTCCTAAGCAAACTACCTGTCATTTTACATACTTCTTTCATTTCATCATTGCTACTAATTACCATAATTTTTATTATTTAATTTATTATATGCAATAATATAGCATATATAGGATGTCTCCGATACATAACTAGTTTTAAGTAGACGTATGAGAGCATAACCTAATATAACTATCGTTTATAATCGTATATTGTTTCACAATCAAAATCGAAATGTACAAGTATTTATCTTCTCTAATTAAATTAGTTTAGTTGTCTAATTACAAGTTAGTAAGAAAGAAACAATAACTAAATAAAGCAATTAAACATATGACTTGTAAATGCTATGACACATGGTTGGTACTTCAATTGTAACACACCACCAACTCAAATTATAACCTTTCCAACTAAAAACAACACCATCCCACCAAACCAAAACCCCTCTATCCCCTCAACACATTCCCATATTATCAAACAATTCAAGTCTCTACCTTTCATTTTCTTGAAACATGGCAACAACTTTCTTGTTATCCTTACCACTACTACTAGTCATCCTCCAATGCACCACCATCACCACCATCTTAGCCCAAGCTCCGGCACCCGGACCAACCGGCCCCACCAACATCACCAAGATCCTTGAAAAAGCCGGTCAATTCACCACCCTCATCCGCCTCATGAAAGCCACACAATTAGGTGATCAAATCAACACACAACTAAACAATTCCAACCAAGGGATGACGGTCTTCACCCCAACCGACAATGCCTTTGCTTCCCTCAAACCCGGGACCCTAAACTCCCTCTCCGATCAACAAAAAGTCTCGTTGTTGCAATTTCATGTTGTCCCGACATACCTAACTAATTCACAACTTCAAACTGTTAGTAACCCGTTACGGACACAGGTTGGAGACACCGCTAGCGATAAGTTCCCGCTAAATGTAACTGCCGCTGGCAACCAAGTGAACGTGTCAACCGGGGTGGTGGATACCACCGTGTCGAATAGTATCTACACGGATGGTACACTTGCTGTGTACCAAGTGGATAAAGTGTTGTTACCAATGAGCTTGTTTGGCACGCCTTCTCCAGCCCCAGCCCCAGAGCCTCTAAAGAAGAAGAAATCTGGGGCCGATGATGACGCTCCTGCAACAGATGTAGGAAGCGCCAGCGTGGACGCTTCCGGTGCTGTTGCTTTTGGTACCCATTTGCATGGGTGGTCCATAGGTTTGGTTGCATTGATCACAATGTTCTATTTGTGAAAATGATCAATATTTGGTCATTTTTATCATTGGTACATTGCATGCGTGCTTTTTGAATAATCAACAACCTATGTTATATTTGTTTACCCATTCTATCTTTGAATTATATGCACGATTTATTGAATTTTTGTAACTATTTTTTTTCTTGGTTGTGTCCATTTATATCTCTTTAGCGTGTGACCATATAAATAAATCTACTAAATGTATAAGTTCATCATATATGTAACACTATAAACTTATAGACTGATTAAATAAAAAGGTTACTGAGATATGATTTGTAACATTGCAAAAAGATAAAATTATTCGACATTATATTTATTTTTTTATAAACAATTTTTTAATTGTTAATAATGTGACATTTGTAGTTATAACATTTGAAAATTTTTGGTTATTTATTTTTAGTATGGGCCTAAAACCTCTGAACCCATGAAATTATTATGGGCTCTTCAGCCCAATTCTGAGTTCATGGCGAAAACTAAGTAACATGACATGAAAAAGAGTGTTTACTTTTAATGATGCATGCTAGTATGCTACTACTCCCATTGGTATCTTCTTAGTTGGTCGGTTCTAACTGAAATTGAAAGTGAGGTTACAAAGAACTAGTTCGACCAGCCTTTAAAACCAAACGAACCGGCGCAATGATGAGATGATCGCACCGCTTTGTTTCTAACTGTCAAACGAAAGTCAACTTCCACACCATTAACCACGGTTATGCTAGTTATATATTTGTATAAATAACCTAACATATAATTAACTATTATGTGGAGAAATTAAGAGGGTTGAACTTGAACCGTTGGAGGGTGACCGACCCGACCCCTTATCGCCCCAATGGCGTTGATTACTGATGGTCCAGTCCCACAGCTTGTGGTTTAGTACTTGGTAGGCCATTCCTAATTGCCTACCTGTGACTTAGGATGTCTTGTAAGTCATGGACCCCATAAAAGACGGATAATAACCACTATTGGATATATATATTTGTGAACTACTTAAAAACTGTGAACAACTTTATTACCATTGAAATATAAATTAAAACAAGGTCTAGTTTTATGATGCATGTTACAGCAATAATCAAGCAAACCATTTCATCTCTCGATCTCATTCTTAGCTATGTCAAAATATAAAACATTCCCAAAATCGCTTACGATTATCAAAATCCATTGATTTTTCACCAGAAATTGCACTTAATTGTTACTATTTCCGCTATATTTTGTGTCTCTTCAGTTGACTAAGAAATGGTTCTTGGATTTCAACTCGATGACACTGACAATCATTATGTAATTTTCTAACGTGAAGAAAATCTTTTGAGAGTTCTTTACAAATGTAGAGTAGTTCTAGGTTCAAATGAGCGAAAATAGGGATTTTCCTTGAACTATACATCCCAAAAATCTTACTGATGTGTGTTTAAAGAATCTAAGTTTTAATGTTATAAAATTTAAATAATACACTTGAAAATATTAAAACAAGGGGAACAATGAAAAGAATCCAAATATAGGTCAATGTTAATATCTAGTTTTTACCCCTTCCATATACGGAAATCAGTTAAGTGGTTAATATATTCCCAAACATTTTAAATTCCTAAATATTGAGGAAAAAATACTAAAGTAAGCATGCTTGTCCAAAAAATTCTCAAATAGACACTGAATGAGCTATAGCTACAGAGGTGCCTAAACGACGGCGAATGGTCTTTAGTGTTGCCCTACAATTTTTGTTATGTTTATTGGATACAAGAATAAGTGTGGAATAAGCAAACAATAGTTAGGCTAAGGTGGAGTCTCAACGTTCGTGCCTAGAGTAAGGTGAAGCTTCACCATTCACGCTTGAGCGACCATTGTTGCCCAAGCGTTTATGGTGGGGCCCTACCTTAGCGCTTAACCATTATTGCATGTACATGTAAATTGTCTTTTTGGAGAAACATAAAAAATAAGTGTATGACAACACTAGAGCACATTCATCGCCGTTTAGACACTTCTACATACTGATCGCGACACATGTTATACTAAGATTTTGCAACTCATTTTACATGGTATATTGTTTAGGCCCTTTTGGTACCTAACGATGGCCAACACTCAAGGTACCCCTTCCTCACCAATCTCATAGTTAATGCCACCTCATTTACTAAATATACTATCCTTAACTCATTTAAACAATAGGCAATATTTACTCCACTAAATAACCCCCTCCCCCCCTCTCTCCTCTCCACCCATACTCATGGCTCTCTGTCTCTCACTTCTTTATAATCGGGTACTAGTCCACGATTTAGGATACCCGAATAGGGTTTTAAATTAACTGCGACAATGCTTTGGGGTGCCAGAGGAGGGGTTCACCTCTTCCCCTTATATTTAAGATCATTACTTTCATTCGTTTTGGTGCCAGAGAAATTTATGTAATTTATGTAATTTTGGTAAGTTATGTATAGTATGTAATTTGCTGCATGTATATAAAGAGGAAAAGGAAAAAAAGAAAAAAAAAAGAACCTCCATAATCTTTCGAAACGGTATCAAAAAGTAAGAGAATATTTATAGAACAAAGTGTTGATTTGAAATGATTCGAAAATAGAATTGTTGTGAATATTTTTTAGGTTTTTTATGTTTGAAATAGTTTTTTAGGCATTTTTGTTTAAAATTATAAAATTGCATTAAAATTGGCATTCATTTAATATAATATTTTACATTTTGATTCATTTAAATTTTCAAATTTTGTAATTCTTTCATGTTAATGATCAATATAAGATGATATTACATATACGTAAATCAAATAATACATAAAAGTAATTTGAGTTGTCACATTATTTTGTAATAATAATACACATTTGTAAAGATATATATTTATTTTATATAAAAATATTTATATAGAATATATACAAAATATATGGTGTGTTAGACTTTTGAAAAACATGATGATATGTATTTTACCTAAATACCCTTCTTCCATTTAATATTGTTATTTGTCTCTCATCTTATAATTTTATATTGTAATTTAATAATAGCCACACAAACATCATGCAATTAATTAAATGGATGGTCCACATTAGTCATCAAAGTTCTAACAACTCAACTAGTTCTCAATTTATCCCTCTCATATATATATATATATATATATATATATATATATATATATATATATGTTTAAGTTCAAGAAAAAATTGAAATTACTGCGAGAAATGCGAGAAATAATTATGAGCCACTAGTTTTATTTTAGGTTTTAAAAGTTTTAATATAAATGAAAAGGATATAAATGCAACAATAAATGCACACTCTCTCTCCAATTAATACAACTAATATAACTATAATTTATCTTTCTCTAATTAATATTTCTACATAATTAAACTAAAATAATTAAAAAGATAAAAACACTAATTTAATTTTCAAAAATAATAAAAAAATGTCATGCAAATGTGTTCATTAAATATAAACAATAAATATACAACCTACACAAAATTATATAACATACACTTGTTTTGAGCAATAAAAGCATATAATATACAAAAAAGCATACAACTTACATATTAAATTCGACATCAACGATTATATAAACTTCACAAATATACACATATCCTACACGTGTGTAGGTTATATGTTTTTCGTGTGTAGGTTATGTTTTCTTATTCTTAGAACAAGTGTGGGTTATATGTTATTGTGTAGATTGTATATTTCATATTTAATGCAAACATATGTAAGATAGATTTTTGTATCACAATGTAACTACGTGTTGATGGATATTGATAAGTTGAGTTGGAAGAAATAGGTTTTAAATAGAAAATTATTTTGATGTATGAATAAATTGTATTTGTGTAGGAAACAGTTTTCATGTGTAGGTTATATGTTTTCTTGTGCGTGTGTATTTTATTGATGATGAATTTTGTGTGTATGTTATATATTTTCTTATTCTCAGAACAAGTGTAGGCTATATATTTTTGTGTATGTTGTATATTTTTTTTGATATTTAATGCTAACACATGTAAAATAGTTTTTTATATTATTTATCACAATGTAACTACGTGTTGATGGATATTTATATATTGAGTTGGAAGAAATTTAGATAGAAATAAATTTTAACGTATGAATAAATTGTACTTGTGTAGGATAAATTGTACTTGTGTAAAATAAAAATTTGGATAAAAAATAAATGAATTCTTAATATTATTCAATTATAGTAATTTGATTAGATTGTATTAATTTAATAGATATATTAATTGAAGAGAGAGATGCATTTATAGTTTCTTAATTAATATTGAAGCTTTTAAAACCTAAAATAAAACTAGTGGTCAATATTCATTTCTCGTAGTAATTTCATTTCTCTCTTAAACCATCCTATATATATATATATATATATATATATATATATATATATATATATATATATATATATAGGTTTAAGTTTAAGAAAGAAGTCAAGTTATTGTAAGAAGTGAAAGAAACCAATCTAGCCAATCATATTTTTTCTTTTTTTTTTCTATTTTAATTAAATATTGGGGAAGAATAGTAAAACTTTCTAAGTTATTTATATGGAAACTATTAATGCTATTTTTAGATATTTTAATATGTTTAAATAAATATTTTATTCATGACAACAAAACTAAGAAATGTTAGCATACTAACATTATTTATTACACATTCTAAATCTTTAAAACAAAATTATTCATTATTCATATTTATCCCTTTGTTATTTAATTTCTTTTGTTATTTTAATTTTAAAAACAAATCATGTAACATTATATTTCCCGTTACCATTTTATTTTAATTTTAAACATGAACTTTTCACTAAAATTAGTTAGACTTCCTGATGAACTATTCTAAGATATCATTCTTTTAAAATTTCTTTATGATTTAATTAATTAAGTTCAAAAACATAAAGATTTTTTTATTAGTATTTACCTACACATAACACATATTCGTCTAGACAAATTGTTAGTTCATCGTAACTAATATTCACCTACACATAACCCATATTCGCCTAAATAAATTGTTAGTTCATTTTATTTTCACTTACACGTAACTAATATTTACCTACACATAACTCATATTTGCCTAAACAAATTGCTAGTTCATTTTATTTTCACCTACACATAACTGAATTAAATAATTGGAATTCATGTAAATTATTATTTATTATGTTACTTGTGTAGGTGAGTTTATTACCATTCACCCTACACAATCCAATAACCCTACACAATGAAATAATCCTACACTCCAGTATTGAAATAATCCATACAAATTCCTGCACAACGTAAAAAAAATACACTTTATGTAAAGTTGGATAATAATAGGCGTAGTTTTTTAGAAAAAAGAAAAAAACACATTGTCTTTCTTCACTGTACGTTATAAACAATTGACATGTTTTGGAAACTCATTGAGATGATTGCTAAAAAAGGAATCTATTTAATTGGATTATAGAAACTTGACTTCAAATTGATTTCTATAAAAATATGTTGTCCATTATGCTCTTCCATTTAAAAACATTCTATAGTTTTTTTCTTTTTATTACAAGTCTGCCATCATAAATATATGCCATTGATTAGACTAATCAATGACTCAGATTGATTTATCACATTTCTCGCATTAAAACGACTTCTCTCTTGAGCAATCCCCTATATATATATATATATATATATATATATATATATATATATATATATCCTCTCTTTTTCCTTTGGAGAATAAAAGAATAATTTTATAATTTTTCAAATTACTCATAATGCATCTAAAGAAATTGGACGTATCTAAAACTATTTTCTCTGGCATATGATGATAATGTTGGAATCCAATAATTCTTTCAAGCATGTCTTTACAGAAATTGATCACAAATCTTTTCTCCGGAAAAAGAGAAAAATAAAAATAAACTATTTAGGGGTGTTTGGGATTCCTTATTTTTCCTCCTTATAAATTTTCATTAAGTTAATAAGTTACAACATTGTAACTTATGAAACTTTTCCTCTCACAATATAAGCAATCCCAAACACCTTATTATTTTTCAATAAGTTTATAAGCTATAAGTTGATGAAAATAAGCAATCCCAAACACCCCTTTAGTCATATTTTAACCAAAGAAGTTTTGGCCAAATTTGGTAATCCATATCGTGTATTGAAACTTAAGAAAGGGTTTATTGTTAAACATCTAGACTACATTTGTCTTGTTTCAACTAATTTATGTAATGACGACACAACCACCCTATCAGGCAACACAATTTTACAAAGAGATTTCTCTAATTCTAATCATCAATCGTGTCGGTCGATATTTTAGTGAGTGCATAAGTCCTATAAATTTTCATAAATAAAATCTTTCAATTAAGGTTTTTCATTAATATATGTGTCGAAATTTTAAAATTTTAGACATCTACTCATAATTGTCATTTTACCAAAGTTCTGTCATGTTATAACTTATATTAAGACAAAGATTGTTAGGTTACAAGCAAAATTAAACCAGGCTTATTAGGCTGTCCAAAAGGTTTTATCACATTAATCATAAGAGTCATTGATTTTTTGGGTTATAATATAGTTATATACGTTAATATAATCAAATCATATCAACTCGTTTATTTTTCGTTTGAAATGAGATTGATCATTTAGGTATATTGAGATTCCATAACTCATAACTTTAGCAGGATCGTTCATAATATCATTTTTTTGTTGAGAAAGATAATCCGATTTGTGGTGGAATTCAATTAACCCAAGTGCATATAAAATCATTTCATGTTTCTTATTAGAGTTTAATAACTTAACCAATCCAAAAGTTGCTAGAATTAGATAACACATCATAAAATCATGTAACAAAATCCACTTAATTACACATCATAACAAAAAATAAACACAACACATTGATATCAAAGCATCTACAGTCAGAAAAACACGACAGACTCAACGCGGGAAGGCATGAGCATATGCCTTATGTAAAGACAATCCCCCCACCCCTCTCACTATTTTTGACAGGGTTTCCCATGAAATCTCGAACCATTCGTCACCTTTCTACTTTATGTTAGAGCCACCTTAGCCCACTGACGAAACGTAAGCCACCTTAGCCCACTGACGTCCTTACGTCAGTGGGCTTACCATCGTAAATGGTCTTATGGTCAAAGAGAAGACAGTGAATAAGTGATTTAGGTTTAGCTTTTGTCTTTTAACCTAATTTACTTGTTGGATATGACCACTCTACTTTCCCTTATCAATATTTACCTTGGCACATAAAATGATGAGTACATGGTAACAAACAACTTAACATATTAGCATAATGAAACAAAAGTAATTTCCTATTCCAAAGTACATCAGTATGCAAGCAATGCATACACTATAAATTCTTATAATACAAAATGAGCCATGTCCTTATTATCTTTAGAGAGAGAAAGAGAGAGAGTAGGTCACAGACTGAACAACACATACTGTATAAAAAGTTGTACAGCCAGGCAAGACCAGACCAGACACAAGTTTCTTAAAACAAAACCTTTTTTCCTGCTGTAATAACATGCATACATTACACACACTCTTACCTCTTTGTACCTGCAATATTATTCCCCTCTTGTGACTCACCCCTTTGTCTCTATTCTTCATTTGTCATCACCTCTCTATTTTATGCTTCCTTCATTAATTCTCCATTGATGAATTAGAACCAAACTTAAACATCTTTTGTTGAACTCCAAGAAAATCCCTTGTCAAATCCGAATTATCATTCACACCATTCTTTTGCTTTGAGTTCATCATCATCATCATCATCATCAACCCGTCACCTCCATTAATATCATGACTACTACTCATCACTCCAAACCCTGTAGTATTAGTATTAATATCTTGACTAGTACTTCTTGTTGACCCCATTTGAGCCGCCTTCTGTAACAATGCTGTAGCTGACATATGGCTTGCCGGCACGGCGGCGCCACCGGTTAAAGTAGGGTAGTTAATATTATTATTATTATTATTATTATTATTATTATTATTATTATTATTATTATACACTTCATCTTTCAAAAACAACCCTGAATACGTAGCCGGTTCTTGACTTCCGTTAAACCATTGATTCATCTCCAATGGCAGCATTCCAATATTATTAATATTATTAATGTTATTATTATTATTCGAACTTGAAGACCCTAAGAATGAAGAGCTACTAGGGTTTTCCAAATGTGGTTCATTCCCATTAATATTATTAATATTATTATTATTATTGTTATCCAACCACATTGGTAATCTAGGTTTTTCCGAACTCGTTTCAAGATTAACTTCCCCGAACATCCCAGGAAACCGCAACCCCTCACCGACACCACCGCCGTTCATCATCATCATATTATGTCGAAAGTTGAGATTTGCACTACTTGACATAATCGGAAAGGAAGCCATTCTTGAGTTTTCTTCGGTTAATGCATCACAAAATGCTCTATGCGTGATGAAGCTATCTTTCCTGTTATAAACTCATGCAAATTAATAAACCTTCATTATCTTAATTAAATATTTATAATCTAACAACATATCTATATAAGGGTCAGCTATACACACACCATCCGACATCTAATCTCACACCATTTCAAACGACCATCTATTCAGAATAATCGTCATGATATTAGCCGGACGCCGTTTTGAACCAGTAACAACTTCTTTTTTTTTTCAAAACGGGGTCTGAGTGTGTAGCTATAGCATAGCATTAGCATGAAAGTAACATAATATTTACCTAGAAAAGAGTGTCCCGCAATCACACTTGTACTCTCGGGTACCACAAATTTTGCTATGAGCTTTCCAGTCAGTCTGAACTGCGTACTTTTTGGAACACTTTTCACACTTCCACTTCTTCTCCCCATGTTTCCGGCAAAAGTGCTTCTTAACTCCGGTTAGATCTCCAAGAGCTCGTGATGGGTCATGATGCACACAGCTTACCTCAGGGCAGATATAAACTTTTCTCTTCACAATTTCATTTTTGTTTCTTTGCTTAAGCTTCCATGGTAGATTGTGTCCTCTTCTATGCAGCTGCAAGTTCTGGTCTCTTTGAAAACCCTTGTTGCATATCTCACATACAAATTGGTTTGTTGCCATTAGAGATCTTGGAGATAAAGCTATCACTTCTGCATCTGGATCTACACAAAAAGAGTTGGTAAGTTTTGGTTAAATTGGATACATAGTATATAATAATATTATATAGTAGTAGTAATAATAATAATAATACCAGGTGTGCCAGGGAGATTACGCTTTCTTTTAGATGAATTTGAGGTATTAGGGTTAGGGTTTGAGATGGGATCTTGGATGAAAGCTGAAAGAGAAGATGGAGATGATAAAAAGTCTTCACCAGACATGTTTTAGTTTCTTATTCAAGGTGATGAAAAACTATAGAGTTAATTAAGAACAGGAAGAGCACAGATGATGATGATGATGATGATGATGATTGTATAGTAGGTTGTTGAAATGAAAGATGAAGATGAGTATGATGGATATATGATGGATGTATCTAAGTGGATTGAGTTAACTCAAAGTTTAGAATCTTTGTTGTTGATAAAAAGTCTGACGTTGATCTCTGTCAATGTTTTGAGTTTTGTTTGAACTGAATCTTGGTAGATGAAAAAACACACATGATGATGATAAGAGAAGAGAAAGAAGAGAATATATATTTAGAGAGAGAGAGAGAGATGGGTTTAGTTTATTAATCTTACACGGGTTGTGTAGAAAGTCTGTCAGACAAAGACTCTAATTGGACCCTATCTTTCTCCATCACTGACTCACGAGCATAACAATTACGGAGTATATTTACTCCAAATCATTTTTTTAACCGGTAACAATCAATATATATATATAAACGAAGACATAAAAATCTTACGTGTCGCGATGTGGTCGCTCCCTTTTTTAGAGTCACTATATTTGTTTGATTTTTAAATGGAGGCTTCTCATGCATTTGACCCGAATTCATGGGTATGGGTCTTACCAAACCTAAATATTCCTTAAACGGGTTATAACATCTCATTAAATTAAATATTATTTTCACCAATTTATTGATGTGAAAATCCTATAAAATAAGATATAATAAAAATTAATATTTTATTTATTTTAAAGATGATATATATATATATATATATATATATATATATATATATATTATTTAAATTAAAAAACCAATTTGATAGTAAAAAAAATAAACGGGTCTTAGGTCTCATCAAACCATAAATATATTATATACTTTCATAAATATTATTTATAATTAAAAAACCAATTTTATAGTAGGAAAATAAACGGGTCTTGGGTCTCATCAAAACCATATAGCTTTTAAATCATATTATAATATCTTATTTATTTGTGAAACAATTTATTATCAAACCATAAGTATATTATTAACTTTCATACAATAAAAAAATATAAATTCAAAAAATAAATAAATATTAGAACAAACAATATAAAACAGCCCCCGTAATACGGGGGATAAAAACTAGTATATATATATATATATTAAAGAACGGGACCTTTCTATCAAGATGGTAGCCTAGGACCAAAAGTTACATGATTAAGAGAGGACGGAGCATCCACAAAAATAAGGTGTATGGCTTCCAAATTATATGGTAATATTGTCACCATTGTTGGTTTTTGATCATGCAAACAGTAAAGAAAACAAGGAATTCAGTTGAATGTAATCGTATTATTTCAATAGCCAGTTGATTACAAAACTTAAACGAATGATTACAGATGCAATTTCGAATAACTGTGAATTGAAAAGTGATAATAACAACTAAATCAGAAAGTGCTTAAATAAAAAAAACTGCAACAAACTCCTGCAGATAATTTGGTCTTCTACTCCTTTATTATTTGCACTCAAACGTTCACCAAATACCACGTTCATTTCCTGCATACTCGTTCATCAACCCCTTGCAACGTTCACAAGCTGATGTGGCATTGGTCAATACTAATCCAACAACCATTTCATGTTGGTAGGGTGCAAAGCTTATTTTCATGAAAAATGCTTGGTACATAAAATTGATTTCATGGCAAGCTAGGTTGGAGAATTAAAATGAATTAATACTTAATTTATTACACACATGAGTAGGTGATGCTAGTAATTTTGTTGTTTATGGGTACTAAAGGGTAGAAATAATGTAGTCGTACAGGATTGGCTGGTAATTGTGTAGTACCCATTAGTGCTCATTCCCCCTTAATAATTACCTATGTTTGATACAAAAGTACTCAACGCCTTGAAATTTCATTGATGAGTTGTAAGAACTTTAATAACTCAATATGGATCACACATTTAATCAAATGAGTATGGAATATGTGGCTGAAAGTAAATCTAATTAAAAAATTAATCATTAGAGAAAATAAATATTTTTGATGATTACAAAGATAAAAATACTAATTTAATTTTATACAATATTTACATCCTCTTCATTTTATCCAACAAAAATACAATTTATTCATGTATAACAAACAGACTTTTATATATCCTTCATAGAAACATCCAAACGATTTACAATGAAGTGGCAGGTAAGCGGGCAACAAGCTGCGCCGTAACCCCCTTCATATATTACTCCCTCCGTCCCATTTTAAATGTCCATTTTTCCATTTTTGGTTGTCCCAATTTAAATATCATTTATATACATATAAATTCAATTTCCAATTGTTCCCTTACTATTAAATGTCATTTTTTAGCCAATGAAGAAAAATGGTTTTTAGCCATAATAACTTAAAGAACATTATTGTCATTTTACAGCTCGTAAAATAAAATGATAAAAAATTTCTTAATTTGTGTGTTTTGGGTCCCATGGCATTTAAAATGGTACTAGTTCTTCATTTAAAAAAAATTATTTCGATTCAATTTATTAGCATATATCAATGCGTAATGTTTAACAATGAATATCAAAACATAATTTTTGTTTTAAAATTGATATATTTAGAAAAGCCATTGTCATAAATAATAAAAAAATATCATACAAATGTGTCTATTATATATAAACAATAAATATACAGCCTACACAAAATAATATAATCTACACTTGTTTTGAGCAAATACAAAAAAACATACAACTTACATATTTAATTCGACATCAACAATTATATAAATTACACAAAGATACACATATCCTACACGTGTGTAGGTTATTTGTTTTTTATGTGTAGGTTATATGTTTTCTTATTCTTATAATAAGTGTGAGTTATATGTTTTTGTGTATGTTGTATATCTCACATTTAACGCAAAATGTGTAAAATAGATTTTTGTATTATTCATCACAATGTAACTACGTGTCAATGTATATTGATAAGTTGAGTTGGAAGAAATTGGTTTTAAATAGAAAGAAATTTTAATGTATGAATAAATTGTATTTGTGTAAGATAAATTTTTTGTGTGTAGGTTATATTTTTCGTGTGCGTGTGTATTTTATTGATGATGAATTTTGTGTGTAGGTTATATGTTTCCTTATTCTTAATACAAGTGTAGACTATATGTTTTGGTGTAGGTTGTATATTTTTTTGTTGATATTTATTGCAAACACGTGTAAAAAATAGTTTTTTGTATTATTTATCACAATGTAACTACGTGTTGATTAATATTAATATATTGAGTTGGAATAAATTGGTTTTGGATAGAAAGAAATTTTAACTTATGAATAAATTGTAGTTGTGTAGAAGAAAAATTCAAGAGACAAAATATAAGTTATAAAAATAAATGAATTTTTAATATTTTTCAATTATAATTTGATTAGTTATATTAATTTAAGAGAGAATGAATTAATACTTTCTTAATTTATCTATAAACTTTTAAAACATAAAATAAAGACTCATATTTATTTCTCGCAGTAATATAATCTCTCTCTTGAACCATCCTATATATATATATATGTATATATATATATATATTGGATCATTTTAGAAGTTTTTTTACAGTGATAAGTGCAAGAAGTGAAGGTAT